>NC_041388.1:456539165-456754819 GCF_002162155.2 Triticum dicoccoides | reverse complement strand
AGGTGATCTCTTATAGATCGTATAATGGCGCGACACATGACTTTGGTAACCATGGATCGAACCATGAAATTGAATAAACCTAACACCTGAACAGGGCATAGACAAGTGGTTTATAGATCTTACCACTTGAAAATTCTTTGGCCCAAGCATTCTAAGCACAGTACACCATGTATGCTAACAGCTCAATGCTTGATACTAAGGGGACACTATAGGGATTGGATTCAATAAACGCTAATCAGGAAGTACGTGGCACAAGACCCATTTGTACGGAATTCTTTATTTTTGTGCAATATGGTCCATGAACCCAATGCTTGTCCATTTGGAAAATTAAAGAGATAAGAGTAAATGTATTTACACATACCGTCTGCTAGTGAAGGTACTACTCTGTATCTAGGGGCCATCCAATCACAATCACAGAAGATCTCATCTGGCTCCTCCATTGACATGTGTCAAAGATACAAATTGCAGTTAAAAATTTAATGCATCCGTTCAGCACAAGGTTTCTTACCATGCATTTATCGCGTTGGGAAAGTGCCTCCTTCAAGTTCAATCCCATCATGTTAGAGCTGTTGGTTTTGCCATCATCGCCTGAGAAAGTAAGATTGGCAACTTTCATTATATTTGAGCTAGGTTCCTCATATTTCTCCATTATTGACAACACTTGTGTTGTCATATTCTCTTCTGCAAAAGGTTTACACATGATGAGTAATGGAAATATCGAACTCATATAAAAATAACTTTCGAAAATTTGCCACACTTTTAGTGAACTACATAAGAAATGTATTCATAACTCTGATAATGGTGAATAGTACATGCATTTGTAATTATTAAAAAATTCAACAAAATTTCATTTTTGTGTAGCTCACATGATAACATATTTCATCGTGACACATTATACACTTGTGGAATGCATCCACATGAACATATGTATAAAAACCTATGATTTTTTCAAAGTTTGATCTATGGTCTTTGATATTTTTAAAATTCAAGCTCCAAAATGCCTCACTCGCAAAACCTATCAAGATAAACATCAATGCAATTGCTAAATTAGCAATAATAAGCAACCTTCCAAAAAGTGCTACAATTTTGGGGAAACTGTAACCCATGCATATGCACATAAGTGAAATTCCACCCAAAATCAAGTTTGAGCAAGTTACCCAAGAAAAGGAAAACTCAATAAAGCAATGGTAAAAATAATTCGTTTGAGCACATGGTTAGCACACACGTGCACAATGCAGTATAGTACAAACTCATGCAACGTAAATTATTATAACACTCATACATCAGAACATAAAATAGCTAAGTCACTTTATTTCACTCTTTACGAATATTGGCCACACCGCCTACTTGTTCACAGCTAGCAACTTTGCATAAGTTATCATTTTGTCCTTTTTCCTCCGCCTTCTTGCGAAGCTCCAATATCATGTTGCCAGCGGCAGAGCAACTCGCATCATGTGGGGTCGGACGAGGATTGCCAGGGATGCTCATCTCAAAATCAGGGAATTCCAAATGTACTTTGCCGACATGCATTCCTCAAAAGATAGGAGATTGAATAGTGAATAAGTGTTCAAAAACAATATGTAACTATGAATGAGAGAAGATGGCACTAAATCAAATAGCAGTTCCTGGTTATTGCTAGGTGGAGATGTATTCAATCCTTGACAAGTGGAATGCAATTAAGTGAGTAGAGGTGATCTCTTATAGATCGTATAATGGCGCGACACATGACTTTGGTAACCATGGATCGAACCATGACATTGAATAAACCTAACACCTGAACAGGGCATAGACAAGTGGTTTATAGATCTTACCACTTGAAAATTCTTTGGCCCAAGCATTCTAAGCACAGTACACCATGTATGCTAACAGCTCAATGCTTGATACTAAGGGGACACTATAGGGATTGGATTCAATGAACGCTAATCAGGAAGTACGTGGCACAAGACCCATTTGTACGGAATTCTTTATTTTTGTGTAATATGGTCCATGAACCCAATGCTTGTCCATTTGGAAAATTAAAGAGATAAGAGTAAATGTATTTACACATACCGTCTGCTAGTGAAGGTAGTACTGCGTATCTAGGGGCCATCCAATCACAATCACAGAAGATCTCATCTAGCTCCTCCATTGACAGGTGTCAAAGATACAAATTGCATTTAAAAATTTAATGCATCGGTTCAGCACAAGGTTTCTTACCATGCATTTATCGTGTTGGGAAAGTGCCTCCTTCAAGTTCAATCCCATCATGTTAGTGCTGTGGGTTTTGCCATCATCGCCTGAGAAAGTAAGATTGGCAACTTTCATTATATTTGAGCTAGGTTCCTCATATTTCTCCATTATTGACAACACTTGTGTTGTCATATTCTCTTCTGCAAAAGGTTTAAACATGATGAGTAATGGAAATGTCAAACTCATATAAAAATAACTTTCGAAAATTTGCCACACTTTTAGTGAACTACATAAGAAATGAATTCATAACTCTGATAATGGTGAACAGTACATGCATTTGTGATTATTAAAAAAATCACAAAAATTTCATTTTTGTGTAGCTCACATGTTAACATATTTCATGGTGACACATTATACACTTGTGGAATGCATCCACATGAACATATGTATAAAAACCTATGATTTTTTCAAAGTTTGATCTATGGTCTTTGATATTTTGAAAATTCAAGCTCCAAAATGCCTCACTCGCAAAACCTATCAAGATAAACATCAATGAAATTGCTAAATCAGCAATAATAAGCAACCTTCCAAAAAGTGCTACAATTTTGGGGAAAATGTAACCCACGCATATGCACATAAGTGAAATTCCACCCAAAATCAAGTTTGAGCAAGTTACCCAAGAAAAGGAAAACTCAATAAAGTAATGGTAAAAATAATTCGTTTGAGCACATGGTTAGCACACACGTGCACAATGCAGTACAGTACAAACTCATGCAACGTAAATCATTATAACACTCATACATCAGAACATAAAATAGCTAAGTCACTTTATTTCACTCTTTACAAATATTGGCCACACCGCCTACTAGTTCCCAGCTAGCAACATTGCATCAGTTATCATTTTGTCCTTTTTCCTCCGCCTTCTTGCGAAGCTCCAATATCATGTTGCCAGCGGCAGAGCACCTCGCATCATGTGGGGTCGGACGAGGATTGCCAGGGATGCTCATCTCAAAATTAGGGAATTCCAAATGTACTTTGCCGACATGCATTCCTCAAAAGATAGGAGATTGACTAGTGAATAAGTGTTCAAAATCAATATGTAACTATGAATGAGAGAAGATGGCACTAAATCAAATAGCAGTTCCTGGTTATTGCTAGGTGGAGATGTATTCAATCGTTGACAAGAGGAATGCAATTAAGTGAGTAGAGCTGATCTCTTATAGATCGTATAATGGCACGACACATGTCTTTGGTAACCATGGATCGAACCATGACATTGAATAAACCTAACACCTGAACAGGGCATAGACACGTGGTTTATAGATCTTACCACATGAAAATTCTTTGGCCCAAGCATTCTAAGCACAGTTGTAACACCCGGGTAATCAAGCTACAGTAAAACTCTCCTAATGATGCCATGTCATCTGCGATTATTGTTACTAATCTCGGGATAATTTGAAACCGCGTCAAATTCAAACTTAAAATTAAAGTCGACAATAAAAGTTTTCAAAATTGAAGCAAAAATGTTCGGTGGGCGCCAAATATTACAAAGGTAATTATGGTGCAGAAAACACATTTTTAGTAAAAGACTAAATACTTTAAAATGAAATAAAACAGAAAAGAAAAAAATAAAGAAAAGAAAGAAAGAAAGAGAAAGGAAAACCCCCCAAACCCCCCTGGGCCATCTGGCCCAGCTAACCCACCTGGCCCATCCGGCCGAACCGGCCCGCCTTCCCCTGCCGCCTTCCTTCCCTGTTCCCCCGACCCGGGTCGGAACAGAGGCGCGTCCCCGCCGCACCCTCTCGCCGGCGACGATGAGGGGATAAGGTCGCCACGCCGTGCCCCCTCGGTCTCTCCTCCCACTCACCCCCACGCTCGCCTCGGTTCTTGCGCCTCCCACTCCCCTCCAGAGCCACCGCACCTCACCCCCTCGTTCCCCACCGCAACCGAGCGCCGCCATGGCCTCGCCGCCATAGTACTCGCGGCCACCGCGACCTCCAAGCCCTTCCGACGTGTCCGCTCACTCCGCCTCCCTCTACTACGCCTCCATGTCAAGACGCAGGACGCCGAGCACCATCGAACGCTGCCCCAACCTCATCTTCTTCCTCAGATCCCCGACGCATCTCCGATGAGCGCCGTCGACTCTTCGGCTACTAAACTCCCAAGGGCCATCTTGCGTGCCGCACGGTGAGCTCAAAGGGCTCGTGTCGGTTACGCTCCTCATGCCGCGTAGATCCTCCCCAACCTCTCCATTTCTTCGCTAGCTCGCCCCAGCTCCACTCTCCTCGAGCTCCCAACTACGCTGCCGACTGCGCGCGTCGCTGGCGCCCTTCCGGTGACCAAATGGTCACGGGGCCGAGCCCTTTGAGCTCAGCGTGTTGCGCAGCTCCACCCTAGCCTTCCCGCTCGCCCCGAAGCGCGCTGCGTCGCCGTCTTCGTCCGCGCCCGAATAGCAGCCCGCCGCGCTCGTCGCCGGCGACCATTTCGGCCACCCCCGCCGTCGTCCTCCCCTCCATCGTACGCGGCGCGAAGAGGCCGTTCCAGAGAGCCTGGCCGCGCCCGATTTGGTGCCCCGTAGCGCGATTCCGGCCAACTCCGGCGAGGGGCCGCCTCTGTTGGGTCGCCGGAGTCGCTCCGGCACCGTCCGCCGACGTGGCTAGGCGGGCCCCACCCCTGGGTCGCTGCCTGTGGGCCTGGGGGCCCCAACTAGCCACGTTGACCAAGTCAACTTCGCTGACGTGGCAGCTACTGCCACTGACATGCGGGCCCCATGCCATAAAACAAATAAAAACAAATATATAAACTACTAATTAATTAAGTTAATTAACTAAAACCTAATTAGACACTGACTGCTAGGGCCACCCACTAATTAACCCATTTTATTCGTTTTAAAACTCTGTTAAGGCCCTTGACAATGACATGTGGGTCCCACTGGACCCACCTGTCTGGTTTGACTGCTCAACCGACCAGTTGACCTGCTGACACCACTCTGATGTCATGCCTACGTCATCACACACTGTGTTGGATAATGTTGGAATTAAGTATATAATTAAAATCAGAAAATGATTTAAATCTTTAGAAAATCATATCTTTTAATCTGTAACTCGGATGAAAATACTTTGTACATGAAAGTTGCTCAGAACAACGAGACGATTCCGGATACGCAACTCGTTCGTCCGCCACACCTCCCTAACCTATCGAACTCGTAGCTTTCCCCCTCCGGCTCCTCTGCCCGAAAACGCGAAACACCGGGGATACCTTCCCGGATGTTTCCCCCCTTCACCGGTATTACCTCATACCGCATTAGGGCACCCCTAGCACCGTTACTTGTCTTGTCATGCATCGTTATGCATCTGTTTGCATTGTATTCATTGTTTCTTCCCCCCTCTTCTTCCGCTAGACACCGAGACCGACGCCACTGCTACCCAGTACGACTACGGAGTTGACGACCCTTCTCTCTTGCCAGAGCAACCAGGCAAGCCCCCCCTTTGATCACCAGATATCGCCTACTCTTCTCCCTACTGCTTGCATTAGAGTAGTGTAACATGTTACTGCTTTCCGTTAATCCTATTCTGATGCATAGCCTGTCCTTGCCACTACGGTTGATACCTTTACCTGCAATCCTAATGCTTAGTATAGGATGCTAGTTTATCATCAGTGGCCATACATTCTTGTCCGTCTGCCATGCTATATTATCGGGCCGTGATCACTCGGGAGGTGATCACGGGTATATACTATATACTTTATACAAGATACATGTGGTGTCTAAAGATGGGTCGGCTTGTGGAGCACCCGCGAGTGATTCACGGATTGGGGGCTGAAAGGACCTTTGTCCCAACGGCCCTCTGTGTGGATCTTTGTGGCGAAGCGACAGGGCAGGTTGAGACCACCTAGGAGAGAGGTGGGCCTGGCCCTGGTCGGCGTTCGCGGTTATTTCAAAATAACATGCTTAACGAGATCTTGGTATTTGATCTGAGTCTGGCCACTGGCCTATACGCACTAACCATCTACGCGGGGATAGTTATGGGCACTCGACGTCGTGGTATCAGCCGAAGCCTTCGTGACGTCGGCGACTGAGTGGCGTGCGCCGGATTGGACCGTAAGCCTGCTCTTGTATTAAGGGGGCTAGTTCTGCTTCCGGCCGCGTACGCAACATGCAGGTGTGCAATGGGCGATGGGCCCAGACCCCTGCGCCATAGGATTTAGACCGGCGTGCTGACCTCTCTGTTGTGCCTAGGTAGGGCTGCGACGTGTTGATCTTCCGAGGCCGGGCATGACCCAGGAAAGTGTGTCCGGCCAAATGGGATCAAGCGTGTTGGGATATGTGGTGCACCCCTGCAGGGAAGTTAATCTATTCGAATAGCCGTGATCTTCGGTAATAGGACGACTTGGAGTTGTACCTTCACCTTATGACAACTAGAACCGGATACTTAATAAAACACACCCTTCCAAGTGCCAGATACAACCGGTGATCGCTCTCTCACAGGGCGACGAGGGGAGGATCATCGGTTAGGATTATGCTATACGATGCTACTTGGAGGTCTTTAGTCTACTCTCTTCTACATGCTACAAGACGAGGCTGCCAGAAGCGTAGTCTTTAAAAGGACTAGCTATCCCCCCTTATCCCGGCTCTCTGCAGTTCAGTCCACATATAATAGCCTTATTCCAGTTGATACCAATGCATACATATGTAGTGTAGCTCCTTGCTTGTGAGTACTTTGGATGAGTACTCATGGTTGCTTTCTCCCTCTTTTCCCCCCTATCCCTTCTACCTGGTTGTCGCAACCAGACGTTGGAGTACATGAGCCAGACGCCACCGTCGACGATGACTCCTACTACACCGGAGGTGCCTACTACTATGTGCTGCCCGCTGACAACGACCAGGAGTAGTTTAGGAGGATCCCAGGCAGGAGGCCTGCGCCTCTTTCGATTTGTATCCAAGTTTGTGCTAGCCTTCTTAAGGCAAAATTGTTTAACTTATGTCTGTACTCAGATGATGTTGCTTCCGCTGACTCGTCTATGATCGAGCTCTTGTATTCGAGCCCTCGAGGCCCCTGGCTTGTAATATGATGCTTGTATGACTTATTTTATTTGTAGAGTTGTGTTGCGATATCTTCCCGTGAGTCCTTGATCTTGATCGTACACATTTGCGTGCATGATTAGTGTATGGTCAACTCGGGGGCGTCACAAGTTGGTATCAGAGCCGACTGCCTGTAGGAATCCCCCATCCAAACTCCTTGGCCGAAGTTGAGTCTAGACATTAAAAAAACTTTTACTAACATGGCTGTGTGCCTTACGGGCCCACATCGCCATCTAGGTGGTATTAGGCTCTTTTACTCCCCGATCCTTACTCTGGGACACTGAACTCTCTCCTACTTGGGTTAAACGATTTTACTAACTCTAACACCAGGATCCCGTGACCACGTTCACCCCAAAGTTGGATAAGCCCTAGTTATTCTTTAGAGTGGTATTTGAACATTATCCACATTGTCATTTGACTCCTGTGAAAACATCATTGTTTTCAGATGGAACCCATGAGGCAGGTCGTGCACCACACGACGGCCATTGGTGCCTCAGGATCACCTGCTGTGTTGGTTGAGATGATGACCTATCTGGGTTATCGCTGGCACCCTGAGTACACCGTCTATGAGGAGTATCAGGACTTCAACCAGGAGCAGTACCTTGCCATCGTCCACCTCTACTCTTGGAAGTATGACTCCACTACCGTGCTGCACACTGCTCATGGAGTTGGAGTGACTATCGATATGGCGGTCCACGATGCTGGTTATGCTGCTCTGACACGTCTTCGTGGAGAGTATCAGGAGTTGGATACCTCCCCCTTCAGGCACATTGCTATCGCATCCGATGTTGGTGCGGAGGGATACTACACTGCTGCCTACTCCACTGTCACCCGAGAGCCCTTCTACCATCAGAACCTGGTTCTGCATGCTGATGGGCTGGATAGAGCTAACCGAGCTCTTCGCCACGAGCTGTACACCACCCGTCAGCACCTGTATCGTGCTCTGACGCTGTTGCACCCGTCTGTCCGCTCTGGTGATCTGTCGCGTTCTGCGATCTACACTGCCTGGACCGTGATGCCCCAGGGCGTCGGCTGGCCAGATGTGGGAGGCTACTCTCCTGCATTGGGTCCTCTCCTGCCACCTGCGCATCGGGTTCCGCGCCAGAGTATCCGCGGACCCCTGGCTACTCGCGTGGAGGTCTTCCCTTCGCGTCACTACCAGCTGTCGGGCTACACCTACCTCCGCAGTACCGCGTGGGACTGACGAGACTTGCTTGTTAGTGTTAGATGCATTCGCCGCGAGCCTGTGTGTCGCCTATGATGTCTTAGCCTGTGTACCAAACTCTGTGTAACAAACTCTATGCATAATCTCTTTTGTAAGATATGCCGACTACTATGTAGTATCTATCGTGCTACTTTCGTTGTGCATGTTTCATCATGAATGATTCTTGTCTTTGCAAATTTCTCAATGCTGAACTACCACTGTTATATATTAGCAGGATGGTTAGACCAGGTGGTCGTGGTTGTGGTCGTGGTGGCAACACCCCACCACCGCCTGAGTACATGGCTGGGATGATGCAACAGTTTGAGCTAAATCGTCAGTTCATGGAGAATATTATGGCTCAGTTTCCTCGCCCCAATATGAACCAGCAGCAAACCCAAGTGACTCTGCAGGATTTCATGCGCCTCAACCCAACCGTGTACCGCAGCTCAACTCAGCCTCTGGATGCTGACGACTGGCTCCGTGACATCACCTATGAGATGGAGTCTGCTGATGTAGCCCCTGCCAGCTATGTCACCTTTGCTTCCTTCTTCCTGAAAGGACCCGCAGCTCAATGGTGGGACAGCCACAGGCGTACTCTGCCAGCTGGAACAATCATCACCTGGCCAGACATCCAAGCTGCCTTTCGTGCTCACTTCATTCCTCAGGGAGTCATGGACCGGAAGAAGCGTGAGTTCCGCAACCTCACCCAAGGCAACGAAACTGTGGAAGCTTACCAGCGGGAGTTTCTGGACTTGTCCTGCTATGCTGAAGAGGACATTGCAACTGATGCACGCAGACAGGAGAAGTTCCGTGATGGCCTTCAAGCTGACATCAAGCTTGCACTTCTAGTGCATGACTTTGCTGATTTCGCCACTCTGGTGAACAAAGCCATCAATGTCGAAACTGGTCTGCAGGAATACCAGAGCTCTCACAGGCGCAACCGTGACACGGGCTCATCTTCGGGCCCGTCTTCGCAGAAGCGCAAGATATGGATTCCCAACAGCATGTACCAGCCGAATGCACCTGCCCCAAGGCAGACCTATGCTGCACCTCATCTGCCTGCTCCTCCAACTAGGCAGCCGAGACTTCCAGCTCCACCACCACAAGCTCCTGTTCCCACTCCCAATAATGGTCTCTGCTACAAGTGTGGTCAGCCAGGTCATCGTGCTAGGGATTGCAATCAGAACCAGAATCAACTGGCCCTCCCCACAGCTAGCCGTGGAAGCAACCAGCCTCGCAACAACAATGCCAAGTCTTATGGTCATGTTCATGCCAACCACGTTGATCTCAATGAAGTTCTAGACCAGCCTGCTACCGTGATGGGTACACTCCTCATAAACTCAGTACCTGCATCTGTTTTATTTGATTCAGGAGCATCGCATTCATTCATGTCAGAAGATTTTGCATACAAGCATGACGTTAAATGTGAGGAGATGAACACTTCGGTATTGGTAAAAAAAACCCGCGGGACAATGTCAAACCTCACTGGTTGGCATCGATGTCCCCGTGGAAATTGAAAGGCTGGAATTCTATGCCTCTCCCATTATCCTGAAGTCGTCTAACTTCGACCTCATTCTGGGAATGGATTGGTTGAAAGCGCATACTGCTTCTATAGTTTGCGCCACTAAGGTCGTCCATCTGCTACACCCTTCTAACGAAATAATAGCTTACCAAGCTCATCTAGTTCAGAACACCGAGGCACGACTTTATGCCTTGAATGCGTTGAACGTTGCACCACTCGAGGGCATTGAAAACATTCCCGTCGTTCGTGAATTCCAAGACGTCTTCCCAGAAGAATTTCCAGGGATTCCCCCTGCTAGAGCTGTCGAGTTCATCATCGACTTGAAACCTGGCACCACCCCTATAGCTAAACGACCCTATAAGATGCCGCCGCATGAACTCATTGAGCTTAAGGAGGAAATCGACAAATCTCTTGTCAACGGTTTCATTCGTCCAAGTTGCTCTCCTTGGGGAGCACCTTCTCTCTTTGTTAAGAAAAAGGATGGGACAAACCGATTAGTCCAAGACTACCGTCCTATAAACCAAGCTACCATTCAGAATAAATATCCTCTTCCTCGGATCAATGATCTTTATGATCAACTAGCTGGCTCATCAGTGTTCTCCAAACTCGATTTGAGGCTAGGCTACCACCAGATCCGTGTTCGTGAAGAGGATATCCCAAAAACTGCCTTCGTGACTCGGTATGGATCATACGAGTACACCGTCATGTCATTCGGCTTAACGAATGCTCCCGCCACCTTATCTCGTCTGATGAACTGTATATTCATGGATTACCTCGACAAGTTCATCGTGGTTTATCTGGACGATATCCTTGTATTTTCCAAGAACGAGGAAGAACATGCTGGACATCTTCGTCTGGTGCTAGAAAAGCTTCGAGAGCACCAACTGTATGCTAAGTATTCCAAGTGTGAATTCTGGCTCCCCGAAGTAACCTATCTTGGGCATGTCATCTCCAAGGATGGTATTGCCGTCAACCCTGAACGAGTTCAGGCTATTCTCGATTGGACTCCTCCGAAGAATGTCAAGCAAGTCCAAAGTTTTCTCGGTCTCGCCAGCTATTGCCGTCGATTCGTCGAGAACTTCTCCAAGATTGTCAGGCCTCTGACTAATCTGTTGCATAAGGGTGTCAAGTTCGAATGGACAGACAAGTGTGAGGAAAGTTTTTAGGCGCTCAAAGACAAGTTGACCTCTGCCCCAGTGCTTGCTCCACCTGATACTAAGAAGGACTTCGTCATTTACTGCGACGCTTCCCGTCAAGGATTAGGCGGTGTCCTAATGCAAGAGCGCAGAGTGGTTAATTATGCCTCTCGTCAACTGCACCCTCACGAAGAAAACTACCCAGTTCACGACCTCGAGCTGGCTGCTGTCATTCATGCACTGAAGCAGTGGCGACACTACCTTCTCGGTAATCGTTGCGAGATCTTCACCGATCACCAAAGTCTGAAGTATCTCTTTACTCAGCCAGATCTGAACCTCCGTTAGCAAAGATGGATGGAGACTGTTGCAGACTTTGACGTTGGTATATCATATACCCCCGGCAAGGCTAATGTAATGGCTGACGCCTTGAGCCGCAAGTCTTACTGCAACAACCTCCAGGTTCACAAAGTTCAGCCCTCGCTTGTCGAAGAATTTAGAAAGCTGAACCTCCATATTGTTCCTCCTGGAGCACTCGCTCCCCCTCCCTCGGAGTTCCGCAAGATGAATCTTCTTGTTGTTACTAAGGGTTCTCTAAATACCCTGGCTGTCGTACCAGATCTCGTAGCTGGTATAAAGACTATTCAAGGTTATGACTCTGAAGTCCATAAGATTAAACGCCATCTAGCAGAAGGAAAGCCCTCATTCTTCACTATCGCCGACGATGGCGCCTTGTATTTTAAAGGCCGCCTAGTGGTACCATGTTCGAAGAAAAACCTGGATAAGACTAAAAGGGTTATGCAAGAAGCTCATGATACACCTCTGTCCATCCATCCTGGTAGTACGAAGATGTATCAGGATATTCGCCAAAGATTCTGGTGGTCTAATATGAAGCAGGACATTGCTCGTTATGTTGCTGAGTGTGACATTTGTCGCCGAATCAAAGCAGAGCATCAAAGGCCTACTGGAACTCTGCAACCTATCTCTATTCCTGAATGGAAATGGGACCATGTTGAAATGGACTTCGTCACTGGATTTCCCAAATCGCAGAAAGGTAATGATGCTATTCTTGTCGTCATTGACCGGCTTTCCAAAGTTGCCCATTTTCTGGCGGTCAAAGAGACAATCACTGCTAGTCAGCTTGCTACTCTCTACATGGCTAGAATTGTTTCACTTCACGGTATTCCACTGGTTATCAGTTCAGACCGTTGCAGCTTATTCACTTCAAGGTTTTGGGCGAGTTTCCAAGAAGCTATGGTAACTCATCTGTCGTTCAGTACTGCGTTTCATCCTTAGTCGCAAGGACAGGTTGAACATGTCAACCAAGTTCTCGAAGACATGCTTCGAGCTTGTGTAATCTCATTCGGCAAGAAATGGGAGGAATATCTTCCATATGCCGAGTTCTCTTATAATAATAGCTATCAAGCTAGTCTGAAGATGTCCCCCTTCGAAGTGCTATATGGACGGAAGTGTCGAACCCCTCTGAACTTGTCAGAAACGGGGGAACGTCCACTCTTTGGTCCGGATATTATCCAACAGGCCGAAGAACAAGTTCGCATTATTCGCGAGAATCTCAAGACTGCTCAGTCACGTCAGAAAAGTCAGTATGACCGTCATCACCAAGACATGGTCTACCAACCTGGCGAAAAGGCTTATCTTTGAGTTACACCAATGAAGGGTGCACACCGCTTCGTGATCAAAGGAAAGCTAGCTCCCCGCTATATTGGTCCTTTCACTATTCTCGAAAGGCGTGGAAAGGTGGCATATCAACTAGAGCTTCCGCCGAACCTTTCTCAGGTTCACGATGTGTTCCACGTGTCACAACTCCGACACTACTTCAAGGACCCAATCCGAGCAGTGGATCATGAGGTGCTTGAATTGCAAGAGGACCTCTCCTATAAAGAGCATCCGGTCCGCATTCTCGACCAAGCTGAACGCCGCACACGTCAGAAGGCGATCAAGTTCCTCAAGGTCCAGTGGTCGAATCACTCTAAAGACAAAGCCACTTGGGAACGCGAGGACCGCCTGCGTGATGAATACCCCGCACTGTTTCCTTCTATCTCCTAAAATCTCGGAACGAGATTTCTTGTAGTGGAGGAGTTTTGTAACACCTGGGTAATCAAGTTACAGTAAAACTCTCCTAATGATGCCATGTCATATGTGATTACTGTTACTAATCTCAGGATAATTCGAAACCGCGTCAAATTCAAACTTAAAATTAAAGCCGACAATAAAAGTTTTTAAAATTGAAACAAAAATGTTCGGTGGGCGCCAAATATTACAAAGGTAATTGTGGTGCAGAAAACACATTTTTAGTAAAAGACTAAATACATTAAAATGAAATAAAACAGAAAAGAAAAAAATAAAGAAAAGAAAGAAAGAAAGAGAAAGGAAAACCCCCCCAAACCCCCCTGGGCCATCTGGCCCAGCTAACCCACCTGGCCCATCCGGCCGAACCGGCCCGCCTCCCCCTGCCGCCTTTCTTCCCTGTTCCCCTGACCCGGGTCGGAACAGGGGCGCGTCCCCGCTACACCCTCTCGCCGGTGACGACGAGGGGATAAGGTCACCACGCCGCGCCCCCTCGGTCTCTCCTCCCACTCACCCCCATGCTCGCCTCGGTTCTTGCACCTCCCACTCCCCTCCAGAGCCACCGCACCTCGCCCCCTCATTCCCCACTGCAACCGAGCGCCGCCATGGCCTCGCCGCCGTAGTACTCACGGCCACCGCGACCTCCAAGCCCTTTCGACGCGTCCGCTCGCTCCGCCTCCCTCGACTACGCCTCCACGTCAAGACGCAGGACGCCGAGCACCATCGAACATTGCCCCAACCTCATCTTCTTCCTCGAATCCCCGACGCATCTCCAACGGGCGCCGTCGACTCTCCGGCTACTAAACTCCCAAGGGCCATCTTGCGTGCCGCACGGTGAGCTCCCCATCTCCCGCCGCGAACCCCGTCGCCGACGAGTCTCCGGTGACCAAATGGTCACGGGCTTGTGTCGGTTACGCTCCTCATGCCGCGTAGATCCTCCCCAACCTCTCCATTTCTTCGCTAGCTCGCCCCAGCTCCACTCTCCTCGAGCTCCCGACTACGCCGCCGACTGCGCGCATCGTTGGCGCCCTTCCGGTGACCAAATGGTGACGGGGCCGACCCCTTTGAGCTCAGTGGGTCGTGCAGCTCCACCCTAGCCTTCCCGCTCGCCCCGAAGCGCGCTGCATCGCCGTCTTCCGCGCCTGAACAGCAGCCCGCCGCGCTCGTCGCCAGCGACCATTCCGGCCACCCCCGCCGTCGTGCTCCCCTCCATCGGACGCGGCGTGAAGAGGCCGTTCCAGAGAGCCTGGCCGCGCCCGATTTGGTGCCCCGTAGCGCGATTCCGGCCAACTCCGGCGAGGGGCCGCCTCTGTTGGGTCGCCGGAGTCGCTCCGGCACCGTCCGCCGACGTGGCTAGGCGGGCCCCACCCCTGGGTCGCTGCCTGTGGGCCTGGGGGACCCAACTAGCGACGTTGACCAAGTCAACTTCGCTGATGTGGCAGCTACTGCGACTGACATGCGGGCCCCATGCCATAAAACAAATAAAAACAAGTATATAAACTACTAATTAATTAAGTTAATTAACTAAAACCTAATTAGACACTGACTGCTGGGGCCACCCACTAATTAACCCATTTTAGTTAGTTTTAAAACTCTGTTAAGGCCCTTGACAATGACATGTGGGTCCCACTGGACCCAACTGTCTGGTTTGACTGGTCAACCGACCAGTTGACCTGCTGACACCACTCTGATGTCATGCCTACGTCATCACACACTGTGTTGGATAATGTTGGAATTAAATATATAATTAAAATCAGAAAATGATTTAAATCTTTAGAAAATCATATCTTTTAATCCGTAACTCGGATGAAAATACTTTGTACATGAAAGTTGCTCAGAACGACGAGACAATTCCGAATACGCAACCCGTTCATCCGCCACACCTCCCTAACCTATCGAACTCGTAGCTTTCCCCCTCTGGCTCCTCTTCCCGAAAACGCGAAACACCGGGGATACCTTCCCGGATGTTTCCCCCCTTCACCGGTATCACCTCATACCACGTTAGGGCACCCCTAGCACCGTTACTTGTCTTGTCATGCATCGTTATGCATCTGTTTGCATTATATTCATTGTTTCTTCCCCCCTCTTCTTCCGCTAGACACCGAGACCGACGCCGCTGCTACCCAGTACAACTACGGAGTTGACGGCCCTTCTCTCTTGCCAGAGCAGCCAGGCAAGCCCCCCTTTGATCACCAGATATCGCCTACTCTTCTCCCTACTGCTTGCATTAGAGTAGTGTAACATGTTACTGCTTTCCGTTAATCCTATTCTGATGCATAGCCTGTCTTGCCACTACTGTTGATACCTTTACCTGCAATCCTAATGCTTAGCATAGGATGCTAGTTTATCATCAGTGGCCATACATTCTTGTCCGTCTGCCATGCTATATTATCGGGCCGCGATCACTCGGGAGGTGATCACGGGTATATACTATATACTTTATAAAAGATACATGTGGTGTCTAAAGATGGGTCGGCTTGTGGAGCACCCGCGAGTGATTCACGGTTTGGGGGCTGAAAGGAACTTTGTCCCAACGGCCCTCTGTGTGGATCTTTGTGGCGAAGAGACAAGGCAGGTTGAGACCACCTAGGAGAGAGGTGGGCCTGGCCCTGGTCGGCGTTCACGGTTATTTCAAAATAACACGCTTAACGAGATCTTGGTATTTGATCTGAGTCTGGCCTCTTCCCTATACGCACTAACCATCTACGCGGGGACAGTTATGGGCACTCGACGTCGTGGTATCAGCCGAAGCCTTCGTGACGTCAGCGACTGAGTGGCGCGCGCCGGATTGGACCGTAAGCCTGCTCTTGTATTAAGGGGGCTAGTTCTGCTTCCGGCCGCGTACGCAACGTGCAGGTGTGCAATGGGCGATGGGCCCAGACCCCTGCGCCATAGGATTTAGACCGGCGTGCTGACCTCTCTGTTGTGCCTAGGTAGGGCTGCGACGTGTTGATCTTCCGAGGCCGGGCATGACCCAGGAAAGTGTGTCCGGCCAAATGGGATCGAGCGTGTTGGGATATGTGGTGCACCCCTGCAGGGAAGTTAATCTATTCGAATAGCCGTGATCTTCCGAAGCCGGGCATGACCCAGGAAAGTGTGTCCGGCCAAATGGGATCGAGCGTGTTGGGATATGTGGTGCACCCCTGCAGGGAAGTTAATCTATTCGAATAGCCGTGATCTTCGGTAACAGGACGACTTGGAGTTGTACCTTGACCTTATGACAACTAGAACCAGATACTTAATAAAACACACCCTTCCAAGTGCCAGATACAACTGGTGATCGCTCTCTCACAGGGCGACGAGGGGAGGATCATCGGTTAGGATTATGCTATATGATGCTACTTGCAGGTCTTCAGTCTACTCTCTTCTACATGCTGCAAGATGAGGCTGCAAGAAGCGTAGTCTTCGAAAGGACTAGCTATCCCCCCTTATCCCAGCTTTCTGCAGTTCAGTCCACATATAATAGCCTTATTCCAGTTGATACCAATGCATACATATGTAGTGTAGCTCCTTGCTTGCGAGTACTTTGGATGAGTACTCATGGTTGCTTTCTCCCTCTTTTCCCCCTTTCCCTTCTACCTGGTTGTCGCAACCAGACGTTGGAGTCCAGGAGCCAGACACCACCGTCGACGACGACTCCTACTACACCGGAGGTGCCTACTACTACGTGCTGCCCGCTGACGACGACGAGGAGTAGTTTAGGAGGATCCTAGGCAGGAGGCCTGCGCCTCTTTCGATCTGTATCCCAGTTTGTGCTAGCCTTCTTAAGGCAAACTTGTTTAACTTATGTCTGTACTCAGATGCTGTTGCTTCTGCTGACTCATCTATGATCGAGCTCTTGTATTCGAGCCCCCGAGGCCCCTGGCTTGTAATATGATGCTTGTATGACTTATTTTATTTGTAGAGTTGTGTTGTGATATCTTCCCGTGAATCCTTGATCTTGATCGTACACATTTGCGTGCATAATTAGTGTACGGTCAAATCGGGGGCATCACAACAGTACACCATGTATGCTAACAGCTCAATGCTTTATACTAAGGGGACACTATAGGGATTGGATTCAATAAACGCTAATCAGGAAGTTTGTGGCACAAGACCCATTTGTACGAAATTCTTTATTTTTGTGCAATATGGTCCATGAAACCAATGCTTGTCCATTTGGAAAATTAAAGAGATAAGAGTAAATGTATTTACACATACCGTCTGCTAGTGAAGGTACTACTGTGTATCTAGGGGCCATCCAATCACAATCACAGACGATCTCATCTGGCTCCTCCATTGACAGGTGTCAAAGATACAAATTGCATTTAAAAATTTAATGCATCCGTTCAGCACAAGGTCTCTTACCATGCATTTATCGCGTTGGGAAAGTGTCTCCTTCAAGTTCAATCCCATCATGTTAGTGCTGTTGGTTTTGCCCTCATCGCCTGAGAAAGTAAGATTGGCAACTTTCATTATATTTGAGCTAGGTTCCTCATATTTCTCCATTATTGACAACACTTGTGTTGTCATATTCTCTTCTGCAAAAGGTTTAAACATGATGAGTAATGGAAATGTCGAACTCATACAAAAATAACTTTCGAAAATTTGCCACACTTTTAGTGAACTACATAAGAAATGAATTCATAACTCTGATAATGGTGAACAGTACATGCATTTGTAATTATTAAAAAATTCACAAAAATTTCATTTTTGTGTAGCTCACATGTTAACAAATTTCATCGTGACACATTATACACTTGTGGAATGCATCCACATGAACATATGTATAAAAACCTATGATTTTTTCAATGTTTGAACTATGGTCTTTGATATTTTTAAAATTCAAGCTCCCAAATGCCTCACTCACAAAACCTATCAAGATAAACATCAATGTAATTGCTAAATTAGCAATAATAAGCAACCTTCGAAAAAGTGCTACAATTTTGGGGAAAATGTAACCCACGCATATGCACATAAGTGAAATTCCACCCAAAATCAAGTTTGAACAAGTTACCCAAGAAATGGAAAACTCAATAAAGTAATGGTAAAAATAATTCGTTTGGCACATGGTTAGCACACACGTGCACAATGCAGTACAGTACAAATTCATGCAACGTAAATCATTATAACACTCATACATCAGAACATAAAATAGCTAAGTCACTTTATTTCACTCTTTACGAATATTGGCCACACCGCCTACTAGTTCCCAGCTAGCAACTTTGCATAAGTTATAATTTTGTCCTTTTTCCTCCGCCTTCTTGCGAAGCTCCAATATCATGTTGCCAGCGGCAGAGCACCTCGCATCATGTGGGGTCGGGCGAGGATTGCCAGTGATGCTCATCTCAAAATCAGGGAATTCCTAACGTACTTTGCCGACATGCATTCCTCAAAAGATAGGAGATTGACTAGTGAATAAGTGTTCAAAAACAATATGTAACTATGAATGAGAGAAGATGGCACTAAATCAAATAGCAGTTCCTGGTTATTTTCTAGGTGGAGATGTATTCAATCCTTGACAAGTGGAATGCAATTAAGTGAGTAGAGGTGATCTCTTATAGATCGTATAATGGTGCGACACATGTCTTTGGTAACCATGGATCGAACCATGACATTGAATAAACCTAACACCTGAACAGGGCATAGACAAGTGGTTTATAGATCTTACCACTTGAAAATTCTTTTGCCCAAGCATTCTAAGAACAGTACACCATGTATGCTAACAACTCAATGCTTGATACTAAGGGGACACTATAGGGATTGGATTCAATAAACGCTAATCAAGAAGTACGTGGCACAACACTCATTTGTACGAAATTCTTTATTTTTGAGCTATATGGTCCATGAACCCAATGCTTGTCCATTTGTAAAATTAAAGAGATAAGAGTAAATGTATTTACACATACCGTCTGCTAGTGAAGGTACTACTGTGTATCTAGGGGCCATCCAATCACAATCACAGAAGATCTCATCTGGCTCCTCCATTGACAGGTGTCAAAGATACAGATTGCATTTAAAAATTTAATGCATCCGTTCAGCACAAGGTTTCTTACCATGCATTTATCGCATTGGGAAAGTGCCTCTTTCAAGTTCAATCCCATCATGTTAGTGCTCTTGTTTTTGCCATCATCTCCTAAGAATGTTAGATTGGCAACTTCCATTATATTTGAGGTAGGTTCCTCATATTTCTCCATTATTGACAACAATTGTGTTGTCATCTTCTCTTCTACAAAAGGTTTAAACATGACGAGTAATGGAAATGTCAAACTCATATAGAAATAACTCTGATAATGGTGAACAGTACACGCATTGGTAATGGTGAACAGTACATGCATTGGTAATTATTAAAAAATCCACAAAATTTTAATTTTTGTGTAGCTCACATGTTAACATATTTATTCGTGAAATATTATTCATTTGTGGTATGTATCGATATGAACATATGTATAAAAACCTATGATTTTTTCAAACATTGAACTATGGTTTTTGATATTTTTAAAATTCAAGCTCCAAAATGCCACACTCGCAAAACCTATCAAGATAAACATGAATGCAATTGCTAAATTAGCAATAATAAGCGACCTTCCAAAAAGTGCTACAATTTTGGGAAAATGTAACCCATTCTTATGCACATAAGTGTAATTCCACCCAAAACCAAGTTTGAACAAGTTCCCCAAAAATGGAAAACTCAATAAAATAATAGTAAAAATAATTCATTTGAGCACATGGTTAGCACGCACGTGCACAATGCAATACAGTACAAACTCATACAACACAAATCATTATAACATTCATACATCAGAACAACAAATAGCTAAGTGGCTTTATTTCACTATTTAAGAATATTGGCCCCAGCGCCTACTAGTTCCCAGCTAGCAACTTTGCATCAGTTATCATTTTGTCCTTTTTCCTCCGCCTTCTTGCCAAGCTCCAGTATCATATTGGCAGCGCCAGAGCACCTCGCATCATGTGGGATCGGACGAGGATTGCCTGTGATGCTCATCTCCAAATCGGTGAATTTAAAACATACTTCACTGACGTGCATTCCTCAAAAGATAGGAGATTGACTAGTGAACCAGTGTTCGAAATACAGTCTGTAACTATGAATGAAAGAAGATGGCACTAAATCAAACAACAGTTCCTGGTGATTGCTAGGTGGATACCTATTCAATTTTTGACAAGTGTAATGCAATGAAGTGACTAGAGGTGATCTCTTATAGATCGTACAATGGCGCAAAACATGTCTTTCGTAACCATCGATCGAACCGTGGCATTGATTAAACCTAACAACTGAACAGGGTATATACAAGTGGTTTATAGATCTTGCCACTTGAAAATTCTTTGGCCCAAGCATGCTAAGCATAGTACACCATGTATGCTAACAGTTCAATGCTTGATACTAAGGGAATACTATAGGGATTGGATTCAATAAATGCTAATAAGGAAGTACATGGCACAAGACCCATTTGTATGGAATTCTTTATTATTGTGCCTATATGGTCCATGAACCCAATGCTTGTCCATTTGGAAAATTAAAGAGATATGATAAATGTATTTACACATACCGTCTGCTAGTGAAGGTACTACTGTGTATCTAGGGGCCATCCAATCACAATCACAGAAGATCTCATCTGGCTCCTCCATTGACAGGTGTCAAAGATACATATTACATTTAAAAATTTAATGCATGCATTTATCACAAGGTTTCTTATCATGCATTTATCGCGTTGGGATAGTGCCTCCTTCAAGTTCAATCCCATCGTGTTAGTGCTCTTATTTTTGCCATCATGGCCTGAGAAAGTAAGATTGGCAACTTTCATTATATTTGAGTTAGGTTCCTCATATTTCTCCATTATTGACAACACTTGTGTTGTCATCTTCTCTGTTGCAAAAGGTTTTAACATGATGAGTAATGGAAATGTCGAACTCATATAAAAATAACTTTCCAAAAATTTCCACACTTCTAGTGAACTACAAAAAAACAAATTCATAACACTAATAATGGTGAACAGTACATGCATTGGTAATTATTAAAAATTTCACAAAATTTTCATTTTTGTGTAGCTCACATGTTAACATATTTCATCGTGAAACATTATACACTTGTGAAATGCATCCATATGAAGATATGTATAAAAACCTATGATTTTTTCAAACTTCGAACTATGGTTTTTGATTTTCTAAAATTCAAGCTCCAAAATGCCTCACTCGCAAAACCCATCAAGATAAACATGAATGCAATTGCTAAATTAGCAATAATAAGCAACCTTCAAAAAAGTGATACAATTTTGGGAAAATGTAACCCAGTCATATGCACATAAGTGTAATTCCACCCAAAACCAAGTTTGAACAAGTTCCCCAAAAATGGAAAACTTAATAAAATAATGGTAAAAATAATCCGTTTGAGCACATGGCAAGCACACACGTGCACAATGCAATACAGTGCAAACTCCTACAACACAAATCATTATAACATTCATACATCAGAACAAAAAATAGCTAAGTGGCTTTATTTCACTCTTTACGAATATTCGCCACACCGCCTACTAGTTCCCAGCTAGCAACTTTGCATCAGTTATCATTTTGTCCTTTTTCCTCCGCCTTCTTGCAAAGCTCCAGTATCATGTTGGCAGCGGCAGAGCACCTCGCATCATGTGGGGTCGGACGAGGATTGCCAGTGATGCTCATCTCAAAATCAGGGAATTCCAAACGTACTTTGCCAATATGCATTTCTCAAAAGATAGGAGGTTGACTGATGAATAAGTGTTCAAAAAACAATATGTAACTATGAATGAGAGAAGATGGGACTAAATCAAATATCAGTTCCTGGTTATTGCTAGGTGGATATGTATTCAATCCTTGACAAGTGGAATGCAATTAAGTGAGTAGAGGTGATCTCTTATAGATCGTATAATGGCGCGACACATGTCTTTGGTAACCATGGATCGAACCGTGACATTGAATAAACCTAACACCTGAATAGGGCATAGACAAGTGGTTTATAGATCTTACCACTTGAAAATTCTTTGGCCCAGGCATGCTAAGCATAGTACACCATGTATGCTAACAACTCAATGCTTGATACTAAGGGGACACTATAGGGATTGGATTCAATAAACGCTAAACAGGAAGTATGTGGCACAAGACCCATTTGTACGGAATTCGTTATTTTTGTGCTATATGGTCCACGAACCCAATGCTTGTCCATTTGGAAAATTAAAGAGATCAGAGTAAATGTATTTACACATACCGTCTGCTAGTGAAGGTACTACTGTGTATCTAGGGGCCATCCAATCACAATCACAGAAGATCTCATCTGGCCCCTCCATTGACAGGTGTCAAAGATACAGATTGCATTTAAAAATTTAATGCATCCGTTCAGCACAAGGTTTCTTACCATGCATTTATCGCGTTGGGAAAGTGCCTCCTTCAAGTTCAATCCCATCATGTTAGTGCTCTTGGTTTTGCCATCATCGCCTGAGAAAGTAAGATTGGCAACTTTCATTATATTTGAGCTAGGTTCCTCATATTTCTCCATTATTGACAACACTTGTGTTGTCATATTCTCTTCTGCAAAAGGTTTAAACATGATGAGTAATGGAAATGTCTAAGTCATATAATAACTTTCGAAAATTTGCCACACTTCTAGTGAACTACATAACAAATAAATTCATCACTCTGATAATGGTGAACAGTACATGCATTTGTAATTATTAAAAAATTCACAAAAATTTCATTTTTGTGTAGCTCACATGTTAACATATTTCATCGTGACACATTATACACTTGTGGAATGCATCCACATGAACATATGTATAAAAACCAATGATTTTTTCAAACTTTTAACTATGGTCTTCGATATTTTTAAAATTCAAGCTCCAAAATGCCTCACTCGCAAAACCTATCAAGATAAACATCAATGCAATTGCTAAATTAGCAATAATAAGCAACCTTCGAAAAAGTGCTACAATTTTGGGAAAATGTCACCCACTCATATGCACATAAGTGAAATTCCACCCAAAATCAAGTTTGAACAAGTTACCCAAGAAAAGGAAAACTCAATAAAGTAATGGTAAAAATAATTCATTGGAGCACATGGTTAACACACACGTCCACAATGCCGTACAATACAAACTCATACAACACAAATCATTATAACACTCATACATCAGAACAACAAATAGCTAAGTCGCTTTATTTCAGTCTTTACGAATATTGGGCACACCGCCTGTTGGGGATATTACTACTGGAGGTAAACCGGCCTTATGTAACCGGGTTGACTCCTTGAAGATTAGAAGCCCATAAATCTACAAGGATGATGGCACTTCATGGAAGCCCAAGGCCCGAAGGCGGGTTAAAGCCTATAAATGTAAACCGGCTTAGTCATGTAATTTGTATTGTAAGATAGGAAGGATAGAGACCGAGCTATATACGTTTATGATTCGGCTCGGGACTCTGTAAACCGGCGGGCGTTAACCTATGTATATAAAGGGACGACCGGGCAGCGGTTTTGGGAGAGACAACAACTCAAGAGCCAGACAAAGCGGATTCGCTCCCTGGCCTTCGAAACCCTAGCAATACAAATCACAACTAGACGTAGGCTTTTACCTTCCTCGAAGGGGCCGAACTAGTTTAAAATTCCCCGTGTCCCCTTGTCCGGTTTAACCCCTTAAAGCTAACCCATAGCGATGGATCCACAACTAAGTCCTTTCACAAGGACATCTCCCGTGACAACCCCACGATAGTTGGCACCCACCGTGGGGCTATCGCACGATGGTTTTGATTTCTTGAAGGACAGCTTCGATGGACTTAAGGGAAACAATGTGGGCCGGATGATGAAGAGTCGTCGCGGCAAGCTCTACATCGACAACGCAGGATGGGGTCCCGAGGCCGATTCAATCTAATGCGGGTACCGGGTCCCCTTTGGTGGGATTCACGTCTTCATCGGCAAGATCGATGAACCGGCCCCTGAGCCGGACATCTACACCAACATCATCGAAACAGCTCAGCGTGCAAGTTCTTTGCCGGTTCAGCCCGAGGCAAGGCATGTTTTCGTTGGTGTCATCCATGGATCGAGGTACGCGGACGGACCGGTGTCCGATGGAGAGACCGTTGTCTGTTCTGATGACGAGTCTTCTGGAGAGACCGAATCACTTTACCAGTTGCAGGACGGCCGGATTGATGGAGGATCCGAGGGCAATAGTATTCCGGATTCCCCCGATCTACCAAACCGGGCCGCCATCTTCATGGCCGGCACACAATCGATGCCTCATTCATCTACCGCAGCAGCAATGCTCTTCGGTTCAACAACGGCCACACTAGGAGGGGCAGGAAGCTCGGCGCCGCCTCCGGCCCAAGTCCTGTATGATTTGTTCGACGCTTTGGCAACGTTGATGGCCGCGGAGGTGGATGCAGCAGCTAGGTATTAGCACAATGCGGAGATTGCAAAGGTAAAAGATCAGATAGCCCAGGCTAAGGCAGACCTGGCAACGGAGAATGCTAGGATGGCTACAGAGCGGGCTGAATTGGAAGCACATGCCTAACGGATTAGACTAGATCAGAATGCTTCAGAGGAAGTCATGAGAAGAAGGTATCGATCACGTCTCCCATCGGTTTATGAGCCGCAGAATCTCTTCAACACACCAGGAGCAAGAGCTGGTAGCCAACCCACACTAAACTGGGTGGGGGTGCCGGGAATAGGAGCGCCGGTTCAACCGCGCACGACGGACCCGTTGGACAACATTGTGGCCGCAGCTTCACGCCTGGCGACCCTCCCAACCGACGACGAGTCACCAGTTGCAGTGGAAGCACGTTGGGCTAGGGATCTCCTTCAAACAGCACTAAATCAACAGCAGGCGTATTCACACAGTCGTGAGAGGATTCATTACACTCCTCGTCCAAGCCAGAGCTATAGCAGACACGTGGAGGACGAACCGGCCTTGTCCAGTAGTGCATGTTGCCGAAATTCACCACGGGAGAACAACCCGGTCGGGGGAGGCGCTAATGCGCAAGATGTTGTGGACCATGGCCGCGCACGTCGGGAGGCCGAGTTGGCGGTTCGACACGGAGCACGACAGCATACTCCGGTTCACCCCACGGCCTCCATGGAGCCAGTAGTGATGTTCAGTTCCTTAGGGGTGCCGTGTCTAACCCCCGCTTTCCGTAATGTGAGACTGCCCAAGGATTTCAAGGGGCCTCGTAAGGTACCAAATTACACCGCCGATTTGCAACCAGAGGCATGGGTGGAGAGCCATGAGATGGCAATGGAGATGTTAGATGTGGATGAGGCAGTGTGTGCTAAATATTTCACCATGATGTTGGAAGGAACAGCTCGCACTTGGTTGAAGAGCTTGCCAACCAACTCTGTTGGATCATGGGCCGAATTGAAGCACCGGTTTATCCAGAACTTCAAGGATACGTGTAAGCAACCGATGTCAACCGTGGATCTGGCCGCTTGTGTCCAAGAGGAAGGGGAATCCACGACCCATTGGGTCAAACGGGTCTCAGCAATTTTGCATTCATCAGATCGTATCATTGCAGACACTGCAGTGTTAACATTGGAGGGCAATTGTAGTTTCAAACCGTTAAAATAGAAATTGGGAAGGCTCAAATGTCACTGCAATGATATGTCAACACTCATGGCCGCTTTGGTTAAATACGCCGATTCAGATAATACCAAGGATCTGGATTCAGAGGAGGACAAACCGAAGAAAGGTAAGAAGAACGGCAATGCCAATGGTCAACAGCATAATCCGCCAGGCCATGGAAATGGTGGTAAGCACAAGGCCGACAGTAGCTTGGACTTTGTTGCAAATACCAACGCGTAGGAGAATGGCCAGCACCGTAAGGGAAAGCAGCGCCCAGAGGGGTGGAGGTTCAGGCCGCAATTTGGAGCGCTTGTTAAATCAGCCCTGTCCAAAGCATGGATCGAAGGAGAAGCTGGCATCACATCTTTGGAAGGACTGTTATATCATGCGGGATTTTAAGAATTCCAATATGTTGCAATATGACAACGGCCCGCCCGGTGGTTCAGGAGGAGGTTTCCATGGGTTGTGTTACAGAGGTGGTGGTTCCGGTTTAGGGTTTCAAGGCAGCCAAATCGGACACGTCAATCAAGGGCACCAAGGCAACGAGGGAGGTTACAACCAATAGGGGAATCAGCAGTAGCAGCAGTCGGGTTATCAGAGCAATTCCAAATAGTTGAACAGCGGGCAATATCATGTCTTCACTACTAGTTTGTGCAAACGTGATCAGAAGCTCCACAAAAGGGCAGTAAACTCTGTTGAGCCAGCAGTACCTCAGTATTTACGCTGGTCTGAGCAACCTATTTTGTGGAGTAGAGATGATCACCCACCCTGGGATGATAATCCAGGTCACTTGGCCCTGGTGGTGGCCCCTCAAGTTGGGGGATACAAGTTTACCAAAGTACTCATGGATGGGGGAACTAGCATCAATATTTTGTATTATGATACATTCCGCCGTATGGGGTTGATAGATAAGGATCTTAAACTGTCAAATACGTTATTTCATTGTGGTGCCTAGTAAGTCTGCATATCCTGTTGGCAAGATAGCTTTGGAGGTAACTTTGGGAGGTGACTATGATTCAACGTCAGAAACATTGACATTTGAGGTGGTAAAGATCAAAAGTCCACACCACACCTTGTTTGGGCGGCCGGCTTATGCTAAGTTTATCGCAAGGCCTTGTTATGTTTATCTACATCTTAAAATGCTAGGTCATAAAGGGACTATCACAGTATATGGAAGTAGAAAGATTGCTTTGGAGTGTGAAGAAGGTGATGCGGCTTATGCTGAGTCGGTTTGTGCCACGGTGGAGTTGAAATTCTATAAGGAGCAAGTTGATCTGGCGGACATGACCTCTTTGACAAAGCCAACTACAGAACATGATCCAATGTTGAAGTTCAAATCGGGTACAGACACTAAGATGGTTTACTTTGTTCCTGGCGATTCCTCCAAACATTTCAGCATCAGCGCTAACCTGGATCCCAAATAGGAAAACGTGCACATCAAGTTCATCTGTGAGAATCGGGACATCTTTGCATGGAAACCTTCTGACATGCCAGGTGTACCGAGGGAACTTGCCGAGCACACACTCAACAATGATCCTAAATTTAAACAGGTCCAGTAGTTCCTCCGCCGTTTCAATGAAGAGAGACATAAGGCTATAGGTGAAGAGGTAGCCCATCTGTTGGCCGCAGGGTTTATTGTCGAAGTTTTTCATCCAAAGTGGTTAGCTAATCCGGTGCTAGTTCTTAAGAAAAATGGCACTTGGCGTATGTGTGTGGACTACACAGATTTAAACAAGGCTTGCCCTGCAGACCCCTTTGCTCTCCGTCGCATTGATCAAATAATTGATGCTACGGCGGGTTGTGACCGTTTGTGTGTTCTGGATGCTTACTCTAGTTATCATTAGATCAAAATGGCGGTTAAGGACCAGGAGAAGACGGCTTTCATAACTCCCTTTGGAGCCTTCTACTATGTTTCCATGCCTTTTGGACTCAAGAGTGCCCAGGCAACTTACCAGCGATGTGTTCAGAATTGCCTTCATAAACAAATTGGGCGCAATGTTCATGCATATGTGGATGATATTGTAGTCAAGTCCAGAAAGGAAGAGACATTGATAGATGATCTACGAGAAACCTTTGACAATCTCCGGGTTTACAAGATGATGCTCAATCCGGAGAAGTGTGTCTTCGGTGTCCCAGCAGGCAAGCTCTTAGGCTTTCTGGTATCAAACAGAGGCATTGAGGCTAATCCGGAAAAGATTGCAGCAAGTACATCCTTGGCTAAACCGACGTGTATTAACGATGTTCAACGTTTGGCCGGCCGGATTACAGCCTTGAGCCGGTTTATCAGTCACCTTGGAGAGAAGGCCATCCCTTTATATCAGATGCTCAAGAAAACAAATAACTTTGTCTGGAGCGAGACAGCTAATAAAGCGTTCAAGGATCTGAAGAGGCAGCTAGCTGAACCGCCCGTGCTTGCAGTGCCAATCGATAAAGAGCCATTATTATTATATGTGGCTGCTAATGCCCGGGCTGTTAGCATAGCCGTTGTGGTAGAGAGCAAGGAGCTTGGCAAGGAATATCCGGTTCAACGGCCGGTTTATTATATCAGCGAGGTGCTCATTGAGTCAAAGCAGAGGTATCCGCATTGGCAGAAGCTAGTGTATGGGGTGTTTATGGCAAGCCGGAAGCTTAAACATTATTTTCAGGGCCATCCTATCAAAGTGGTCAGTTCAGCTCCTCTGGGCGACATCATTCAAAACAGAGAAGCAACTGGCCGGATTGCCAAGTGGGCTATTGAGCTTGGACCTCATGGACTCCAATATATACCCCGCATAGCGATCAAATCCCAGGCACTCATGGATTTCATCAACAATTGGATGGAGTTACAGGCACCTGAAGAGAAACCAGATAATACATATTGGACTATTCATTTTGATGGATCCAGACAGTTGGAGGGCTTGGGGGCTGGAGTCATACTAACTTCCCCATGAGGTGAGAAGTTTTGTTATGTCCTCCGTTTAATGTTCCCTTGTACTCACAATGCGGCTGAATATGAGGCTTTCCTCCACGTTCTTCAGATGGCTAAGGAGATGAATTTGAGCCGAGTTAAGTGCTTCGGTGATTCAGATCTAGTGGCTCAGCAGGTGTCTGGCACTTGGGATTCTAAGGACCCACTCATGGCTGCATATCGGCGAGAGGTGGACGTAGTGGCTGGTCACTTTAAAGGTTATCAGGTGGACCATATAGACCGGCGGAAGAATGAAGCGGCAGACGCTTTAAGTCATCTTGGTTCTCAGCGTAAACCGGTCCCGCCTAATGTCTTTCTTGATGTGTTTCATAATCCGTCAGTCAAAGTGCCAACCGAAGAAGATTTGGTTGTTCCTGATCCGGAGGCTCAGTTGGTGGCAGCTCTGCATGCCATACCGGATTGGACGATCCCATATCTAGCTTACATGAACCGGTGCGAGTTACCAGAC
This sequence comes from Triticum dicoccoides, assembly GCF_002162155.2. NCBI lineage: Eukaryota > Viridiplantae > Streptophyta > Magnoliopsida > Poales > Poaceae > Triticum > Triticum dicoccoides. The sequence continues at coordinate 456,725,638 of NC_041388.1, read as the reverse complement.
GGTGAAACGTTGGCTCGACAGATAATCCGGCGTTCCATATACTCAACGGGGAGTTACATCGTTTAGTGTTTCAGGAGCAATTCAGCGATGTGTTTCTCCTCAAGAAGGTTGTGAGATTTTGCGAGAAATCAATGAAGGGGATTGCGGTCACCATGCTGGTTCAAAGTCGTTGGTTGCCAAAGCTTTTCGCGGCGGTTTTTACTGGTTGGCGGCACATGCTGATGCGGAGGATTTAGTCAAGAGATGTGATGGATGTCAAAATTTTGCTAGCCGTGCGCACGTTCCGGCTCAAGAGTTGTGGATGATTCCAATAACGTGGCTATTTGCAACTTGGGCGCTTGATATGGTTGGACCCTTCAAGCGTTCTAAGGACAAAAAGACACACCTGTTAGTAGCAGTTGATAAATTCACTAAATGGGTGGAGGCAGAGCCAGTCAGCAAGTGTGATGCAGCCATGGCGGTTCAATTCATCAAGAAGGTGATATTTCGGTTTGGTTTTCCACACCGCATTATAACAGATAATGGTACTAATCTGTCAAAAGGGGAGATGGAAGAATTCTGTTAACGTGAGCACATCCGGCTTGATCTAGCGTTGGTGGCTCACCCCCAATCTAATGGTCAAGTAGAAAGGGCAAATCAAGAAATTCTACGGGGTATCAAACCAAGGCTTATGGTCCCCTTAAAGCAGACACCAGTTTTTTGGGTTGAGGAGCTACCTTCTGTGTTATGGAGCATCAACACCACATCCAATAGGTCTACGGGTTACACACCTTTCTTCATGGTCTATGGAGCGGAGGCGGTTCTTCCTAGTGACATCTGTCATGATTCGCCCCATGTGGCAGCTTATGTTGAAGTTGTTAATGAGAAAGCGCGTCAGGATTCACTGGACCTATTGGATGAACAGCGTGATCTTGCAGAAGCACGATCGGCGATTTATCAACAAGATCTCCGACGTTATCACAGCCGCCGGGTTAAAACCAGAACCTTTCAAGAAGGTGAGTTGGTGCTCCGGCTCATCCAGGATCAGACTGATATGCACAAGTTATCCCCACCTTGGGAAGGACCCTTTGTGGTCAGCAAAAATCTGCACAGCGGATCTTACTACCTCGTTGATGTTCGAGAGCATGAAGACTCACGTCAATCGGAGGAGGGGACCAAGCGGCCATGGAACATAGCTTTTCTTCGGCCTTATTATACTTGAAGCCATGGGCTCTTCATCTGTACATATTTATGACAGTGTATATATCATATAATAAACCGGAGCCTCCGTTATAAGCGGGGTATCTGTTCTTTTTATATCCTGTTTGTGCTTTTACAAGTCAACTGACAAAGCGGAGTTTTTGTTAATCCGGCTTTAGCAGCTGCGTAGATATCAAGAAAATCACTAGGGGGCTTGGTCATATTTGAACTACAGCTACACCTCTTGATCGGTTTTAAAGCACGAAGGGATATCACTAGGGGGCTTGGTTGTCCTCACACCATAGCTACACCTCTTGATAGGCATTTAAGCCACAAGGGAAAAAAATTGTGGAGCCAAAGAGAGTGTTGTACACTGTACAGACTCAAACATGGGCACACACTGAGCATCGCTCACAAAGTTACTTGGGGGCTCTTTTTGCAAAGCAACAAAGAGTTTGAAAGGACCTCGTAATTGGCTATCAAGCCACGGCTTGGAAGCCTGGTGTATTCACCTAAAAACCCGGGTTAACCTGCCTTCATCAAGTAAGCCACTCCTGTCCAGGTAATCCTGGTATGACCCATCGAACGTTTGACAAGTCAACTTTTTACAGACCCTGAACTTGTCACCGTTAAAATGATGATTGGTTAATTGCAGGCTCATCTTAAAGGCTTTGTTAAATGGTTTAACTCAAAGGCCTGGCGAGCCTGGTAGCTCGTAAAAAGCCTTGCATATTTTCCTGTTTGAATTTTGTTTGTTGAAAATCATAAGTATTTTTTGATAAACCAGCGTCCTTGACCCGGCTTGCTTTTCAACTACAAGTGGTTGGCACATCATCAATTATAAACCGGTGTTCATTGACCCGGTCTGGTTTGACTAAATCGCCAGTATTATAAAGAAAATCCGGTAGTTATCCCGGTCCGGTTTAATATATAGACCAGCATTATGAAGATGGAGTTATCAACGTTCTAGATTGGTATTAACACCTTTACCGAATACACGTTTGGTCAGCCAATGAGATATGTTCTATACATTACTTTTTGTATAAACACTTGCTTATTCATCTAGGTACTATATACTTCTTGGACATCATGACACGTCTAGCGGTAAACCGCTAGATACTTTTAAGTTGTTGTACCCAGGAACGCAATTCATCATGGGTTATGCAAAAATATATCCCAAAGGGCGGCACGGCTTGTCAGAAAGTATTACAAAACATGCTCGATGGCATGGCAGATAACGGAGTTTCAGCTATCCTATTACATGAAGCTTCAAAGCGGCTCAAATAGTATCATTATTTTTTACAGTAGCCATATAAACCGGCGACCGGATCAGGACTCATCCTCGCGACGGTTTGACGGTTGAGGGTCAGTTGGTGTAGGCACTTCTTCATCCCTCCCCAGACGCTGGAAATCAGCCATTGACCAAACGATTCCAGTTAAAGCTTGGAACACTGCTTCCTCATGGATAAGATTGGAAGTGTTTATTTCAGGGGCGTAAGTGTGCTTACGAATCGGAGGCACATGTTCTTCGACTTCATGGATGTCGGCCGGCTATCTTTTCCCTTTTGCATCATAAAACAGTTGAAAATGGGACAAATCGGTATCATCAGCCAACTTGCTGGCTACTGGCCGCATCTGTTTGGTCAGCCGCCAAAGATCATCATTGTTGATGTTTGATCCGTCTTCTTTAATGCATGTGTATCCTTTAATGATCTCCTCCGCTTCAAGGTCTGGAATCCAGGCTTTGGCTAGAATAAGGGCGGTTAAAGCTCCTGCTCTGGCAACAACTCTCTTCAACTCGGCAATACAGGCTGGTAACATGCCCAGCTTCTCAAGGGTCTCCTTAATCAAAGTTGGAGCCAGTTTGTTATAAGCTATTGTGCTAATAACCCGCTGAGACCCAGAGTATAGCTGTTAAACCAATGTATATGCCACTTTGAGCTTCATCTGCATATCTGTACCACGATGAGCGATCCAAGTGCCTACCAAAGATTTTATCAACATTTTGGTCAGTTATAAGATTCATCGACTGGCGCAACACTCATAAGCAGACACTTACCAAAGATAGCAGAGGTCATAGCATTGATTTGGCATTTCAAACCGGCTAGTTCTTCAACCACTGGCTTCAGGGCTGCCTCGGCGTCTACAACTCTTTTGGTTAAACCAGATTTCTCGGTTTCCCATTCAGCACGCTCTTGCTTGAAGGATTCTTTCAGCTTTTCCATTATGGCCAGGGCCTAGGTCAGCTCCTCTTTGGCTTTTGAAGCCTCGGCTTGTTGAGACTTCACATTTTCTTGCAAGTCAGAATTTCGGGCATCTTTACTTCTCAGTTCAGCCTGCAACATTGAATGTATATTCACCAAACAACATATATATGTGCTAATTATAAAGCATATAACAAGTTATACACTTCATATTTGGGGGCTAATGCCTATTTTCTCTAAAAGTGCTACAATTTGTACAAGTCTCCAAAAGAATGCAAGCATTATCCTTGACACTTGGGGGCTAATGTGCGTCGATTCTAAAGCAGAGGTGCAGAGTAAAACCCGGATTAACCATCTAAGTTAAACATGCCTTTGGGGGTTATGCTGCAGAACGTTGTCTAATTATTTCAAGATGAGTTTTATCTCTTAGTAGAGACCTGCCATTGCAAGGATGAATGATGAGAAGTGTAAAGTGTCACAAAGACCCGGTTTATGATTAATAATCATATAAACGGCCCTTGGGGGCTACTTGGGATAGTAATTCAGTTGTAAATCAATCAACAAAGGGAGATGAATTTACCTCATATCGTTCTTTCGTCAAGTTCACCAAGCCAGCTTCATAATTCCGGTTTGAGTGCAGACGCTTCAAGAAGCGAGAATGAAGCTCATCAGCGTTAAGATGAGCATAGCTTGATAAGTCGCTGCTCCATTTACCTTTATCCTGGGCAGCTTGTTCTTCTTTGGCACTGTGTTGAGCCAAAATGACGGGATGGCCAAGAGAGCTATGGCCCATTCCAGTAATAATAACACCATCACCTTGGCTTGCAGGATTTTTGGTTGATGATACTGGAATTTCAGTGTCTTTCACCGGACTAGCCCGGTTTGGTTCTGCCGGTTCAGTATTGGGTGCAGCAGGCTCAGCATCTATTGGTTCATCGGGTGGATCATCAAAAGTAGCTTCAGGATGAGGGCCTTCCGCTTCACTAGTCTGTTCTGGTTCACCTCTTGGTTCTTCTTCTTCGACGACTGGGTCTTCTGGCGGATTGGTGACCCGAGCTTTCTTGCTGGGTCTGGCTTTGGCCCTGCAAACAGAATAAAAAAGGATTAACATCCTATTCAAAGGATTTATGGCGCATTGAAAGGAAAGGTTTTTACAACTCACCCCGCCACAATTTTGAAAGGAGGGAGTTGAGTTGCGGTCGATTCACCAGAAGATGAAGGAGGTGTCACCTGATAATTTGAATCGGACGGATTAAGAGGCTGTCTGAAATAACCTGCCTTGGGGTAAGAATGGTCAGAAGTAGGAGAGATCTCAGACCAGCGCTTCCGGACCGGAGTATCAGGTAAACCAGCTGAAGTGACCTGTTGGCCACTGCGACGGGTTGTCCCGCGAGCTTCATGCTATTGAGTCTTCAAAATAAATGTTGGATCCAAGTGAGCAAGAGGATGAGAAAAGCTTACTTTCCGGACTGCTTGGCGAGTTTTTTGTGTTGGCATAGAGTTTGAACCGGAGGAAAGGGTAATTACCTCTACGTCATCAACTTGACTAGCTTCTGCGTCCTCCTGAGGAAGATCATTGTTAATGAGTGCATAAAAAGAGAGCCAAGTGAGTCAAGTTCTACCTCAACTTCTGGATCATCAGTATCGTCATCAAGCTCCATATTAATCCGGTTAGCCGTTTTCCGTTTTGACGTCCGTTTTACGCTTTGGTCTTTGGGCGGGATGGCTTGACCGCTTTGTCTCTAGTCGGCTTTGCTGCTTTTTCTACGGTTTTCCGTTTCCAGAAGGGGTCATCACCCTACATATAAAGAAGAAGGGTTACATGTTGCATAAGTTAAAGATATTAGAGATGAAGTGGAAGTATAATACTTACAGCAGGCGGTCTGTTCTTGGCATAGAAGGGACTCAGACCGGTTTGACTACAGATTAGTTCCGACTCGTTCAGAATTTTTTTACACCTTCAGTGATTTCCTCCTCAGATAATTAGATGTTGCAATGGCGTTGAGGGTCGTCAACCTCACCGGTATATTCACACATTAAACCGGGGCGCCGGCTTAGCGGCAAGATACTCCAGGATATCCAACAGCACACAAAGTCCACACCTGTTAAACCGTTTGCCATAAAGGCCCGGAGTTTTGCGAGTTGAGGAGCGTATTTCGCCCTTTCTGAAGAGCTCAAGCGTTGTTGCATGGGGTGAGTATTGGATAGTCTGTGATCACGAAAGCCGGGGAGGGGATTTTCATCTTTAGGTGAAGTGTCTCTACAATAAAACCAAGTTTGATTCCATTCCTTTGGGTGGCTATGATGTTTGGCATGAGGAAATTCAACTTCTTTCCGCTTTTGAATCAAGACACCACCAAGTTCTGTGCTCGGGCCATTTACAAACTATGTGCGCCAGTTTAAGTGAAAGAAGTCCCGGAACAGTTCTGCAGTTGGTTCTTCTTGTAAATATACTTCACAGAAGACCTGGAAGTTGCATAAGTTGGAGACCGAGTTGGGACCAATATCTTGTGGATGAAGTTGGAAGCTGGCAAGCACATCTCGATAAAACTTTGACCCTGACGGTTTGAATACACGGCCTATATGATGAACAAAGACCAAAACCTCGCCCTGCCTTGGGGTTGGAGGATTTTCTGTTCCTAGAACTCGCCATTTGATTTCAGTTTTCTTAGGCAGGGAGCCGATGCTAACCATCTTCAACTGAGTCTCAGTAACCCGGGAACGAGCCCAGTTGCAGGCAGTGAATTGTTTGGCCATTGCGAAACAAACAAGCTGAAAATGAAAGGCCAGATTATAAATTACGCATGATAATATGCAAGAGACAAGGGAGTAAGAAACATACTGATATGTGAAATGGTGTAAATGAGAGACTAATGCAATAAGGTAAAAAGGTAATACTAGCACAGGATTACTCATACACTGTTAAACCGGAGCATAATTATGAAGGTAAAATGCCCCTCCGGTTTCAGAGGGCTAATGGCATAGACTGCTTATACAAGGTTAAACCGCCTATGTTGGTGCAAGGAGAAACAGATCTCACAGGGACATAGAAACAGATCTCACAGTGACATATGAAATTTTCGGATTTATGATAAGACAGAAAAGTAAAAATAATTGGATCAAGAAGGGGTACAGAACCGAAGCAACTTATGAAGGACTAGATAAGTTCTTTGCGCATAAGGGATTGCGGTGACAAGGGAAGGTTAGCTACGGCAAGGAGTACGTCAGATATGAAGTATTCACCTAAAGGCCATGAAAGAGCAACACTGAAAGCTCTGCTGAACCCCAAGAATAGCGAAGAACAACGAAACCCTAATGGATCTAAGAAAGAAAGGGGAAAAGACTCACTGCGACGGCGGAAGCAGCGGAAGGGCGCTGTGGAACTCTGGTGTGAACAGGTTGATGCAGCGGCCAACGGCGAAGCAGAGGCGGAGTTCGAAGATGACGGCGGCGCTCAGGTGCGAGGTCGTCGAGAGGAAGAAGAAGAGATGAATGGGTAGAGGAAGGAAAAGAAAAGGGGTCCTGTTAGTGTCAAAACCGACGGATCTCGGGTAGGGGTCCCGAACTGTGCGTCTAGGCCGGACTCCTGGACTATGAAGATACAAGATTGAAGACTCCGTCCCGTGTCTGGAAGGGACTTTCCTTGGCGTGGAAGGCAAGCTTGGCGATACGGATGTTCAAATCTCCTACCATTGTAACCGACTCTATGTAACCCTAACCCTCTCCGATGTCTATATAAACCGGAGGGTTTTAGTCCGTAGAACAACATACACATCAACAATCATACCATAGGCTAGCTTCTAGGGTTTAGCCTCTCTGATCTCGTGGTAGATCTACTCTTGTACTACCCATATCATAAATATTAATCAAGCAGGACGTAGGGTTTTACCTCCATCGAGAGGGCCCGAACCTGGGTAAAACTTCGTGTCCCTTGCCTCCTATTACAATCCGGCCTAGACGCACAGTTCGGGACCCCCTACCCGAGATCCGCCGGTTTTGACACCGACATTGGTGCTTTCATTGAGAGTTCCTCTTTGTCGTCGCCATCAGGCTTGATGGCTCCGACGATCGTCAACAGCGATGCAGTCCAGGGTGAGACCTTCTTCACCGGACAGATCTTCGTCTTCGGCGGCTTCGCACTGTGGGCCAATTCACTTGGCCATCTGGAGTGGATCGAAAGCTACGCCCCTGGCCGTCAGCTCAGATTCGGAAGTTTGAACTACACGGTTGACACCTGCGGGGACTTGATCTTCGACGGATTCGAGCCACTGCCGAGTGCGCCGCACTGTCCCGACGAGCATGATCTAGCTCTGCTGCCGAACAGTGCCCTGGAGGCCGCACCCGCATCGACTCTGATCCTTAATTCGGAGCAAACTGCGCCGATCGAGGATGGGCGGTTGGACGCCGCCTCAGGGGCTGCGATCCCAACGGCGATTGAGCCAAACACCAGCCCCGTACTCTGCGAGACTCGTGACACCGAGGAGCCGGACTCCTCTCTGGACTCCGAACCCTCCGTGCCCCTGCCAATCGAATCCGATTGGGCGCTGATCATGGAGTTCACTGCCGCGGACATCTTTCAGCACTCGCCTTTTGGCGATATTCTGAAGACACTAAAGTCTCTCTCTTTATCAGGAGAGCCCTGGCCGGACTACGGCCAGCAAGGTTGGGATTCGGACGATGAAGGAATTCAAAGCCCACCCACTACCCACTTTGTAGCCATTGTCGACGACTTAACCGACATGCTCGACTTCGACTCCGAAGACATCGACGGTATGGACGCCGATGAAGGAGATGATGAAGAACCAGCGCCTACTAGGCCCTGGAAAGCCACCTCGTCGTATGACATATACATGGTGGACACCCCAAAAGAGGGAGATGGCGATGGAACAGCGGAGGATGACCCCTCCAAGAAACAGCCTAGGCGCCGACGTCAGCGGCGCCGCTCAAAATCCCGCCAACACAAACACGGTGATTCCAGCACAGGAGATAATAATACTCCGGAAAGCGCCGAAGAAAACCCCCTCCAGCAAGATTTAGCATAGGAGGATGGAGAAACCAACCCTCATGAGAGAGCGATAGATAGAGAGGTCGAGGACGATAATTATATGCCTCCCTCTGAAGACGAGGCCAGCCTCGATGACGATGAATTCGTCGTGCCAGAGGATCTCGTCGAGCAAGAGCATTTTCAATGCAGGCTTATGGCCACGGCAAGAAGCCTCAAGAAAAAACAGCAACATCTTAGAGCTGATCAAGATTTGCTAGTTGACAAATGGACTGAAATCCTTGCGGACGAAGAGCATAAACTCGAACACCCCTCCAAGAGCTACCCAAAGCGCAGGTTGCTACACCAATTAGAGGACTAAGCACTTGATGCGGCCGACCGGCCACCTCGTGGCCGCGACAGAGAGGCCTCTCGTCCCTCCACTCAAGCCGCACCCTGTACCAAGGCACGGGACTATGCGTCGGACTTACGAGATAAGTTGGAGGACAAGGAAAGGCAAACAAGATCGATCTACGGATCGCGTGGGCGCCCCACAGCTCGAGACGGCAACTGTCATGCTAGCCACAAATTCGGTAGGGTCGAACACAGTAGACAAAGCTCATTGGAGCTACGTCATGATATAGCCCAGTACAGAGGCGCCGCGCACCCACTCTGCTTTATAGACGAAATAATGGATCATCAAATCCCCGAGGGTTTCAAACCCGTAAACATCGAATCATATGACGGCACAACAGATCCTGTGGTATGGATCGAGGATTATCTCCTTCATATCCACATGGCCTGCAGCGATGATTTCAAAGCCATCAAATACCTCCCACTCAAGCTTAAAGGACCAGCTTGGCATTGGCTTAACAACTTGCCAACAGGATCAATCAGCTGTTGGGAGGACCTGGAAGCCACATTCCTCGACAATTTCCAGGGCACTTATGTGAGACCCCCAGACGCCGATGACCTAAGTCAGGTAATTCAGCAGCCAGATGAATTGGCCAGGCAATTCTGGACACAGTTCCTAACAAAGAAAAATCAAATAGTTGACTGTCCGGACGCTGAGGCTGTAGCAGCCTTCAAGCACAATATCCGTGACGAGTGGCTGGCCTGGCACCTTGGACAGGAAAAGCCGAAATCTATGGCAGCACTCACGACACTCATGACACGCTTTTGCACAGGAGAAGACAGCTGGCTTGCTCGTAGCAACAATATAACCAAGAACCTTGCTAATTCGGACACCAGGGACAGTAGTGGCAGGTCGCGTCGCAACAAACAGAAGCGCCGCATTAACGGCGACAATGCAGATGATACGGCAGTTAATGCCGGATTCAGAGGCTCTAAGTCCGGTCAGCGGAAAAAGCCATTCAAAAGGAATCCTAGGGGCCTGTCCAGTTTGGACCGAATACTTGACTGCTTATGCCAGATACATGGCACCCCCGAAAAGCCGGCCAATCACACCAACAGGGATTGTTGGGTGTTCAAGCAGGCAGGCAAATTAAACGCCGAAAAGGAAGACAAGGGGCTGCGTAGCGAGGACGACGAGGAGCCCCGGCCGCTGAACAACAGGGGACAGAAGGGTTTTCCCCCACAAGTGCGGACGGTGAACATGATATACGCAACCCACATCCCCAAGAGGGAGCGGAAGTGCGCGTTAAGGGACGTATACGCGATAGAGCCAGTCGCCCCAAAGTTCAACCCATGGTCCTCCTGCCCGATCACCTTTGATCGAAGGGACCACCCTACTAGCACCCGTCACGGTGGCTTCGCCCCATTGGCTCTAGACCCAATTATTGACGGATTTCATCTCACTAGAGTCCTTATGGACGGCGGCAACAACCTGAACCTGCTTTACCAGGATATAGTGCGGAAAATGGGCATCGATCCCTCGAGGATTAAGCCCACCAAAACGACCTTTAAAGGCGTAATACCAGGTGTAGAGGCCAACTGTACAGGCTCGGTCACACTTGAAGTGGTTTTCGGATCTCCTGATAATTTCTGAAGCGAGGAGTTAATCTTCGACATAGTCCCGTTTCGCAGTGGTTATCACCCACTGCTCGGGCGAACCGCATTCACTAAGTTCAATGTGGTACCGCATTACGCATACCTTAAGCTCAAGATACCAGGCCCTCGAGGCCACTAAACGACCGGACACCGTCAAGCGCGCCCGGAGTAACCTACAACAAGACCGCCTGGCACAATCCGAGCAGGCATAGCAATGCGGCCCCAACCCCAACCCTCGCACAAAGGCGACGCCAGTACTTCGCGTACATAACTATGCTCTAGAGATACCATGGGCCCAGGGGAGGGGCACCATCGCGGCACACCCAAAACACGGCTTAAACCGTACCAGGGGCTGCCGATATATTTTTTTAAAAAACATTCTTTTACTTTCAGGACTCCATTCTTCGGACGGCCTATTCGGCAGTTCAATTGCTGCACAAACGATGCAAGAACCAGGGAAGCAGACAAGCCACGCCGCATTACGGAACTCCCAAGTGGTCTCTATCACGAGCAGTATACCTGTTTCGCATATTATTCCGCAGCTTGCCCCTGGAATGGACATGTTACATAGTCCAACCTTTTGCTTATCGCATTATTTGTATCAGCTCTTGTTAATAAACAATGCATAGCTTTTGTTTATTTTTGCATTACTCTTTTTTATATTTATATATGTTCCTTAACGACATGTTGCAACCGTACACTTTGGTACGGCCAAAATACGCCAGGGGCTTCAGTACCCCTCAACATGGTGTGAGAAGTCCGAACACTTTAACAAGTGCGGCACCCCGAACTTATAGCATTATATGCATCGGCTCCGAATCATGTCTTGGGTCAATAGTTGGGTTTGCCCGGCTCCTATGTTTTGGTGCCTTACGTTCCGCTATATCGGCTAAGGTAGCACTAGGAGAACCACTGCGATTGTGCCCCGGTTGAGCTGGGTCGAGCACCTCAGTGGAGAAAGCTAAAACTGACCGTCATGATGAGGCGAGAGCTGGTCGCTGTTCGAGAGGTCTTTTCGAGTCCTTAAAGACTTATGCCGCTTAGGGCGAGGAGCCGGCTCTGTGCGGCAAAGGCGTGGATAGCGCCCCGAACTCGGTCTTCCGAATACTAGGGGCTTCGCCAAAATTTAAAATTATAGAATTCTATGGCTAAGTGAGAGTGTTCACGCATTATAGTCGGATTGTCTTGTTCGTTGGGCTGAGCGCCTCCCTTGAAGGACCCAAACATGGGAAAAAGAGCCCTCAGGTTTAACCCCGAACACCCCAGCACTAGCGGCACGGGGGCAGAAGCTGACGACTCGCCATCTCTCAGAATTGATAAACAGCCACACAAAAGGTAATATTTTAAATTCAAACAGCATTGCTTAAGCGCATATGAACAAGTTTTCAGTGCACAGGACAAAATGAGCGAGTTTTATTCAAAAATTATATCCATAGCACATTCATCCGCCACAAGGCGGGCACCCTTCAGAACATCCTTATAATAATTCTCGGGCTTGCGATGCTCTTTCCCCGCCAGTGGCCCGTCATTCACAAGCTTCTCAGCATCCAGCTTGCCCCAGTGCACCTTCACACGGGCAAGAGACCTACGAGCACCTTCAATGCAGACGGAGCGCTTGATGACCTCGAGCCTTGGACAGGCCTCCACCAGTCGCCGCACTAGCCCGAAGTAGCTCCCAGGTAGAGCCTCTCGAGGCCACAGCCGAACTATGAGGCCCCTCATGGCCTATTCGGCCGCCTTGTGGAGCTCGACTAGTTGCTTCAGCTGGTCCCTCATGGGCACGGGGTGTCCGGCCTCAGCATACTGAGACCAGAACACCTTCTCTGTCAAGCTGCCCTCCTCGGCTCGATAGAATGTGGCAGCATCAGACACACTCCGGCGAATATCTGCGAACACGCCTGGAGAACTCCGGATTCGGGTAAGTAACAGGTAACTCACGCTTATGTGTTTGCTTTGCATAAAGAATGCCTTACCCGCCGCTATCTTCTTCACCTCATCCAACTCCTGGAGGGTCTTCTAGGATTCGGCCTTGGCAGACTTGGCACTTTCAATAGCCGCCGCGAGCTCGGACGCTCACGTCCTTGAGTCACGCTCCAAACTCATGTTTTTCCATGAGAGCCTGGAGCTCTTGCCGCACCTTGCCAACCTCGGCCTCATACTTTTCTCGCTCAGTGCGCTCTGCGGACGATCTCTTCTCGGCCACGAGCAACGCTTGCTTCAGGGTCGCCACCTCAGACGTGGCCCCTACAATAGCCACGATAATCCTGTCATTTTTTGCAATTGCACCTTTATATATATATAAACAAGCTATTTCTTACCTTCACTGTCCTCGAGCTGCTTCTTGGCACGTCCGTGCTCTTGCTCGGACCGCTCGAGGTTCTGCTTTAGCACGTCCACTTCCGCAGTCAGTGCGGCGGATGCCATCAGGGAAGCCTGCACACGCATATTGACTCTTTTTAGACTCCTACGATTTTTATTTGATCCTCTATTTGGCTTTTCTTTCCGAACGCCAAACAGAGCATCAGGGGCTACTGTCTATGCGGTAATAGTATCTACCCATTCTTTACTTACCTCAAAGCCTGTTAAAAGGCTTGTACAAGCTTCAGTCAGTCCGCTCTTGGCGGACTGAACCTTCTGGACCACCGCACTAATAATAGTGCTGTGCCCCTCGTCGATGGAGGCGCCTTGGAGCGCCTCCAACAGATTGTCCGGCGCCTCCGGTTGGACGGAGGTCACCGGCACGACGGGCTTGCTCCTCTTGGAAGGAGGTCCCCCACCGGACTCTGGAACCTTTGAAGGTTTTGGAGCGGTGTCCGGCCTAGGGCCGGACTTGGATCCCTGGGGGGTTTCATCCCCTTTACTCCTAGAGTCCGGGAGGTCGCCTTGCGGCGCCTCCAGGACCACCTCCTGTCGGATTGGAACCTGTTGGGACAACACTACGGTGTCGTCCGTAGGGCGGGGGGAGGATGCCGTCGGCAGCGAGTTGACGTCCGACGAGTCCAGTGAGCCGCTCGACGACGCTTCGAGCCGGTCTTTAGGTGGGTTGCATAAACACATTCGACATAAGGGAAAGTTGTGCAATAAACGAATACTATGAATTACTCTGGTATCCGGATACTTACGATTTGGCCAGGGGCTTGGCCCTGGGCGCCCAATGCTCTCGGCCGTCGTCGGCGTCGGAGGAGTAGTCCAGAGAAAGGGTTTTCCCCTTCTTGGACCCTTCGGCCTCCCCAGTTGGGGCGGCCTTCCTTTTCTTCCCTTCCCCCGCTGGAGGGGGAGGGGTTTCTTCTTCCTCCTCCTCATCTTCACGAGAGGAATGCGCCTCGGAACCGTCAGATGATGGGTCCGATGCCTCCTGGCACCGAGCACTCTTTCGAGTCCCCACGGCCTTTTTCGCGGCCTTCTTCTCCGGCACCACATAGGGTGCCGGAACCAGCAGCTTCGCCAAGAGGGCATCGGCTGGGTCTTTGGGCAAAGGTGCCGAACAGTCGATCCGTCCGAACTTCGCCTGCCAATCCTGTCAAAGGAAAGGGAGCTTAGATCCCGCACAGAGTTGAACTATGAAAAACTAGTGCCCTGTAAAAGGTACAAAAAACTTACCACACTAGCGTGACGCTGCGCGCTGTATCCGCGATCCTCGGTAGCAGATGCGGGAGCATCGGCGCCTTTGAAGAGCACCTTCCAGGCATCTTTGTACATCGTGTCGAAGAGCCTGCTCAGAGTTTGGTGCCGCGCCAGATGAAACTCCCATAGGTTGAAAGCCCGTTGTTGACACGGGAGGATCAAGTGGATGAGCATAACCTAGACTACATTGACAAGCCTGAGCTGCTTGTTCACCAGGGATTGGATGCATGTTTGTAGTCCGGTCACCTCCTTTTTGCTACCCCACGACAGGCCCGTCTCTTTCTAGGACATGAGCCGCGTTGGGGGTCCGGACCGGAACTCGGGGGCTGCGACCCACTTAGGGTCGCGCGGCTCGGTGATGTAAAACCACCCGATTGCCACCCCTTTAGGGTCTCCACAAACGAGCCCTCGAGCCATAGGACGTTGGCCATCTTGCCAACCATGACACCGCCGCACTCCGCCTGGTTGCCGCGCACCACCTTCGGCTTGACGTTGAAATTCTTAAGCCATAGGCCGAAATGGGGGCGGATGTGGAGGAAAGCCTCACACACGACGATAAACGCCGAGACGTTGAGGACAAAGTTTGGGGCCAGATCATGGAAATCCAGGCCATAGTAGAACATGAGCCCCCGGACAAATGGATGTAGAGGGAAGCCCAGTCCGCGGAGGAAATGGGGGAGGAATACCACCCTCTCATGGGGCCTGGGAGTGGGGATGAGCTGCCCCGTTTCGCGAAGCCGGTGCGCGATGTCGCTAGCCAGATATCCGGCCTTCCTAGCCTTTTTGATGTGTCCCTCCGTGATGGAGGAGACCATCCACTTGCCTCCCGCTCCGGACATGACTGGAGAAGGTTGAGGTGGTAGTGCGGACTTGGGCGCTGGAGCTCGAGTGCGCAAGAATGGATAGGCAAAGGAGGAAGAAGGCGTTGGTGAAAAGGTGGATCCTTATCCCCTTATATGGGTGGACGCAACTACATGTCCCCACCAGCCTGGTAAAACTTGCTTATCTCCCAAGCGTCATAATCAAAGGCGCGGTTGGGTTACCCACGCCCGTATTGATGAGAATGCCGGAATAAGGGGACACGATCTCTGCTTTAACAAGACGTGCCAAGGAAACCGCCTCGCATAACACGCTGAGATGGGACAGTAAAACGGTTCGAATAAAAGCTTGGCCGTGGTGTGTTGCACCATGGAATACGTCAGCAGATTAGATTTGTGTAAATATTATTCTCTCTATGGAAATGTGTGGAAAACTTATTTTGCAGAGCCGGACACTACCTTTGTGTTCAAAATCTTCTATGAAGTACATGGAGGAGGAACCCTCCTTGCAATGCCGAAGACGATTTGCTACCAGACTCGCCATCATTGATGCCTGGTTCAGGGGCTACTGAGGGAGTCCTGGATTAGGGGGTGTTCAGATAGCCGAACTATACCTTTAGCCGGACTCCTAGACTATGAAGATACAAGATTGAAGACTTCGTCCCGTGTCTGGAAGGGACTTTCCTTGGCGTGGAAGGCAAGTTGGCGATACGGATGTTCAGATCTCCTACCATTGTAACCGACTGTATATAACCCAAACCCTCTCCGGTGTCTATATAAACCGGAGGGTTTTAGTCCGTAGGACGACATACACATCAATAATCATACCATAGGCTAGCTTCTAGGGTTTAGCCTCCTCGATCTCGTGGTAGATCTACTCTTGTACTACCCATATCATCAATATTAATCAAGCAGGACATAGGGTTTTACCTCCATCAAGAGGGCCCGAATCCTGGGTAAAACTTCGTGTCCCTAGCCTCCTGTTACCATCCAGCCTAGACGCATAGTTCAGGACCTCCTACCCGAGATCCGCCAGTTTTGACACCGACAGGGACCATATAGGCTGGGGGGAGAAATCCCTTGGTCTGGAGCATCACTAGCTCGCTATGTGGAGTAGAACATCTCTCCCAATATCCAGGCTTAGGGCTAGAAGGGCGAGCGGAGGAGTTGCGGCGGCTGGCCATGGTGGAATGGACCTTTGTCGGATGCGCTCTGATGAACACTCGTGGATGGGAGAAAGTGTGGATTGGATCTAAGTCCTAGTCCCCTTAAGTAGGGCAGCTCATTTACGCGGCTAGGGGTGTGAACATAAAAACACTCAGACTATTCATATTCGGTTGACACGTGGGAGACGGCCATTATTGGGCGTAGAAGCCAAGGAGCGCAACATCTACAAGAAACCGGACTTTATTCAAACAGGTACACAGAATTTGGAGGAGAACCCGCCTTGCAATGCCGAAGACAATCTGCGCGCCTTTATTCAAACTCATCGTCATTGAAGCCTGGTTCGGGGGCTACTGAGGGAGTCCTGGATTAGGGGGTGTTCGGATAGCCGAACTATACCTTCAGTCGGACTCCTGGACTATGAAGATACAAGATTGAAGACTCCGTCCCGTGTCCGGAAGGGACTTTCCTTGGCGTGGAAGGCAAGCTTGGCGATACGGATGTTCAGATCTCCTACCACTGTAACTGACTCTATGTAACCCTAACCCTCTCCGGTGTCTATATAAACCGGAGGGTTTTAGTCCGTAGAACAACATACACATCAACAATCATACTATAGGCTAGCTTCTAGGGTTTAGCCTCTCTGATATTGTGGTAGATCGACTCTTGTACCCATACCATCAATATTAATCAAGCAGGACGTATGGTTTTACCTCCATCGAGAGGGCCCAAACCTGGGTAAAACTTCGTGTCCCTTGCCTCCTGTTACCATCCGACCTAGACGCACAGTTCTGGACCCCCTACCAGAGATCCGCCAGTTTTGACACCGACAGGTCCGCTGTCCCTATTTATAAGGCGAAGAGATGAAACGGCAAGTGCGGGAGTCGAGGAGCCGAAAAATGGATAAGATAATAAGGGTGTCGCCTCGATGGCTGAAGACATATTAAATGAAAGTAATCATCGACATCAACGGATGGATGACATTAGGATGGTTTATCATAATCTTGAAGTATGACGTCACGGCGATTTACAAGATCGAGGTGAAGATATGAGGGAAGAATTTTTCTAATTATAGAAGATTGACATGAACGGGTTCAAACCAATCTGGGGCCTAATGTTGGGGATATTACTACTGGAGGTAAACTGGCCTTCTGTAAGCAAGTTGACTCCTTGAAGATTAGAAGCCCATAAAGATACAAGGATGATGGCGATTCATGGAAGCCCAAGGCCCGAAGGCGGGTTAAAGCTTGTAAATGTAAACCGGCTTAGTCATGTAATTTGTATTGTAAGATAGGAAGGATAGAGACCGAGCTGGATACGTTTATGCTCCGGCTCGGGACTCTGTAAACCGGCGGGCGTTAACCTATGTACATAAAGGGACGACCCGGCAGTGGTTTAGGGACGGACAACAACTCAAGAGCCAGACAAAGCAGATTCGCTCCCTGGCCTTCAAAACCCTAGCAATACCAATCACAACTAGACGTAGGCTTTTACCTTCCCCCAAGGGGCCGAACTAGTATAAAATTCCCTGTGTCACCTTGTCCGGTTTAACCCCGTAAAGCTAACCCGTAGCGATGGCTCCAAATCTAAGTCCTTTCATAAGGACATCTGTCGTGACAACCCCATGACACCGCCTAGTAGTTCCCAGCTAGCAACTTTGCATCAGTTATCATTTTATCCTTTTTCCTCCACCTTCTTGCGAAGCTCCAGTATCATGTTGGCAGTGGCAGAGCACCTCGCATCATGTGGGGTCGGATGAGGATTGCCAGTGATGCTCATCACAAAATCAGGGAATTCCAAATGTACTTTGCGGACATGCATTCCTTAAAAGATAGGAGATTGACTGGTGAATAGTGTTCAAAAAACAATATGTAACTATGAATGAGAGAAGATGACACTAAATCAAATAGTAGTTCCTGGTTATTGCTAGGTGGAGATGTATTCAATCCTTGACAAGTGGAATGCAATTAAGTGAGTAGAGGTGATCTCTTATAGATCGTATAATGGCGCGACACATGTCTTTGGTAACCATGGATCGAACCGTGACATTGAATAAACCTAACACCTGAACAGGGCATAGACAAGTGGTTTATAGATCTTACCACTTGAAAATTCTTTGGCCCAAGAATGCTAAGCATAGTACACCATGTATGCTAACAGCTCAATGCTTGATACTAAGGGGACACTATAGGGATTGGATTCAATAAACTCTAATTAGGAAGTACGTGGCACAAGACCCATTTGTACGGAATTCTTTATTTTTGTGCTATATGATCCGTGAACCCAATGCTTGTCCATTTGGAAAATTAAAGAGATAAGAGTAAATGTATTTACACATACCGTCTCCTAGTGAAGGTACTACTGTGTATCTAGGGGCCATCCAATCACAATCACAGAAGATCTCATCTGGCTCCTCCATTGACAGGTGTCAAAGATACAGATTCCATTTAAAAAGTTAATGCATCCGTTCAGCACAAGGTTTCTTACCATGCATTTATCGCGTTGGGAAAGTGCCTCCTTCAAGTTCAATCCCATCATGTTAGTGCTCTTGGTTTTGCCATCATCGCCTGAGAATGTTAGATTGGCAACTTTCATTATATTTGAGCTAGGTTCCTCATATTTCTCCATTATTGACAACACTTGTGTTGTCATCTTCTCTTCTGCAAAAGGTTTAAACATGATGAGTAATGGAAATGACGAACTCATATAAAAATAAGTTTCGAAAATTTGCCACACTTCTAGTGAACTACATAAGAAATAAATTCATAACTCCGATAATGGTGAATAGTACATGCATTTGTAATTATTAAAAAATTCACAAAATTTTCATTTTTGTGTAGCCCACATGTTAACATATTTCATCGTGACACATTATACACTTGTGGAATGCATCCACATGAACATATGTATAAAAACCTATGATTTTTTTGCAAACATTGAACTATGGTTTTTGATATTTTTAAAATTCAAGCTCCAAAATGCCTCACTCACAAAACCTATCAAGATAAATAGCAATGCAATTGCTAAATTAGCAATAATAAGCAACCTTACAAAAAGTGCTACAATTTTGGGGAAATGTAACCCACTCATATGCATATAATTGAAATTCCACCCAAAATCAAGTTTGAACAAGTTACCCAAGAAAAGCAAAACTCAATAAAGTAATGGTAAAAATAATTCGTTTGAGCACATGGTTAGCACACACGTGCACAATGCAGTACAGTACAAACTCATACAACACAAATCATTATAACACTCATACATCAGAACAACAAATAGCTAAGTCCCTTTATTTCAATCTTTACGAATATTGGCCACACCGCCTACTAGTTCCCAGCTAGCAACTTTGCATCACTTATCATTTTATCCTTTTTCCTCCACCTTCTTCGGAAGCTCCAGTATCATGTTGGCAGCGGCAGAGCACCTCGCATCATGTGGGGTCGGAAGAGGATTGCCAGTGATGCTCATCTCAAAATCAGGGAATTCCAAATGTACTTTTCCGACATGCATTCCTCAAAAGATAGGAGATTGACTAGTGAATAAGTGTTAAACAAACAATATGTAACTATAAATGAGAGAAGATGGCACTAAATCAAATAGCAGTTCCTGGTTATTGCTACGTGGAGATGTATTCAATCCTTGACAAGTGGAATGCAATTAAGTGAGTAGAGGTGATCTCTTATAGATCGTATAATGGCGTGACACATGTCTTTCGTAACCATGAATCGAACCATGACATTGAATAAACCTAACAACTGAACAGGGCATAGACAAGTGGTTTATTGATCTTACCACTTGAAAATTCTTTGGCCCAAGCATGCTAAGCATAGTACACCATGTATGCTAACAGCTCAATGCTTGATACCAAGGGGACACTATAGGGATTGGATTCAATAAACGCTAATCAGGAAGTATGTGGCACAAGGCCCATTTGTATGGAATTCTTTATTTTTGTGCTATATGGTCCATGAACCCAATGCTTGTCCATTTGGAAAATTAAAGAGACAAGATAAATGTATTTACACATACCGTCTGCTAGTGAAGGTACTACTTTGTATCTAGGGGCCATCCAATCACAATCACAGAAGATCTCATCTGGCTCCTCCATTGACAGGTGTCAAAGATGTTGGGGAACGTTGCAGAAAACAAAAAATTTCCTACGGTTTCACCAAGATCCATCTATGAGTTCACCTAGCAACGAGTGATCAGACTGCATCTACATACCTTTGTAGATCACGCACGGAAGCGTTCAAAGAACGGGGATGAGGAAGTCGTACTCGACGTGATCCAAATCACCGGAGATCCTAGCTCTAAACGGACGGCACCTCCGTGTTCAACACACGTACGGTCAGCGTGACGTCTCCTCCTTCTTGATCTAGCAAGGGGGGAGGAGAGGTTGATGAAGATCCAGCAGCACGACGACGTGGTGGTGGATGCAGCAGGGCTTCGCCATTCTTCTGCGAGAGGGAGATGTGTAGCAGGGGAGAGGGAGGCGCCAAGACTCAAGGGTGCGGCTGCCCCTCCCTCCCTCCCCTTTATATAGGCCCCCTAGGGGGTGCGCCGGCCCTAGGAGATGGGATCTCCTAGGGGGGCGGTGGCCAAGGGGTGGAGTGCCCCCCAAGCCAGGTGGGGCGCCCCCCCACCCTAGGGTTCCCCTCCCCACTTTAGCCCATGGGGCCCTCCGGGATGGGTGGCCCCACCTGGTGGACCCCCGGGACCCTTCCGGTGGTCCCGGTACAATACCGGTGACCCCCGAAACTCTCCCGATGGCCGAAACTGCACTTCCTATATATAATTCTTCACCTCCGGACCATTCCGGAACTCCTCGTGATGTCCAGGAGCTCATCCGGGACTCCGAACAACTTTTGGGTTATTGCATATTCATATCTCTACAACCCTAGCGTCACTGAACCTTAAGTGTGTAGACCCTACGGGTTCGGGAGACATGTAGACATGACCGAGACGGCTCTCCGGTCAATAACCAACAGCGGGATCTGGATACCCATGTTGGCTCCCACATGCTCCTCGATGATCTCATTGGATGAACCACGATGTAGAGGATTCAAGCAACCCCGTATACAATTCCCTTTGTCAATCGGTACGTTACTTGCCCGAGATTCGATCATCGGTATCCCAATACCTCGTTCAATCTCGTTACCGGCAAGTCACTTTACTCGTACCGTAATGCATGATCCCGTGACCAGACACTTGGTCACTTTGAGCTCATTATGATGATGCATTACCGAGTGGGCCCAGAGATACCTCTCCGTTATACGGAGTGACAAATTCCAGTCTTGATCCGTGTCAACCCAACAGACACTTTCAGAGATACCCGTAGTATACCTTTATAGTCACCCGGTTACGTTGTGACGTTTGGTACACCCATGTCAGGACCCCGACTCGATGTTACATTGATCTAGCCGGTAACACCTCATATCACTTTGCGGCCTCACGCACGGTATCCCCACGGGTGTCGCCTTACCTTTGCCCGGGACCGTTTGCGCCTTTTGGCTCACGTATATGATAGTGTCGCTAGCATCCATATGATAAGGAGCCCGGGCTGACATGACTAGTCGTAAACCCAAAGTGGCACAGTGCTTACAGGGGCAGGCATCCATGACCCAACAACGAACGTGTCGGTCATCAGCAAGTGGGTCCGGGCTGTAGCACTGGGCTAGCAGGACTCCGGTAAACCGGGCTGTAGCGGGCTAACAGGACTCCGGTACTCAATGCGTGACATTTCCCCGAAGGGACAGACACAGGAACGAAGAAGGACACATGCCGGCCAGCCTAAGTGTTCCCGAGCAGTAGCAAGCTACCATGGCTCAGTGGTAACACTAGGAGACAGTTCCCGGTAAGAGAGGCTACTAAGGATAAACAACTAGATAGTCAGATCCCACACATACCAAGCATTTCAAACATACACACAATATGCCCGATATGTGCAAATACAACAAGGCATCACAACATGACTCTATGACACAAGTATTTTATTAAAGGCTCAGAGAGCCATACATAACATACACAAAGGTACGGGTCACACGACCCAGCATTCAAGTCATACAGTCATACAAACCAGCAGCGGAAGTAACTTGTCTGAGTACAGACAACTAGAAAATAAAAGAGGCTTGGAAAGCCTAGCTATACTACGTGGTCCTTCACAAGCTCAGGATCACCACCTGGGCCTTAGCCTACCCATTGATGTCAACGTCTACGTAGAACCCATCAGAAGGGGTTGCAGCGTGTTCTGTAAAAAATGTAAATTATAGCAACATGAGTACAAAGGTACTCAGCAAGACTTACATCAGATCCTACATACATGCATATTATCAAGAAGGGTTGGTGGATTTATTGCAGCAAGCCAGCTTTTACTCTTGGCTAGGCTAACCTACGAGACTCCAACTTGAAATGGTTTTGCGCACACGAGTCCACTACTCTCCACTTCAATACACTACCGAGGATCCACCTCCGTCTTCCTACGGAAGAGCCATCCTCGGCACTCACACTTATCTTGAGGCTTTTAGTAGTTTCCATTTACTTGTCTATGAACTGTATAGGCAACCAAGTAGTCCTTTACCGCGGACGCGACTATTCGAATAGATCATGATAACCCTGCAGGGGTGTACTTCTTCATACACGCTCTCACCACTTACCGTCGTTTACACGACATGTACTCGGCAACCTTCAAGCGGAAGCCCAACGTGGGTGTCGGCCACGACCTACCTAACCACCTAAGCCTCCAATCCAGGTTTATCGCCTATCCAGGTTCCATCCACAGGGAGTCCGGCCGAGGTTTCCCATACGGCCCCGAACGATGTGAACAGGGTTCCCGAGATACCTAACGGGTATTCGGTACACCCGGCCACGTACCTACCGCATCACAGCCCACCCCTACGGTCAGCGCTGTCCACGGCCTCCAGTAGGCTACAAACACCAGAAACTACTTGCAACTCCTAGACGGAGAACTAGGGTGAATAAGAAGCCGAGAGGGTCCATTGGTTTCGGGCCCAATGCATGGTAGTAGCTGATTCTTAAATCACACATACAGATCTCAGTGCTTAAGGTTGGCTTCAATGAAACAACCCACCATGTACTCCTACATGGCCTCTCATCGATACCTTTACCAAATCGTGTTCACCACACCACTCTCATTACCGACATAATCATTTCACTCTAGCCCATCACCCAGATGAACCAGACCTGACACAACTCTAAGCATAGCAGGCATAGCAAGGTAGGAACAACACATACATATGGCTCAATCAACTCCTACACATGCTAGTGGGTTTCATCTAGTTACTGTGGCAATGACAGGTCATGCAGAGGAAGTGGGTTCAACTACCGTAGCACACAGCAGTTTGAAACGCGTTGTCTTAATGCAGTAAAAGAGAGCAGGAGCGAGAACATGGGATTGTATCGATATGATCAAATGGTTGGTTGCTTGCCTGATGGTTCGATGCACTGATACGGTTCTTCGTTAGGGTAATCACGATACTCCTCGGTGGCAGAACCTGGCGCAAAGAACACCGATACACAACCATCACCAAACAATGTGCAACAATATGATGTATGCACGAAACATGGCAATATGAGTGTGTTGGGCTAATGCAACTAAGACCAGAAGGGTTTGAACCAATTTGAATCAAAGATTCAAATTTCAAACTCAAACATGGCCTTTTAAAGTGCTTTTCCTTGTTCTGCTTTAAACATCAGGTTAACTTGTTTAATCATGCATGAAAATAGTACAGATGGGTAGATTGGATTTTTTTGATCATTTTTCATATATAATTTGTCTGATTTGGAGTTACAGAATAAAAGTTATGAATTTTTGAAGTTTAAACTATATTCTGGAATTTCCTATATTAGATCAATTCCAGAAAATCAATTATTGCGTCAGCCTGACGTCAGTGTGACGTCAGCAGGTCAACGGAACACGTCCGGGTCAAACCTGACAGTGGGTCCCGCGTGTCAGGGTGATTAAATTAATTAAAGTTTAATTAAAACTAAACCTGTTTAATTAACAGGGCTGGGCCCCACCTGTCATTGACTCAGGGGAGTCAAACAGGGCCCACCCGTGGTCAAACCCGGGTCGGCTGCACCGGCGTTTAGCCGCCGGCGAGCCCGACGCGGCGGCGGAAGTGGTTTTGGCCGTTTCGGCCACCAAATGGGTCGCGGAGACCACCGGAGTGGAGCTGAGGACAAGCCGCAGCTCTTGGTGGAGTCCGTTGGGGTCGGGGTGGCCGGAGTTGGCGCCGGCGACGACTTTGGCGGCCACCGGGGTTCGGCCGAAGACGAACTTGACGCTAGAGGGGTCAGTGAGGCTCGGGGAGTGGCTAGCTAGGTGCTAAGTGACACGGTGAGTATGATGGACACCGTTGAGTGGTCGGAGGGTGACCGGGAGCACGTCGGCGACGAGCTCCACGGCGGTGGGTGCGGTTGAGCTCCGGGAGGTTGCTACACGGCTCGGGAGCAAGAACGGAAGGGAGGGGGAGATGGCTAAGCTCACAGTGAGTGCGACGAAGCCCTTGGTGTGGCCGGAGATGGACCGGAGTGACGACGGCGTTGAAGGGGATCTCCGGCGACGGCGGTTCGGGCGAGGTCGTTGCGGTGGACTCGGGCATTGCGAGCGCTTGGGGCTCGGCTTGCTCGATGGAGTGGACAGCGGCGGAGCTCCTGGACACGATGAGAGGACGCACGGGTGGCGGGGAGCACGGCTACGGCGAAGGCACGGCGATGGTGGCGTCGGCCATGGCGGGGGAGCGCGAGGGGGAGGAGCTGGAGAGGAGAGGGGGTGTCTGGGGGGTTCAGGGGAGCGAGGGAGGCCGGTCCACGACGTCACCGGGCGCGGGGAGCGGCGAGGCGGCGAGCAGGTGCGTGGCGCGCGCTGCGGTCGCCGTCGGGCACCTGCCTGCCTGCCTGGCCGGCAAGCAGCTCGCTGGAGCGGTGCTGGGCTGGGCCGGCAGGTGGGCCGGGAGCAGGCGCCAGGTAATGCTTTTCCATTTCTTTCTGTTTTCTGTTTTTTTAATACTTTTGCAACTTTGTTGAATTAAATAAAATACTTAGGCAACTCCTAAAATCACCAAACTACTCCTGGTCCATAGTTGGATTATTTCCAACATGAAACATTCTAGTTTGGAGATATTTGAGCATTTAAATATTTTATATAGTTTTAAATGCCCAAATTCAAATATTTATGATTTAATTCAAAAACCCTAAGCTGGCCTAGGAAAATGTGCACCACTTTTGGCAGAGGTTCTGAACCAAGACAAAAATGATGGGCATTTTAGAAGGGCATTTCAGGTTCATTGAAAAAGTTTTTAGTAAACCCTAATTGGATTCAGAGGGGACTGGGGGTTCTGTCATCCCCATTTCAGGTTTCTGATGAAAGAGTAAACATGATGCAACACTCTAATGCATGGCTAACTAGGATGTGACAATTCACCCCCACTCAAAAGAATCTCGTCCCGAGATTTGGGTTCCTCCGGAAAGAAGGCGGGATACTCAAGTCGAAGACGATCCTCCCTTTCCCAAGTTGCTTCATCCTCAGAATGGTGCGACCATTGTACTTTGAGAAACTTGATATTATGACGTCGGGTGGTACGCTCGGCCTGATCGAGGATACAAATGGGGTACTCTCGATATGTAAGATTATCTTGGAGATCAAGCGTTTCGTGGTCCACTCCACAGATAGGATCCGAGAAGCAACGCCTGAGTTGAGAAACGTGGAAGACATCGTGGACTCTGGAGAGGTGCGGAGGTAGTTCCAACTGGTAGGCAACTTCTCCTTGTTTAGCGAGAATGCGAAAAGGTCCAATGTAACGAGGAGCCAATTTGCCTTTGATACCGAAACGATGGGTTCCCTTCAGAGGGGTAACCCGAAGATAAGCCTTCTCGTCAACCCCAAAAGTCATAGCCTTATGTTTTCGGTCATATTGACTCTTTTGACGAGATTGGGCTGTTTTCAACTTTTCACGAACGATGCGAACTTGTTCTTCTGCTTCCTGAATCATATCCGGGCCAAAGAATTGTCTTTCCCCGGTCTCTGACCAGTTAAGGGGTGTTCGACACCGTCATCCATAGAGAACTTCAAAAGGGGCTTTACCCAAGCTAGATTGATAGCTGTTGTTGTAAGCGAATTCGGCAAATGGAAGGCACTTCTCCCAATCCATTCCGAATGAGATAACAGAGGCTCGAAGCATGTCTTCTAGAATCTGGTTGACGCGTTCCACTTGACCACTCGACTGAGGGTGGAAAGCGGTGCTAAAGGAGAGACGGGTTCCCATAGCATTTTGGAAACTTTCCCAAAATCGAGAGCTGAAAATACTTCCTCGATCCGAGTTAATTTCCAAAGGAACACCATGGAGAGACACTATTCGGGAGATGTATAAGTCTGCCAGCTGGCTAGCGGTTATACTCTCACGAACAGGTAGGAAATGGGCTACTTTGGAAAGACGATCGACAACGACGAAGATAGCATTATTCCCTCTCTTGGTCCTGGGAAAACCGGTAATGAAATCCATACCAATTTTATCCCATTTCCATTCAGGAATAGCTAAGGGTTGAAGGGTGCCAGCAGGCCGTTGATGCTCTGCTTTTACACGACGACAAACGTCGCAATTAGCAATATACTGAGCAATTTCTCTCTTCATCTTAGTCCACCAGAACCTCTGGCGTAGGTCCTGATACATCTTAGTACTACCGGGATGAATGGTGAGAGGAGATTCATGAGCCTCCTTAAGGATCAATCGCCTCAGGTTTCGCACTTTGGGAACCACTAGTCGATTCCCGAAGTATACTACCCCTTGATCATTAATGGAGAAACAATTCACAATTCCTTTCTTGATGTTTCTCTTGATGCGGGAGATTCCCGGATATACCTTCTGTGCCTTGACGATTTGGTCCGTAAGGGTAGGTTTCGCCACCAAGGTGGAAAGGAAACATTGAGGAACAATGTGAAGGTTAAGCTTCCGAAATTCCTCATGGAGAAGCGGTTGACTTTGTTGTAACATTAGGTTGTTACAATAAGATTTATGACTTAGCGCATCAGCCATGACGTTGGCTTTCCCTGGGGTGTAAGTTATTCCTAAGTCGAAATCTATGATCAACTCAACCCAACGTCTTTGCCTGAGATTCAAATCCGGTTGGGTGAAAATGTACTTCAGACTTTGGTGATCAGTGAATATTTCGCAACGGTTACCGAGGAGGTAATGTCGCCAGGTCTTAAGTGCATAGACTACGGCTGCAAGCTCTAAATCATGAGTAGGATAATTCTCCTCATGTGGGTGCAATTGCCGTGAAGCGTAAGCAATTACGTGTCGATCTTGCATGAGAATGCAACATAGTCCTTGTCGCGAGGTGTCGCAGTAGATAACAAAGTCCTTGGAGAAGTCTGGCGGTACCAGTACGGGAGCAGACGTCATGCGTCTTTTCAGTTCCTGAAAGCTGTGCTCACATTGTGGAGTCCATTTGAACTTTTTATCTTTCTTGAGGAGTTTGGTTAGAGGTTTAGCAACTTTGGAGAAGTTCTCGACAAACCAACGACAATAGCTCGCTAAGCCCAGAAAAGTCCGAACTTGTTTGACCGATTCAGGTGGAGTCCAATTAAGGACGGCTTGAACTCGCTCAGGGTTAACAGCAATACCTTTACCAGATATTACATGACCCAGATAGGTCACTTCTGACAACCAAAATTCACATTTGGAAAACTTGGCATAAAGGCGGTGCTCTCGAAGTTTCTTCAACACTAGCCTTAGATGTTCGGCATGTTCTTCCTCGTTCTTGGAGTAGATGAGTATATCATCGAGATAAACTATGACGAATTTATCCAAATACTCCATGAAGATTGAGTTCATTAACCGAGAAAAGGTGGCTGGAGCGTTGGTTAAACCGAAGGACATGACGGTGTACTCGTATTGGCCATAACGAGTAACAAAGGCCGTTTTAGGAATGTCCCCGTTTCTGATTTTGATTTGATGGTAGCCCAACCTCAAATCCATCTTGGAGAAGACTGAGGATCCAGCGAGCTGATCATACAGGTCGTTGATCCTAGGGAGCGGATATTTGTTCTTGATTGTGACCAAATTGACCGGTCGGTAATCTACAACCATCCGGTCCGTACCATCCTTCTTCTCGACGAAGAGGACGGGGCAAGCCCACGGAGATGAACTAGGTCGGATGAAACCCTTTTTCAAGGACTCATCGAGTTGTTTCTTAAGCTCGGCTAGTTCTAGTGGTGCCATCTTATAGGGTCTTCTAGCAATCGGAACGGTTCCTGGAATGAGGTCAATTACAAACTCAACATCCCTGTCAGGTGGAACACCTGGCAATTCCTCTGGGAAGACATCCGGGAAGTCACGGACTACCGGAACGTCCTCAAGGTCTGGCAAAGGGCTGGCGTTAAGAGAATATAATTGTCGCTTGGCTAATCGGGGCAAGACATTGACTATCTTCCCCGAAGGATGAGTGAGTTGAACAGTCCTAGAGAAGCAATCAATTTTGGCATGATGAGCTGACATCCAGTCCATACCCAAAATGATATTAGTATCTGAAAATTTGAGAGCTATCAAAGATGCAAGGAAAACAAGTCTGTCGACTTGGATTTCATTTCCATAACTTACCCTGGAGGTCTGCCATCTAGAACCAGGAGTAGAAATTTCCATAGTGGATGGCATGTCACAGAATGCGATGTTATGCAAACGAGCATAGTTCTCGGATATAAATGAATGAGAGGCTCCTGTATCGAAAAGAACAGATGCCGGGTGGCAATTAACAAGGAGCGTACCGAGAACGATGTTGGGATCCTCTTGAGCTTCTTCGGCCGAGATACAGTTGACATGGCCACGTGTAGCGGTGGCCGGCTTGGCGTGGAACACTTTCCCAGTCGGCTTGCCACGGCCAACAGCTTTAGCAGATTGGTTGGGGTTGGTTTGGGGACACTCACGCATATAGTGGCCAGATTCCCCACACTTGAAACAAGTCACGGAACTGGTACGTGGAGGAGCATTGTTGGTTGGACCCCCATAGGGCTTGGCTGGTGCAAACTGTTGAACAGGGCGAGGCGCCTGGAAAGATGGCCTCGGTGTGAACCTAGGTGGCAGGGCAGTGTTGGGCACCCACACGCGGCGCTTCTGAGGACCAGCACCGGATGAGGAACCCATGTCACGGCCATGATTGCGTGTTGCGTCATAATCAGTCTGACCAGTTTCAGCACTGATGGCCTTGTTAACAAGTTTCTGAAAAGATGTGCACTCATGCAGACGGAGGTCGCGGCGAAGCTCAGGATTAAGCCCCTTACGGAACCTTGCTTGCTTCTTGGCATCAGTAGAAACTTCCTCAGTTGCATATCGTGCGAGGTTACCGAACCCCCTTCTGTAAGCATCCACAGAGAGTCGGCCCTCAGTGAAACTGCAAAATTCCTCACGTTTACGGTCCATGAGACCCTCCGGAATGTGATGTTCACGGAAAGCCTCGCTGAATTCAGCCCAAGTAGTGACATGGCCCGCTAGGCGCATAGCTCCATAATTCTCCCACCATAGACTGGCGGGACCTTCAAGATGATATGCAGCAAAGGTGACCTTGTCAGCCTCCGCTACCAGCGCGGAACGCAGTTTGTGAGAAATACTGCGAAGCCAGTCATCAGCGTCGAGAGGCTCGACGGAGTGGTGGAACGTGGGTGGATGTAACTTGATGAAATCACTGAGTGACACCATGTTAGTCCTCTGATGGTGTGCTGTGTTCTGTTCAATACGCTCCAACAAACGGTTGGTCTCCCGCTTGTTTCTTTCGGCTTCCATCATAACCTCGGCTAGGGAAGGAGGATGAGGCAGATTTGCATTCCTGACTTCGCTGCCTTCGGCCTGCTCTTGGGGAGCAGGGTTAGTGCGCGTGTTGACCATCCTAGGTAAACAAGACAATGATTTAGTCAGGATGATAAAATTCCGACATAGGATACAGAATGTAAGGAATAACTCGGAATGCAAGATGATCATCCGTATGACATGGTAGATACAGAAACTGCTTCTTTATTCCATCCTCATACACACCATACAGGGTTTAGTACAAGACCAAACAAGGTACTATTATGGTGAAAAGAGGATTACATCTCATCGAAGGCATTCCAAGCTCCTATACATTATTTTTCTACACCTCCGGAAGGCGATACAAACTAGGTCATATCCCACGAGTCACGCAGGACGATAGACGACACAGCTAACACGAACTAGTGATACTACTACTAACTCAGACCGATCTGTAGTAATCCTCGTAGAAGTCACCTCCATAGCCTGGAAGCTCAACATGATCATCCGGAAACAGACGATCTCGCGGAGCTTGTGGACCACAGGGGCTAGGGTGAGGTCTTGGACCAACAGACGGTGGCCTGCGGGGACCGCGAGGTGGGGTGATGCCTCCTACATCACGCCAACCCATCACGTCTGGCAAAGCAGATCTCACAGGGTAGAGATCGCGCATATCCGAATATCCAGCTTGCACCGCCGGTGCAAACCGAGTCAATGTGGCCCAGTGGTCAGCACAGGTATTGAAGAGCTCTAACCTCAAGGCCCGATTTTCATAGTCCTTATCCTCGAGCATCTCAGCAGTGGTGCGAGTCCGTGAATCCTCCTGGGTGGGGTCAGCATAGATAGCCTGGAGATACCCTTGTGCTCCCGGAAGTGATCCTGGCATATACCGGAAATCAGAGTCCCGAAATAGACCAGACCTGACTCGCATGATGGTCATCATAGAGTAGGCGGCGTCCTGCACAGCCATCTCAATAGTAACCCCGAGTCCATAGGAGCAGTGAAGGGGCTCAGTGGACCCAGGATAAGATGGAAATATCCTGACAGTGCAGAGATACTGGCTTTGATTAAAGTCTCGGAATTGCTCTTCGACCGTGTACTCAGGATACCAACGGTATCCAGCCTCAGTCATTACCCTGACCAACATGGCAGTATGGCCGGGTACATCTAGGCATCGAGTCAGGCGAACCACTTGATTGGGGTCGCGAGTGGCCATCTGAAAGCACAATCATAATGCAAAGGCATTAGAATTTCTAGCAAAATTTCGGCAGCATAACAGCTGTAAATGCTCAAGAAGGATTTTGAGACATTTGACAAAGGATTTCATACACACTCAACATCATCATATCAAAGTTCTGAATCCATCCTAACAACATAACGTGGTAGAAGAACTGAACTAGGCTTGTATCCATCAACCCTATAAGGTACTACTGATTAGTAACGCGTGATCCTGATAGAGAGAATAGATCCTAATTCCTTAACCCCCGGTGGAAGAATAGACTGACTCAGATCAGAATGTCATAAGATAAAGGAGTAAAAGAGCCTTACGTTCCAACCCACAAACAATTCCCCTACATATAGCTAAAGAATTTCTAGACTCAACATCGACCAGTTTGGCTTGGAGAACCTACAGGCAGTCCGGCTCTGATGCCAACGCTGTCAGGACCCCGACTCGATGTCACATCGATCTAGCCGGTAACACCTCATATCACTTTGCGGCCTCACGCACGGTATCCCCACGGGTGTCGCCTTACCTTTGCCCGGGACCGTTTGCGCCTTTTGGCTCACGTATATGATAGTGTCGCTAGCATCCATATGATAAGGAGCCCGGGCTGACATGACTAGTCGTAAACCCAAAGTGGCACAGTGCTTACAGGGACAGGCATCCATGACCCAACAACGAACGTGTCGGTCATCAGCAAGTGGGTCTGGGTTGTAGCACTGGGCTAGCAGGACTCCGGTAAACTGGGCTATAGCGGGCTAACAGGACTCCGATACTCAATGCGTGACATTTCCCCGAAGGGACAGACACAGGAACGAAGAAGGACACATGCCGGCCAGCCTAAATGTTCCCGAGCAGTAGCAAGCTACCATGGCTCAGTGGTAACACTAGGAGACAGTTCCCGGTAAGAGAGGCTACTAAGGATAAACAACTAGATAGTCAGATCCCACACATACCAAGCATTTCAAACATACACACAATATGCCCGATATGTGCAAATACAACAAGGCATCACAACATGACTCTATGACACAAGTATTTTATTAAAGGCTCAGAGAGCCATACATAACATACACAAAGGTACGGGTCACACGACCCAGCATTCAAGTCATACAGTCATACAAACCAGCAGCGGAAGTAACTTGTCTGAGTACAGACAACTAGAAAATAAAAGAGGCTTGGAAAGCCTAGCTATACTACGTGGTCCTTCACAAGCTCAGGATCACCACCTGGGCCTTAGCCTACCCATTGATGTCAACGTCTACGTAGAACCCATCAGAAGGGGTTGCAGCGTGTTCTGTAAAAAATGTAAATTATAGCAACATGAGTACAAAGGTACTCAGCAAGACTTACATCAGATCCTACATACATGCATATTATCAAGAAGGGTTGGTGGAGTTATTGCAGCAAGCCAGCTTTGACTCTTGGCTAGGCTAACCTACGAGACTCCAACTTGAAATGGTTTTGCGCACACGAGTCCACTACTCTCCACTTCAATACACTATCGAGGATCCACCTCCGTCTTCCTACGGAAGAGCCATCCTCGGCACTCACACTTATCTTGAGGCTTTTAGTAGTTTCCATTTACTTGTCTATGAACTGTATAGGCAACCAAGTAGTCCTTTACCGCGGACGAAGCTATTCGAATAGATCATGATAACCCTGCAGGGGTGTACTTCTTCATACACGCTCTCACCACTTACCGTCGTTTACACGACATGTACTCGGCAACCTTCAAGCGGAAGCCCAACGTGGTGTCGGCCACGACCTACCTAACCACCTAAGCCTCCAATCCAGGTTTATCGCCTATCCAGGTTCCATCCGCAGGGAGTCCGGCCGAGGTTTCCCATACGGCCCCGAACGATGTGAACAGGGTTCCCGAGATACCTAACGGGTATTCGGTACACCCGGCCACGTACCTACCGCATCACAGCCCACCCCTACGGTCAGCGCTGTCCACGGCCTCCAGTACGCTACAAACACCAGAAACTACTTGCAACTCCTGGACGGAGAACTAGGGTGAATAAGAAGCCGAGAGGGTCCATTGGTTTCGGGCCCAATGCATGGTAGTAGCTGATTCTTAAATCACACATACAGATCTCAGTGCTGAAGGTCGGCTTCAATGAAACAACCCACCATGTACTCCTACATGGCCTCTCATCGATTCCTTTACCAAATCGTGTTCACCACACCACTCTCATTACCGACATAATCATTTCACTCTAGCCCATCACCCAGATGAACCAGACCTGACACGACTCTAAGCATAGCAGGCATAGCAAGGTAGGAACAACACATACATATGGCTCAATCAACTCCTACACATGCTAGTGGGTTTCATCTAGTTACTGTGGCAATGACAGGTCATGCAGAGGAAGTGGGTTCAACTACCGTAGCACACAGCAGTTTGAAACGCGTTGTCTTAATGCAGTAAAAGAGAGCAGGAGCGAGAACATGGGATTGTATCGATATGATCAAATGGTTGGTTGCTTGCCTGATGGTTCGATGCACTGATACGGTTCTTCGTTAGGGTAATCACGATACTCCTCGGTGGCAGAACCTGCCGCAAAGAACACCGATACACAACCATCACCAAACAATGTGCAACAATATGATGTATGCATGAAACATGGCAATATGAGTGTGTTGGGCTAATGCAACTAAGACCAGAAGGGTTTGAACCAATTTGAATCAAAGATTCAAATTTCAAACTCAAACATGGCCTTTTAAAGTGCTTTTCCTTGTTCTGCTTTAAACATCAGGTTAACTTGTTTAATCATGCATGAAAATAGTACAGATGGGTAGATTGGATTTTTCTGATCATTTTTCATATATAATTTGTCTGATTTGGAGTTACAGAATAAAAGTTATGAATTTTTGAAGTTTAAACTATATTCTGGAATTTCCTATATTAGATTAATTCCAGAAAATCAATTATTGCGTCAGCCTGACGTCAGTGTGACGTCAGCAGGTCAACGGAACACGTCCGGGTCAAACCTGACAGTGGGTCCCGCGTGTCAGGGTGATTAAATTAATTAAAGTTTAATTAAAACTAAACCTGTTTAATTAACAGGGCTGGGCCCCACCTGTCATTGACTCAGGGGAGTCAAACAGGGCCCACCCGTGGTCAAACCCGGGTCGGCTGCACCGGCGTTTAGCCGCCGGCGAGCCCGACGCGGCGGCGGAAGTGGTTTTGGCCGTTTCGGCCACCAAATGGGTCGCGGAGACCACCGGAGTGGAGCTGAGGACAAGCCGCAGCTCTTGGTGGAGTCCGTTGGGGTCGGGGTGGCCGGAGTTGGCGCCGGCGACGACTTTGGCGGCCACCGGGGTTCGGCCGAAGACGAACTTGGCGCTAGAGGGGTCAGTGAGGCTCGGGGAGTGGCTAGCTAGGTGCTAAGTGACACGGTGAGTATGATGGACACCGTGGAGTGGTCGGAGGGTGACCGGGAGCACGTCGGCGACGAGCTCCACAGCGGTGGGTGCGGTTGAGCTCCGGGAGGTTGCTACACGGCTCGGGAGCAAGAAGGGAAGGGAGGGGGAGATGGCTAAGCTCACAGTGAGTGCGACGAAGCCCTTGGTGTGGCCGGAGATGGACCGGAGCGACGACGGCGTTGAAGGGGATCTCCGGCGATGGCGGTTCGGGCAAGGTCGTTACGGTGGACTCGGGCGTTGCGAGCGCTCGGGGCTCGGCTTGCTCGATGGAGTGGACAGCGGCGGAGCTCCTGGACACGATGAGAGGACGCACGGGTGGCGGGGAGCATGGCTACGGCGAAGGCACAACGATGGTGGCGTCGGCCATGGCGGGGGAGCGCGAGGGGGAGGAGCTAGAGAGGAGAGGGGGTGTCTGGGGGGTTCGGGGGAGCGAGGGAGGCCGGTCCACGACGTCACCGGGCGCAGGGAGCGGCGAGGCGGCGAGCAGGTGCGTGGCGCGCGCTGCGGTCGCCGTCGGGCACCTGCCTGCCTGCCTGGCCGGCAAGCAGCTCGCTGGAGCGGCGCTGGGCTGGGCCGGCAGGTGGGCCGGGTGCAGGCGCCAGGTAATGCTTTTCCATTTCTTTCTGTTTTCTGTTTTTTAATACTTCTTCCACTTTGTTGAATTAAATAAAATACTTAGGCAACTCCTAAAATCACCAAACTACTCCTGGTCCATAGTTGGATTATTTCCAGCATGAAACATTTTAGTTTGGAGATATTTGAGCATTTAAATATTTTATATAGTTTTAAATGCCCAAATTCCAATATTTATGATTTAATTCAAAAACCCTAAGCTGGCCTAGGAAAATGTGCACCACTTTTGGCAGAGGTTCTGAACCAAGACAAAAATGATGGGCATTTTAGAAGGGCATTTCAGGTTCATTGAAAAAGTTTTTAGTAAACCCTAATTGGATTCAGAGGGGACTGGGGGTTCTGTCATCCCCATTTCAGGTTTCTGATGAAAGAGTAAACATGATGCAACACTCTAATGCATGGCTAACTAGGATGTGACAACCCAAAGCACTCCTACGGCATCCGGGAGTTATACGATCTCATGGTCTAAGGAAAATATACTTGACATTGGAAAAACTCTAGCAAACAAACTATACGACCTTGTGCTATGTTTAGGATTGGGTCTTGTCCATCACATCATTCTCCTAATGATGAGATCTCGTTATCAATGACATCCAATGTCCATAGTCAGGAAATCATGACTATCTGTTGATCAACGAGCTAGTCAACTAGAGGCTTACTAGGGACATGTTGGTGTCTATGTATTGACACATGTTTTACGATTTCCGGATAACACAATTATAGCATGAATAAAAGACAATTATCATGAACAAGGAAATATAATAATAATCCTTTTATTATTGCCTCTAGGGCATATTTCCAACAGTCTCCCACTTGCACTAGAGTCAATAATCTAGTTACATTGTGATGAATCGAACACCTATGGAATTCTGGTGTTGATCATGTTTTGCTCTAGGGAAAGGTTTAGTCAACGGATCTGCTACATTCAGGTCCGTATGTACTTTACAAATATCTATGTCTCCATCTTGAAAATTTTCATGAATGGAGTTGAAGCGACGCTTGATGTGCCTGGTCTTCTTGTGAAACCTGGGCTCCTTGGCAAGTGCAATAGCTCCAGTGTTGTCACAGAAGAGTTTGATCGGACCTGACGCATTGGGTATGACTCCTAGGTCGATGATGAACTCCTTCACCCAAATTGCTTCATGCGCTGCCTCCGAGGCTGCCATGTACTCCGCTTCACATGTAGATCCCGCCACGACGCTCTGCTTGCAACTGCACCAGCTTACTGCCCCACCATTCAAAATATACACGTATCCGGTTTGTGACTTAGAGTCATCCAGATCTGTGTCAAAGCTAGCGTCGACGTAACCCTTTACGACGAGCTCTTCATCACCTCCATAAACGAGAAACATTTCCTTAGTCCTTTTCAGGTACTTCAGGATATTCTTGACCGCTGTCCAGTGTTCCTTGCCGGGATTACTTTGGTACCTACCTACCAAACATACGGCAAGGTTTACATCAGGTCTGGTACATAGCATGGCATACATAATAGAACCTATGGCTGAGGCATAGGGGATGACACTCATCTCTTCTATATCTTCTGTCGTGGTCGGACATTGAGCTGAGCTCAATTTCACAACTTGCAACACAGGCAAGAACCCCTTCTTAGACTGATCCATATTGAACTTCTTCAATATCTTATCAAGGTATGTGCTTTGTGAAAGACCTATGAGGCGTCTTGATTTATCTCTATAGATCTTGATGCCTAATATATAAGCAGCTTCTCCAAGGTCCTTCATTGAAAAACTCTTATTCAAGTAGGCCTTAATGTTGTCCAAAAGCTCTATATCATTTCCCATCAAAAGTATGTCATCTACATATAATATGAGAAATGCTACAGAGCTCCCACTCACTTTCTTGTAAACGCAGGCTTCTCCATAAGTCTGCATAAACCCAAACGCTTTGATCATCTCATCAAAGCGAATGTTCCAACTCCGAGATGCTTGCACCAGCCCATAAATCGAGCGTTGGAGCTTGCACACCTTGTCAGCATTCTTAGGATCGACAAATCCTTCCGGCTGCATCATATACAATTCTTCATTAAGGAAACCATTAAGGAATGCGGTTTTGACGTCCATTTGCCATATCTCATAATCATAGAATGCGACAATTGCTAACATGATTCAGACGGACTTCAGCTTCGCTACCGGTGAGAAAGTCTCATCGTAGTCAACACCTTGAACTTGCCGATAACCCTTAGCGACAAGTCGAGCTTTAAAGATGGTAACATTACCATCCACGTCCGTCTTCTTCTTAAAGATCCATTTGTTTTCTATAGCTCGCTGATCATCGGGCAAGTCTATCAAAGTCCATACTTTGTTTTCATACATGGATCCTATCTCGGATTGCATGGCTTCAAGCCATTTGTTGGAATCTGGGCCCGCCATCGCTTCTTCATAGTTTGAAGGTTCACCGTTGTCTAACAACATGATTTCCAAGACAGGGTTGCCGTACCACTCTGGTGCGGAACATGTCCTTGTGGACCTACAAAGTTCAGTACCAACTTGATCTGAAGTGTCATGATCATCATCATTAACTTCCTCTCTAGTCGGTGCAGGCACCTCAGGAACATTTTCTTGAGTTGCGCCATTTTCGGGTTCAAGAGGTAATACTTCATCAAGTTCTACTTTGCTCCCACTTACTTCTTTCGAGAGAAACTCCTTCTCTAGAAAGGATCCATTCTTGGCAACAAAGATCTTGCCTTCGGATCTGAGGTAGAAGGTATACCCAATAGTTTCTTTAGGGTATCCTATGAAGACGCATTTTTCCGACTTGGGTTCGAGCTTTTCAGGTTGAAGTTTCTTGACATAAGCATCGCATCCCCAAACTTTTAGAAACGACAGCTTAGGTTTCTTCCCAAACCATAATTCATACGGTGTCGTCTCAACGGATTTCGACGGAGCCCTATTTAAAGTGAATGCAGCAGTCTCTAAAGCTTAGCCCCAAAATGATAGCGGTAAATCGGTAAGAGACATCATAGATCGCACCATATCTAATAGAGTGCGATTGCGACATTCGGACACACCATTACGCTGAGGTGTTCCAGGCGGCGTGAGTTGTGAAACTATTCCACATTTTCTTAAGTGTGTGCCAAATTTGTGACTCAAGTATTCTCCTCCACGATCTGATCAAAGGAACTTGATTTTCCTGTCACGTTGATTCTCAACCTCACTCTGAAATTCCTTGAACCTTTCAAAGGTCTCAGACTTGTGTTTTATTAAGTAGACATACCCATATCTACTCAAGTCATCAGTGAGGGTGAGAACATAACGATAACCACCGCGAGCCTCAACACTCGTTGGACCGCACACATCAGTATGTATGATTTCCAATAAGTTGGTTGCTCGCTCCATTGTTCCTGAGAACGGAGTCTTGGTCATTTTACCCATGAGGCATGGTTCGCATGTGTCAAATGATTCGTAATCAAGAGACTCTAAAAGTCCATCTGCATGGAGCTTCTTCATGCGTTTGACACCTATGTGACCAAGGCGGCAGTGCCACAAGTATGTGGGACTATCATTATCAACCTTACATCTTTTGGTACTCACACTATGAATATGTGTAGCATTACGCTCGAGATTCATTAAGAATAAACCATTCACCATTAGAGCATGACCATAAAACATATCTCTCATATAAATAGAACAACCATTATTCTCAGATTTAAATGAGTAGCCATCTCGAATCAAATGAGATCCTGATACAATGTTCATGCTCAAAGCTGGCACTAAATAACAATTATTGAGGTTTAAAACTAATCCCGTAGGTAAATGTAGAGGTAGCGTGCCGACGGCGATCACATCGACCTTGGAACCATTCCCGACGCGCATCGTCACCTCGTCCTTCGCCAGCCTTCGCTTATTCCGCATCTCCTGCTTTGAGTTACAAATGTGAGCAAGCGCACCGGTATCAAATACCCAGGAGCTACTACGAGTACTGGTAAGGTACACATCAATTACATGTATATCACATATACCTTTCGTGATGCCGGCCTTCTTGTCCGCTAAGTATTTGGGGCAGTTCCGCTTCCAGTGACCACTTCCCTTGCAATAAAAACACTCAGTCTCGGGCTTGGGTCCATTCTTTGGCTTCTTCCCGGCAGCTTGCTTGCCGGGCGCGGCAACTCCCTTGCCGTCCTTCTTGAAGTTCTTCTTACCGTTGCCTTTCTTGAACTTAGTGGTTTTATTCACCATCAACACTTGATGTTCCTTTTTGACTTCTACCTCTGCCGATTTCAGCATTGCAAATACTTCAGGAATGGTCTTTTCCATCCCCTGCATATTGAAGTTCATCACAAAGCTCTTGTAGCTCGGTGGAATCGACTGAAGGATTCTGTCAATGACCGTGTCATCCGGGAGATTAACTCCCAGCTGAGTCAAGCGGTTATGTAACCCAGACATAGTGAGTATGTGCTCACTGACAGAACTGTTTTCCTCCATCTTACAGCTGAAGAACTTGTTGGAGACTTCATATCTCTCGACCCGGGCATGAGCTTGAAAAACCATTTTCAGCTCTTTGAACATCTCATATGCTCCGTGTCTCTCAAAACGCTTTTGGAGCCCCAGCTCTAGGCTGTAAAGCATGCCGCACTGAACGAGGGAGTAATCATCGGTACGTGTCTGCCAAGCGTTCATAACGTCTTGTTCTGCAGGGAGAGTAGGTGCTTCACCTAGCGGTGCTTGTAGGACATAATCTTTCTTGGCAGCTATGAGGATGATCCTCAGGTTCTGGACCCAGTCCGTATAGTTGCTGCCATCGTCTTTCAGCTTGGTTTTCTCTAGTAACGCGTTGAAGTTGAGGACAACGTTGGCCGTTTGATCTACAATACATGTTGTAAAGATTTTAGACTAAGTTCATGATAATTAAGTTCATCTAAATCAAATTATTCAATGAACTCCCACTCAGATAGACATCCCTCCAGTCATCTAAGTATAACATGATCCGAGTTAACTAGGCCGTGTCCGATCATCACGTGAGACGGACTAGTCAACATCAGTGAACATCTTCATGTTGATCGTATCTTCTATACGAATCATGCTCGACCTTTCCATCTTCTGTCACGACCGGGTTTTTCCGGGTAATAAATTTCCAGAAAAGAACGTCGTGCTCATCATCCCCAGGATTACTGTTAGCTGATGAGGCTCCAACTTGATACAGAAACTCCAAGCAAAAATACAAAATATGTAGTACAAGACCGTTCTAGCCTGTGAGTACAACAAATGGTTTCTAGTGGTTGATGGCGGAAGCGGGTTGTGAAACATCTGTGTCTATGGGACTCCATTCCCCACGGGAACAGCTGACCAGATTAAATTCCTATCTTCGCGAGGCTGCTATCTCCATGGAGTGGTTTTCGGGGCTGGCATCGCGTCGCTCCTCTCCGTGCAAGAAAATCTGGCCAAGACAATAGCCAGGGACAAGCCAGTGAGTACTTTGAATGTACTCGCAAACATTATGAACACAGGTATAATATAACAATGATGTGCTGAAAAGTATTTTATGCTCATGACGTCAGTCACAAAAGATAAATAAATCTCAGATGCGTGCAAGCAAGTTATTTAATAAATTTCAATAACATGGTAGTATTAAAATTTATGAAATAAATAACAAGCAATGCCACAGTCGGGCGTCTTAGCGACACCACATAAAGGGCTTTAAAAAGAATGCCACAGTCGGGCGTCTGAGCGACACCACATAAAGGGCTTTAAAAGAAATACCACAGTCGGGCGTCTAAGCGACACCACATAAAGGGCTTTAAAAGAAATGCCACAGTCGGGCGTCTGAGCGACGCCACATAAAGGGCTTTAAAAGAAATGCCACAGTCGGGCGTCTGAGCGACGCCACATAAAGGGCTTTAAAAGAAATGCCACAGTCGGGCGTCTGAGTGACGCCACATAAAGGGCTTCAAAAGAAACAATCATAGTGAATATCCCGGAGGTAGGACCATCCCAGAGATACACGATAATAACAATAATATCATGGGTTAGTCAACAATAATAATAATCATAGTTATCACAAGTTACAAGTAGTAATTCCATGTCTAGATTAACAGTTTCACCTCCGAAGACTGACGCTAAGACCGACACTTGACCCATCCCAGACTGTAATCCTTAACCATGGACACGGCTATTCGAATAGGTTTATTCTCTGCAGAGGGTGTACTCTTTACCCACGAGTAACGGATTTCTCTAGTCCAGCAGGACTAATTCCATCTACGGTCTTTCTGTTGAAAACACACCTAACTTGCACACACCAGCTTATCTCACAGGTGTCTGGAATCACCCACGACACCTGTTAAGCAAACTTTAAGTGGGGAGGCTACAACCTCGCGTAGCATGGGATCAAATTTATCTCGCGCGCTCTAAGGGGTGGCCTCCCCTCTCGGTCCCAACCGGAAACACCCATGCCCTCGGACTAGGTGGCCTGCCTACCAGCTACAACCGGTATCTTCCACCATGGCCTCTCTGTACGGTGTGTGCTGGAAAGAGGTTGACAACTTACTGAACCGTACTCTACTTGCTGTAGAGACGAGTGGTAGTACGAAACAAGTATGGGGGTTACTGGAACAAGACTCGATCTACGGTCGACGCAGGAGGTTAAAGTATTCCCTGCATGATTAGCATGACAAATATATTCTCATCCAACTGAGTCACCTCTCATATCACCTCACCATGCCATACCAGACATAACCGTCCCGATGGAGACCGGCGACAAACTCATGCCTACCCAAGGCCGAGGTTTTCCCGGGTTCCTGCCGGTATGCATGCAAGGCACATGAGGGTGATTATCATCACAAGTGAGTCCATTTCCAACAGCATGGAAATCAACAACATGCACCTACGCATATGATCGTATCACATGAAATAACAAGTCCTTCGAAATGCGGTGGTGTTATAAAGGTATCAACAATCACACCAAAATATTATGCCGGGGTTCAGAATGCTTGCCTTCAATGTGTGGAAAGGCAGGGTGCACTCCAAAACTTTTGAAAGCTTCTTCTCTCTCCCAAAAATCCTATTTAAAAATATATTTGAATTAACACACATTTCAAAAACAGAACCAAAAAGTTGTTTGAATTTTTTTCAAATAAATCTTAAAATAAACTAGACCAAATATTAGGAAGGTAGGAAAAAGAATCATTTCATTTGGAGTTATATTTAAAAAGTTATAGCTAGTCAAAGTTATGGTCAAAACTGTTATTTAAACTAAAACAGAAAATAAAACGGTTCGGAAGGGAATACGTTTTCGGAGCGGGGAAAGCGTACTGGGGAAAATATGCCTTCACTTAACCGACGTGGATAGGCGCAGGGTCACTGACAGTGGGTCCAAGGGGCCCACTGGTCAGGTTTGACCAGTCTATCCCTCCCTCCTCTTCTTCTGCCCGAACGGAGGCGAGGCAACGGCGATCGTCGCCGGCGAACGGCGGCTCCCCGCGGGGCTCAGAGAGCGGGGATGGATCCGCCACTCCAGGGCGATCCTCCCGGTGGTTGCCAGGTAGGTGGGGACGGAGGGAGCTGCCGGCGGCGAGCTTCTCGGCGGAGGTGGCCTTGGGAGCAAGGTGATTTTTCTCCCGCGGTGTGCCCCGATCAAAATTGAGTAGTGGGGATGGCTCACGGGAAGATGAGGAAGCTCTTGGTGGAGTGAATGGAGAGTGGGTGGCCCTGGTGGTGCCGAATTGGCCGGGGCAGTGGTGGCGGCTGCCGTTGCCGGAGATGGGGAAGAAGACCTTCCCCGAGTCGATTTGCTGCCATGGGAGAACTAGGGGAGCATTCTAAGGCTTCCTGCGTGCACGGGGTGGCTCGGGGGCCTCCTTTTATAGCTCGTCGAGGTCGGTTCCGCGGCGGCCGGATAAGCTCTCCGGCGAACCGCCTCACTGTAGCTTGCAGGGCAACGTGGCGTGGCTGGGGATGACGGCAGGAGCTAGTGGACGAGAGTGCACTGCTCCAGGGGCAGGTGGCGAGTGGGAGTGGCTTGGGCGGCACCGACATGGCCAGAGGCTGTCGGGCGGCGGTGGCGGCTAGCGCTTGGCTTGCCGGGCGTGGCGAGGGGTGGCTTGGCGCGTAGCTGAGAGAAGGGGAGCGCGTGGCGAGGTTCTGCAGAGCGGGCCAAAGCCGGGGGGGCCAGCGTGTCGGCTCGGCCACGTGGCTGCAATACGCGCGCTCTGGGCGCGTCCAGTGCACGCACTGAATGTGCTCGACGAAATGCCATGGCACTCCAGAGCGCTTGGTTGGAGCTGGGATTTAGCAGGGTGGGGTTATAGTCTAAGGCAAAAGCATTGGACAAGCTGGTTTGGTCAGGGGATTAAGTCCATAGTACAAACGAGGATTCATGTCAAAACTGATCATGCCCGAAAGGTGTCTGACAAAATGCCAAGGGCACCTAGGCATTTCTTGGAGTGGCCAAAATCTCCAGATCAGTGTCTCTGTGGATGAAAGAGAGAGTGGTGATGTTAGTTGGACAAAAGAAGAAACTTGTTAGTGCAAGTTTCACAAAACCTCAATTCTGGACAAGAAATAAATAGCATTATTTCATGAACCAAAAATGATCCAAAAGGTGCATGCTCCTGGACTTAAGGGTTTAACATGGGGGACTACAAGTAGGAGAAAGAATCAAGGGTTAAAGAGCAAGTAAAAACATGGTTGCTGTACAAACCATCAAGTTGGTCCAGAATGAAGATGAGGTTGATTCACTCAAATTTTTCAAAGGACACAAATAGGTTTTTGCACAAGGTGAAATAATAGGCTCCTACTGACCTCCCTTAATTTTGGTAGAAGTTTTAAAGAAATATTTAAATAGGTTGTAGTGCAAAATGCACTCTGGACCAGGGAAGAAAAATTGAGTGTAAGGCTCAAAATATTTCATGAATGAAATATATTTTAGCATAAAAGTGATTTAAAAACATCACATGACATCTCCAAATTTTTGTGGAAATTTTAAGTGAATTTATCAAATGGTTGTAGTTCAATTAAGGCCATTTAACCTAGAAAAACCCTTTTCAAGAAAATAAAGATCAAGCAACATAATTATTTAATTAGCTACACTGATAAAAGGAAAGTTTTTTCTTGAGAGGTTTAAAACAAGTCCAACAACATTTTTGAAAAGTTTTCTCTTTGGGAAAAAACTCACCATAACAGGGAAGGAAATAATTTAAACAAAAATCAAAATGGAGCTCAAAAATTTCAAAGTTTTAAATCCTGGCAAAATTTTATTCCGCTAAAAACAAGGCCAAAATTTTTGGGGTGTCACATCTTTTGTGTTCCAAGGCCATGTCTGTACATGCTTCGAAACAATGAACTGTCGCAATGGTGCACAGTTAGGGGGAACACTTTCTTGAAATT
Source organism: Triticum dicoccoides (assembly GCF_002162155.2). Lineage (NCBI taxonomy): Eukaryota > Viridiplantae > Streptophyta > Magnoliopsida > Poales > Poaceae > Triticum > Triticum dicoccoides. The sequence goes on along the minus strand of NC_041388.1, from coordinate 456,681,240 downwards.
ATTATGAGGGATCATCTTATTTACTACCGTCGTTCTAAGTAAACAAGATGCAAAAACATGATAAACATCACATGCAATCAAATAATAATAGCGACATGATATGGCCAATATCACATAGCTCCTTTGATCTCCGTCTTGGGGCTCCATGATCATCTTGTCACCGGCATGACACCATAATCTCCATCATCATGATCTCCATCATCGTGTCTCCATGAAGTTGCTCGCCAACTATTACTTCTACTACTATGGCTAACACGTTGCAATAAAGTAAAGTAATTTACATGGCATTTCTCAATGACAGCAGGTCATACAAAAAATAAAGACAACTCCTATGGCTCCCGCCGGTTGTCATACTCATCGACATGCAAGTCGTGATTCCAATTACAATAGTGAACATCTCATACATCACATATATATCATTCATCGTTCATCACAACTTTGGCCATATCACATCACAAAACACTTGCTGCAAAAACAAGTTAGACGTCCTCTAATTGTTGTTGCAAGTTTTACGTGGATGCAATAGGGTTCTAGCAAGAACGTTTTCTTACCTACGTGAAAGCCACAACGTGATTTGTCAACTTGTATTTACCCTTCATAAGGACCCTTTTCATCGAATCCGCTCCAACTAAAGTGGGAGAGACAGACACCCGCTAGCCACCTTATGCAACTAGTGCATGTCAGTCGGTGGAATCGGTCTCATGTAAGCATACGTGTAAGGTTGGTCCGGGCCGCTTCATCCCACAATACTGCTGAAGCAAAATAAGACTAGTAGCGGCAAGAAAGTTGACAACATCTACGCCCACAACAAATTGTGTTCTACTCGTGCAAAGAGAACTACGCATAGACCTAGCTCATGATGCCACAGTTGGGAAACGTTGCAGAAAACAAAAAATTTCCTACGGTTTCACCAAGATCTATCTATGAGTTCATCTAGCAACGAGCGATCGTATTGCATCTACATACCTTTGTAGATCACGCGCGGAAGCATTCAAAGAACGGGGATGAGGAAGTCGTACTCGACGTGATCCAAATCACCGGAGATCCTAGCGCCGAACGGACGGCACCTCCATGTTCAACACACGTACGGTCAGCGTGAAGTATCCTCCTTCTTGATCCAGCAATGGGGAGGAGAGGTTCATGAAGATCCAGCAGCACGACGGTGTGGTGGTGGATGCAGCAGTCACCGCAGCAGGGCTTCGCCGTTCTTCTGCGAGAGGGAGATGTGTAGCAGGGTAGAGGGAGGCGCCAAGAATCAAGGGTGCGGCTGCCCCTCCCTCCCCCTCCTTTATATAGGCCCCCTAGGGGGTGCGCCGGCCCTAGGAGATGGGATCTTCTAGGGTGGGGCGGCGGCCAAGGGGTGGAGTGCCCCCCAAGCCAGGTGGGGCGCCCCCCCACCCTAGGGTTCCCAACCCTAGGCGCATGGGGTGGGCCAAGGGGGGCGCCCCAGCCCACTATGGGCTGGTTCCCCTCCCCACTTCAGCCCATGGGGCCCTCCGGGATGGGTGGCCGCACCCGGTGGACCCCCGGGACCCTTCCGGTGGTCCCGGTACAATACCGGTGACCCCCAAAACTCTCCCGATGGCCGAAACTGCAGTTCCTATATATAATTTTTCACCTCCGGACCATTCCGGAACTCCTCATGACGTTCGGGATCTCATCCGGGACTTCGAACAACTTTCGTGTTACTGCATATTCATATCTCTACAATCCTAGCGTCACCGAACCTTAAGTGTGTAGACCCTACGGGTTCAGGAGACATGTAGACATGACCGAGACGGCTCTCCGGTCAATAACCAACAGCGGGATCTGGATACCCATGTTGGCTCCCACATGCTCCTCGATGATCTCATTGGATGAACCACGATGTCGAGGATTCAAGCAACCCCGTATACAATTCCCTTTGTCAATCGGTACGTTACTTGCCCGTGATTCGATCGTCGGTATCCCAATACCTCGTTCAATCTCGTTACCGGCAAGTCACTTTACTCGTACCGTAATGCATGATCCCGTGACCAGACACTTGGTCACTTTGAGCTCATTATGATGATGCATTACCGAGTGGGCCCAGAGATACCTCTCCGTTATACGGAGTGACAAATCCCAGTCTTGATCCGTGTCAACCCAACAGACACTTTCGGAGATACCCGTAGTATACCTTTATAGTCACCCAGTTACGTTGTGACGTTTGGTACACCCAAAGCACTCCTACGGCATCCGGGAGTTATATGATCTCATGGTCTAAGGAAAAGATAGTTGAAATTGGAAAAACTCTAGCAAACGAACAATGCGATCTTGTGCTATGTTTAGGATTGGGTCTTGTCCATCACATCATTCTCCTAATGATGTGATCTCGTTATAAATGACATCCAATGTCCATAGTCAGGAAATCATGACTATCTGTTGATCAACGAGCTAGTCAACTAGAGGCTTACTAGGACATGTTGGTGTCTATGTATTCACACATGTATTACGATTTCCGGATAACACAATTATAGCATGAATAAAAGACAATTATCATGAACAAGGAAATATAATAATAATCCTTTTATTATTGCCTCTAGGGCATATTTCCAACAAAAGATACATATTTCATTTAAAAATTTAATGCATCCATTCAGCACAAGGTTTCTTACCATGCATTTATTGCGTTGGGAAAGTGCCTCCTTCAAGTTCAATCCCATCATGTTAGTGCTCTTGTTTTTGCCATTATTGCGTGAGAAAGTAAGATTGGCAACTTTCATTATATTTGAGCTAGGTTCCTCATATTTCTCCATTATTGACAACACTTGTGTTGTCATCTTCTCTTCTGCAAAAGGTTTCAACATGATGAGTATTGGAAATGTCGAACTCATATAAAAATAACTTTCCAAAATTTGCCACACTTCTAGTGAACTACAAAAAAATTGATAAGTCTGATAATGGTGAACAGTACAACCATTGGTAATTACTAAAAAATTCACAAAATTTTCATTTTTGTGTAGCTCACATGTTAACATATTTCATCGTGAAACATAATACACTTGTGGAATGCATCCATATGAACATATGTATAAAAACCTATGGTTTTTTCAAACTTTGAACAATGGTTTTTGATTTTGAAATACAAGCTCAAAAATGCCCTACTCGCAAAACCTATCAAGATAAACAGGAATGCAATTGCTAAATTAGCAATAATAAGCAACCTTCCAAAAAGTGTTAGAATTTTGGGAAAATGTAACCCACTCATATGCACATAAGTGTAATTCCACCCAAAAGCAAGTTTGAACAAGTTCCCAAAGAAAAGGAAAACTCAATAAAATAATGGTAAAAATAATTCGTTTGAGTACATGGTTAGCACACACGTGCACAATCCAGTACAATACAAATGCATACATCACAAATCATTATAACATTCATACATCAAAACAACAAATAGCTAAGTGGCTTTATTTCACTATTTACGAATATTGGCCCCAATGCCTACTAATTCCCAGCTAGAAACTTTGCATCAGTTATCATTTTGTACTTTTTCCTCCGCCTTCTTGCCAAGCTCCAGTATCATATTCGCAGCGGCGAGCACATCGCATCATGTGGGGTCGTACGAGGATCACAAGTGATGCTCATATCAAAATCAGGGCGTTTCAAACATAGTTGCCTACGTACATTCCTGAAAAGATAGGAGATTGACTGGTGAATAAGAGCTCGAAAAACAATCTGTGACTATGAATGAGAGAAGATGGCACTAAGTCACACAGTAGTTCCTGGTTATTGCTAGGTGGATACCTATTCAATTATTGACAAGTGGAATGCAATGAAGTGACTAAGGTGATCTCTTATAGATCGTACAATGGCGCGACACATGTCATTGGTAACCATGAATCGAACCGTGACGTCGAATAAACGTAACACATGAACATGTCATAGACAAGTGATTTATAGATTTAACTAATTGAAAATTCTTTTGGCCAAGCATGCTTAGCATAGTACACCATGTATGCTAATAGTTCAATGCATGATACTAAGGGGACACTATAGGGATTGGACTCAATAAATGCTAATCAGGAACTATGTGGCACAAGACCCATTTGTATGGAATTCTTTATTATTGTGCCTATATGGTACGTGAACCCAATGCTTCTCCATTTGGAAAATTAAAGAGCTAAGATAAATGTATTTACACATACCGTCTGCTAGTGAAGGTACTACTGTGTATCTAGGGGCCATCCAATCACAATCACAGAAGATCACATATGGCTCCTCCATTGACAGGGGTCAAAGATATAGATTGCATTTAAAAATTTAATGCATCCATTCAGCACAAGGTTTCTTACCATGCATTTATCGCGTTGGGAAAGTGCCTCCTTCAAGTTCAATCCCATCATGTTAGTGCTCTTGGTTTTGCCATCATCGCCTGAGAAAGTTAGATTGGCAACGTTCATCATATTTGAGCTAGGTTCCTCATATTTCTCCATTATTGACAACACTTGTGTTGTCATTTTAAACGTCGAACTCATATAAAAATATCTTTCGAAAATTTAACACACTTCTAGTGAACTACATAAGTAAATAAATTAATAACTCTGATAATGGTGAACAGTACATGCATTGGTAATTATTAAAAAGTTAACAAAATTTACATTTTTGTGTAGCTCACATGTTAACATATTTCATCATGACACATTATACACTTGTGGAATGCATCCACATGAACCTATGTATAAAAACCTATGATTTTTTCAAACTTTGAACTATGGTTTTTGATATTTTTAAAATTCAAGCTCCAAAATGCCTCACTCGCAAAACATATCAAGATAAACAGCAATGCAATTGCTAAATTAGCAATAATAAGCAACCTTCCAAAAAGTGCTACAATTTTGGGAAAATGTCACCCACTCATATGCACATAAGTGAAATTCCACACAAAATCAAGTTTGAACAAGTTACCCAAGAAAAGGAAAACTCAATAAAGTAATGGTAAAAATAATTCGTTTGAGCACCTGGTTAGCACACACGTGCACAATGTAGTACAGTACAAACTCATACAACGCAAATCATTATAACACTCATACATTAGAACAACAAATAGCTAAGTCACTTTATTTCACTATTTACGAATATTGGCCACACCGCCTACTAGTTCCCAGCTAGCAACTTTGCATCAGTTATCATTTTATCCTTTTTCCTCCGCCTTCTTGCGAAGCTCCAGTATCATGTTGGCAACGGCTGAGCACCTCGCATCATGTGGGGTCAGACGAGGATTGCCAGTGATGCTCATCTCAAAATTAGGGAATTCAAAACGTACTTTGCCGACATGCATTCCTCAAAAGATAGGAGATTGACCAGTGAATAAGTGTTAAATAAAGAATATGTAACTATAAATGAGAGAAGATGGCACTAAATCATGTAGCAGTTCCTAGTTATTGCTAGGTGGAGATGTATTCAATCCTTGACAAGTGGAATGCAATTAAGTGAGTAGAGGTGATCTCTTATAGATCGTATAATGGCGCGACACATGTCTTTGGTAACCATGGATCGAACCGTGACATTGAATAATCCTAACACCTAAACAGGCCATAGACAAGTGGTTTATAGATCTTACCACTTGAAAATTCTTTGGCCCAAGCATGCTAAGCATAGTACACCATGTATGCTAATAGCTCAATGCTTGATCCTAAGGGGACACTATATGGATTGGATTCAGTAAACGCTAATCAGGAAGTACGTGGCACAAGACCCGTTTGTACGCAATTCTTTATTTTTGTGCTATATGGTCCATGAACCCAATGCTTGTCCATTTGGAAAATTAAACAGATAAGAGTAAATGTATTTACACATACCGTCTGCTAGTGAAGGTACTACTGTGTATCTAGGGGTCATCCAATCACAATCACAGAAGATCTCATATGGCTCCTCCATTAACAGGTGTCAAAGATACATTTTACATTTAAAAATTTAATGCATCCGTTCAGCACAAGGTTTCTTACCATGCATTTATCGCCTTGGGAAAGTGCCTACTTCAAGTTCAATCCCATCATGTTAGTGCTCTTGGTTTTGCCATCATCGCCTGAGAAAGTTAGATTGGCATCTTTCATCATATTTAGCTATGTTCCTCATATTTCTCCATTATTAACAACACTTGTGTTGTCATCTTATCTTCTGCAAAAGGATTAAACATGATGAGTAATGGAAATGTCGAACTCATATAAAAATAACTTTCAACAATTTGCCACACTTCTAGTGAACTACATAAAAAATAAATTGATAACTCTGATAATGGTGAACAGTACATGCATTGGTAATTATTAACAAATTCACAAAATTTTCATTTTTGTGTAGCTCACATGTTAACATATTTCATCGTGACACATTATACACTTGTGGAATGCATCCACATGAACATATGTATAAAAACCTATGATTTATTCAAACTTTGAACTATGGTTTTTGATATGTTTAAAATTCAAGCTCCAAAATGCCTCACTCGCAAAACCTATCAAGATAAACAGCAATGCAATTGCTAAATTAGCAATAATAAGCAAGCTTCCAAAAAGTGCTACAATTTTGGGAAAATGTAACCCACTCATATGCACATAAGTGAAATTCCACCCAAAATCAAGTTTGAACAAGTTACCCAAGAAATGGAAAACTCAATAAAGTAATGGTAAAAATAATTCGTTTGAGCACATGGTTAGCACACACGTGCACAATGAAGTACAATACAAACTCATACAACGCAAATCATTCGAACACACATACATCAGAACAACAAATAGCTAAGTCGTTTTATTTCACTCTTTACGAATATTGGCCACACCGCCTACTAGTTCCCAGCTAGCAACTTTGCAGCAGTTATCATTTTGTCCTTTTTCCTCCGCCTTCTTGCGAAGCTCTAGTATGATGTTGGCAGCGGCAGAGCACCTCACATCATGTGGGGTCGGACGAGGATTGCCCGTGATGCTCATCTCAAAATCAGGGAATTCCAAACGTACTTTGCTGACATGCATTCCTCAAAAGGTTAGAGATTGACTAGTGAATAAGTGTTAAATAAACAATATGTAACTATAAATGAGAGAAGATGGCACTAAATCAAATAGCAGTTCCTGGTTATTGCTAGGTGGAGATGTATTCAATCCTTGACAAGTGGAATGCAATTAAGTGAGTAGAGGTGATTTCTTATAGATCGTATAATGGCACGACACCTGTCTTTGGTAACCATGGATCGAACGGTGACATTGAATAAACCTAACACCTGAACAGGGCATAGACAAGTGGTTTATAGATCTTACCACTTGAAAATTCTTTTGCCCAAGCATGCTAAGCATAGTACACCATGTATGCTAACAGCTCAATGCTTGATACTAAGGGGACACTATAGGGATTGGATTCAATAAACGCTAATCAGGAAGTACGTGGCACAAGACCCATTTGTACGGAATTCTTTATTTTTGTGCTATATGGTCCATGAACGCAATGCTTGTCCATTTGGAAAATTAAAGAGATAAGACTAAATGTATTTACACATACCGTCTGCTAGTGAAGGTACTACTGTGTATCTAGGGGCCATCCAAGCACAATCACAGAAGATCTCATCGGGCTCCTCCATTGAGAGGTGTCAAAGATACAGATTGCATTTAAAAATTTAATGCATCCATTCAGCACAATGTTTCTTACCATGCATTTATTGCATTGGTAAAGTGCCTCCTTCAAGTTCAATCCCATCATGTTAGTGCTCTTGTTATTGCCATCATCTCCTGAGAAAGTTAGATTGGGAACTTTCATTATATTTGAGGTAGGTTCCTCATATTTCTCCATTATTGAAAACACATGTGTTGTCATCTTCTATTCTGCAAAAGGTTTAAACATGATGAGTAATGGAAATGTCTAACTCATGTAGAAATAACTTTCCAAAATTTTCCACACTTCTAGTGAAATAGAAAATAAAATCCATAACTTTCATAATGGTGAACAGTACATGCATTGGTAATTATTAAAAAATTCACAAAATTTTAATTTTTGTGTAGCTCACATGTTAACATATTTCTTCGTGAAATATTATACAGTTGTGGTATGCATCGATATGAACCTATGTATAAAAACCTATGATTTTTTCAAACATTGAACTATGGTTTTTGATATTTTTAAAATTCAAGCTCCAAAATGCCACAATCGCAAAACCTATCAAGATAAACAGGAATGGAATTGCTAAATTAGCAATAATAAGCGACCTTCCAAAAAGTGCTACAATTTTGGGAAAATGTAACCCATTCATATGCACATAAGTGTAATTCCGCCCAAAACCAAGTTTGAACAAGTTACCCAAAAATGGAGAACTCATCTAACTAATAGTAAAAATATTTCGTTTGAGCACATGGTTAGCACGCACGTGCACAATGCAATATAGTACAAACTCATACAACACAAATCATTATAACATTCATACATCAGAACAACAAATAGCTAAGTGGCTTTATTTCACTATTTACGAATATTGGCCCCAATGCCTACTAGTTCCCAGCTAGCAACTTTGCATCACTTATCATTTTGTCCTTTTTCCTCCGCCTTCTTGCCAAGCTCCAGTATCATATTGGCAGCGCTAGAGAACCTCGTATCATGTGGGATCGGACGAGGATTGCCAGTGATGCTCATCTCCAAATCGGGGAATTTAAAACGTACTTCACCGATGTGCATTCCTCAAAAGATAGGAGATTGACTAGTGAATAAGTGTTAAATAAACAATATGTAACTATAAATGAGAGAATATGGCACTAAATCAAATAGCAGTTCCTGGTTATTGCTAGGTGGAGATGTATTCAATCCTTGACAAGTGGAATGCAATTAAGTGAGTAGAGGTGATTTCTTATAGATCGTATAATGGCACGACACCTGTCTTTGGTAACCATGGATCGAACGGTGACATTGAATAAACCTAACACCTGAACAGGGCATAGACAAGTGGTTTATAGATCTTACCACTTGAAAATTCTTTTGCCCAAGCATGCTAAGCATAGTACACCATGTATGCTAACAGCTCAATGCTTGATACTAAGGGGACACTATAGGGATTGGATTCAATAAACGCTAATCAGGAAGTACGTGGCACAAGACCCATTTGTACGGCATTCTTTATTTTTGTGCTATATGGTCCATGAACGCAATGCTTGTCCATTTGGAAAATTAAAGAGATAAGACTAAATGTATTTACACATACCGTCTGCTAGTGAAGGTACTACTGTGTATCTAGGGGCCATCCAAGCACAATCACACAAGATCTCATCGGGCTCCTCCATTGAGAGGTGTCAAAGATACAGATTGCATTTAAAAATTTAATGCATCCATTCAGCACAATGTTTCTTACCATGCATTTATCGCATTGGTAAAGTGCCTCCTTCAAGTTCAATCCCATCATGTTAGTGCTCTTGTTATTGCCATCATCTCCTGAGAAAGTTAGATTGGGAACTTTCATTATATATGAGGTAGGTTCCTCACATTTCTCCATTATTGAAAACACATGTGTTGTCATCTTCTATTCTGCAAAAGGTTTAAACATGATGAGTAATGGAAATGTCTAACTCATGTAGAAATAACTTTCCAAAATTTTCCACACTTCTAGTGAAATAGAAAATAAAATCCATAACTTTGATAATGGTGAACAGTACATGCATTGGTAATTATTAAAAAATTCACAAAATTTTAATTTTTGTGTAGCTCACATGTTAACATATTTCTTCGTGAAATATTATACATTTGTGGTATGCATCGATATGAACCTATGTATAAAAACCTATGATTTTTTCAAACATTGAACTATGGTTTTTGATATTTTTAAAATTCAAGCTCCAAAATGCCACAATTGCAAAACCTATCAAGATAAACAGGAATGGAATTGCTAAATTAGCAATAATAAGCGACCTTCCAAAAAGTGCTACAATTTTGGGAAAATGTAACCCATTCATATGCACATAAGTGTAATTCTGCCCAAAACCAAGTTTGAACAAGTTACCCAAAAATGGAGAACTCATTTAACTAATAGTAAAAATATTTCGTTTGAGCACATGGTTAGCACGCACGTGCACAATGCAATATAGTACAAACTCATACAACACAAATCATTATAACATTCATACATCAGAACAACAAATAGCTAAGTGGCTTTATTTCACTATTTATGAATATTGGCCCCAATGCCTACTAGTTCCCAGCTAGCAACTTTGCATCACTTATCATTTTGTCCTTTTTCCTCCGCCTTCTTGCCAAGCTCCAGTATCATATCGGCAGCGCCAGAGAACCTCGTATCATGTGGGATCGGACGAGGATTGCCAGTGATGCTCATCTCCAAATCGGGGAATTTAAAACGTACTTCGCCGATGTGCATTCCTCAAAAGATAGGAGATTGACTAGTGAATAAGTGTTAAATAAACAATATGTAACTATAAATGAGAGAATATGGCACTAAATCAAATAGCAGTTCCTGGTTATTGCTAGGTGGAGATGTATTCAATCCTTGACAAGTGGAATGCAATTAAGTGAGTACAGGTGATTTCTTATAGATCGTATAATGGCACGACACCTGTCTTTGGTAACCATGGATCGAACGGTGACATTGAATAAACCTAACACCTGAACAGGGCATAGACAAGTGGTTTATAGATCTTACCACTTGAAAATTCTTTTGCCCAAGCATGCTAAGCATAGTACACCATGTATGCTAACAGCTCAATGCTTGATACTAAGGGGACACTATAGGGATTGGATTCAATAAACGCTAATCAGGAAGTACGTGGCACAAGACCCATTTGTACGGCATTCTTTATTTTTGTGCTATATGGTCCATGAACGCAATGCTTGTCCATTTCGAAAATTAAAGAGATAAGACTAAATGTATTTACACATACCGTCTGCTAGTGAAGGTACTACTGTGTATCTAGGGACCATCCAAGCACAATCACAGAAGATCTCATCGGGATCCTCCATTGAGAGGTGTCAAAGATACAGATTGCATTTAAAAATTTAATGCATCCATTCAGCACAATGTTTCTTACCATGCATTTATCGCATTGGTAAAGTGCTTCCTTCAAGTTCAATCCCATCATGTTAGTGCTCTTGTTATTGCCATCATCTCCTGAGAAAGTTAGATTGGGAACTTTCATTATATTTGAGGTAGGTTCCTCACATTTCTCCATTATTGAAAACACATGTGTTGTCATCTTCTATTCTGCAAAAGGTTTAAACATGATGAGTAATGGAAATGTCTAACTCATGTAGAAATAACTTTCCAAAATTTTCCACACTTCTAGTGAAATAGAAAATAAAATCCATAACTTTGATAATGGTGAACAGTACATGCATTGGTAATTATTAAAAAATTCACAAAATTTTAATTTTTGTGTAGCTCACATGTTAACATATTTCTTCGTGAAATATTATACATTTGTGGTATGCATCGATATGAACCTATGTATAAAAACCTATGATTTTTTCAAACATTGAACTATGGTTTTTGATATTTTTAAAATTCAAGCTCCAAAATGCCACAATCGCAAAACCTATCAAGATAAACAGGAATGGAATTGCTAAATTAGCAATAATAAGCGACCTTCCAAAAAGTGCTACAATTTTGGGAAAATGTAACCCATTCATATGCACATAAGTGTAATTCCGCCCAAAACCAAGTTTGAACAAGTTACCCAAAAATGGAGAACTCATTTAACTAATAGTAAAAATATTTCGTTTGAGCACATGGTTAGCACGCACGTGCACAATGCAATATAGTACAAACTCATACAACACAAATCATTATAACATTCATACATCAGAACAACAAATAGCTAAGTGGCTTTATTTCACTATTTACGAATATTGGCCCCAATGCCTACTAGTTCCCAGCTAGCAACTTTGCATCACTTATCATTTTGTCCTTTTTCCTCCGGCTTCTTGCCAAGCTCCAGTATCATATCGGCAGCGCCAGAGAACCTCGTATCATGTGGGATCGGACGAGGATTGCCAGTGATGCTCATCTCCAAATCGGGGAATTTAAAACGTACTTCGCCGATGTGCATTCCTCAAAAGATAGGAGATTGACTAGTGAATAAGTGTTAAATAAACAATATGTAACTATAAATCAGAGAATATGGCACTAAATCAAATAGCAGTTCCTGGTTATTGCTAGGTGGAGATGTATTCAATCCTTGACAAGTGGAATGCAATTAAGTGAGTAGAGGTGATTTCTTATAGATCGTATAATGGCACGACACCTGTCTTTGGTAACCATGGATCGAACGGTGACATTGAATAAACCTAACACCTGAACAGGGCATAGACAAGTGGTTTATAGATCTTACCACTTGAAAATTCTTTTGCCCAAGCATGCTGAGCATAGTACACCATGTATGCTAACAGCTCAATGCTTGATACTAAGGGGACACTATAGGGATTGGATTCAATAAACGCTAATCAGGAAGTACGTGGCACAAGACCCATTTGTACGGCATTCTTTATTTTTGTGCTATATGGTCCATGAACGCAATGCTTGTCCATTTGGAAAATTAAAGAGATAAGACTAAATGTATTTACACATACCGTCTGCTAGTGAAGGTACTACTGTGTATCTAGGGGCCATCCAAGCACAATCATGGAAGATCTCATCGGGCTCCTCCATTGAGAGGTGTCAAAGATACAGATTGCATTTAAAAATTTAATGCATCCATTCAGCACAATGTTTCTTACCATGCATTTATCGCATTGGTAAAGTGCCTCCTTCAAGTTCAATCCCATCATGTTAGTGCTCTTGTTATTGCCATCATCTCCTAAGAAAGTTAGATTGGGAACTTTCATTATATTTGAGGTAGGTTCCTCACATTTCTCCATTATTGAAAACACATGTGTTGTCATCTTCTATTCTGCAAAAGGTTTAAACATGATGAGTAATGGAAATGTCTAACTCATGTAGAAATAACTTTCCAAAATTTTCCACACTTCTAGTGAAATAGAAAATAAAATCCATAACTTTGATAATGGTGAACAGTACAGGCATTGGTAATTATTAAAAAATTCACAAAATTTTAATTTTTGTGTAGCTCACATGTTAACATATTTCTTCGTGAAATATTATACATTTGTGGTATGCATCGATATGAACCTATGTATAAAAACCTATGATTTTTTCAAACATTGAACTATGGTTTTTGATATTTTTAAAATTCAAGCTCCAAAATGCCACAATCGCAAAACCTATCAAGATAAACAGGAATGGAATTGCTAAATTAGCAATAATAAGCGACCTTCCAAAAAGTGCTACAATTTGGGAAAATGTAACCCATTCATATGCACATAAGTGTAATTCCGCCCAAAACCAAGTTTGAACAAGTTACCCAAAAATGGAGAACTCATTTAACTAATAGTAAAAATATTTCGTTTGAGCACATGGTTAGCACGCACATGCACAATGCAATATAGTACAAACTCATACAACACAAATCATTATAACATTCATACATCAGAACAACAAATAGCTAAGTGGCTTTATTTCACTATTTACGAATATTGGCCCCAATGCCTACTAGTTCCCAGCTAGCAACTTTGCATCACTTATCATTTTGTCCTTTTTCCTCTGCCTTCTTGCCAAGCTCCAGTATCATATTGGCAGCGCCAGAGAACCTCGTATCATGTGGGATCGGACGAGGATTGCCAGTGATGCTCATCTCCAAATCGAGGAATTTAAAACGTACTTCGCCGATGTGCATTCCTCAAAAGATAGGAGATTGACTAGTGAATAAGTGTTAAATAAACAATATGTAACTATAAATGAGAGAAGATGGCACTAAATCAAATAGCAGTTCCTGGTTATTGCTAGGTGGAGATGTATTCAATCCTTGACAAGTGGAATGCAATTAAGTGAGTAGAGGTGATTTCTTATAGATCGTATAATGGCACGACACCTGTCTTTGGTAACCATGGATCGAACGGTGACATTGAATAAACCTAACACCTGAACAGGGCATAGACAAGTGGTTTATAGATCTTACCACTTGAAAATTCTTTTGCCCAAGCATGCTAAGCATAGTACACCATGTATGCTAACAGCTCAATGCTTGATACTAAGGGGACACTATAGGTATTGGATTTTATAAACGCTAATCAGGAAGTACGTGGCACAAGACCCATTTGTACGGAATTCTTTATTTTGATGCTATATGGTCCATGAACGCAATGCTTGTCCATTTGGAAAATTAAAGTGATAAGACTAAATGTATTTACACATACCGTCTGCTAGTGAAGGTACTACTGTGTATCTAGGGGCCATCCAAGCACAATCACAGAAGATCTCATCGGGCTCCTCCATTGAGAGGTGTCAAAGATACAGATTGCATTTAAAAATTTAATGCATCCATTCAGCACAATGTTTCTTACCATGCATTTATCGCATTGGTAAAGTGCCTCCTTCAAGTTCAATCCCATCATGTTAGTGCTCTTGTTATTGCCATCATCTCCTGAGAAAGTTAGATTGGGAACTTTCATTATATTTGAGGTAGGTTCCTCACATTTCTCCATTATTGAAAACACATGTGTTGTCATCTTCTATTCTGCAAAAGGTTTAAACATGATGAGTAATGGAAATGTCTAACTCATGTAGAAATAACTTTCCAAAATTTTCCACACTTCTAGTGAAATAGAAAATAAAATCCATAACTTTGATAATGGTGAACAGTACATGCATTGGTAATTATTAAAAAATTCACAAAATTTTAATTTTTGTGCAGCTCACATGTTAACATATTTCTTCGTGAAATATTATACATTTGTGGTATGCATCGATATGAACCTATGTATAAAAACCTATGATTTTTTCAAATATTGAACTATGGTTTTTGATATTTTTAAAATTCAAGCTCCAAAATGCCACAATCGCAAAACCTATCAAGATAAACAGGAATGGAATTGCTAAATTAGCAATAATAAGCGACCTTCCAAAAAGTGCTACAATTTTGGGAAAATGTAACCCACTCATATGCACATAAGTGTAATTCCGCCCAAAACCAAGTTTGAACAAGTTACCCAAAAATGGAGAACTCATTTAACTAATAGTAAAAATATTTCGTTTGAGCACATGGTTAGCACGCACGTGCACAATGCAATATAGTACAAACTCATACAACACAAATCATTATAACATTCATACATCAGAACAACAAATAGCTAAGTGGCTTTATTTCACTATTTACGAATATTGGCCCCAATGTCTACTAGTTCCCAGCTAGCAACTTTGCATCACTTATCATTTTGTCCTTTTTCCTCTGCCTTCTTGCCAAGCTCCAGTATCATATTGGCAGCGCCAGAGAACCTCGTATCATGTGGGATCGGACGAGGATTGCCAGTGATGCTCATCTCCAAATCGGGGAATTTAAAACGTACTTCGCCGATGTGCATTCCTCAAAATATAGGAGATTGACTAGTGAATAAGTGTTAAATAAACAATATGTAACTATAAATGAGAGAAGATGTCACTAAATCAAATAGCAGTTCCTGGTTATTGCTAGGTGGAGATGTATTCAATCCTTGACAAGTGGAATGCAATTAAGTGAGTAGAGGTGATTTCTTATAGATCGTATAATGGCACGACACCTGTCTTTGGTAACCATGGATCGAACGGTGACATTGAATAAACCTAACACCTGAACAGGGCATAGACAAGTGGTTTATAGATCTTACCACTTGAAAATTCTTTTGCCCAAGCATGCTAAGCATAGTACACCATGTATGCTAACAGCTCAATGCTTGATACTAAGGGGACACTATAGGTATTGGATTTTATAAACGCTAATCAGGAAGTACGTGGCACAAGACCCATTTGTACGGAATTCTTTATTTTGATGCTATATGGTCCATGAACACAATGCTTGTCCATTTGGAAAATTAAAGTGATAAGACTAAATGTATTTACACATACCATCTGCTAGTGAAGGTACTACTATGTATCTAGGGGCCATCCAAGCACAATCACAGAAGATCTCATCGGGCTCCTCCATTGAGAGGTGTCAAAGATACAGATTGCATTTAAAAATTTAATGCATCCATTCAGCACAATGTTTCTTACCATGCATTTATCGCATTGGTAAAGTGCCTCCTTCAAGTTCAATCCCATCATGTTAGTGCTCTTGTTATTGCCATCATCTCCTGAGAAAGTTAGATTGGGAACTTTCATTATATTTGAGGTAGGTTCCTCACATTTCTCCATTATTGAAAACACATGTGTTGTCATCTTCTACTCTGCAAAAGGTTTAAACATGATGAGTAATGGAAATGTCTAACTCATGTAGAAATAACTTTCCAAAATTTTCCACACTTCTAGTGAAATAGAAAATAAAATCCATAACTTTGATAATGGTGAACAGTACATGCATTGGTAATTATTAAAAAAATCACAAAATTTTGATTTTTGTGTAGCTCACATGTTAACATATTTCTTCGTGAAATATTATACATTTGTGGTATGCATCGATATGAACCTATGTATAAAAACCTATGATTTTTTCAAACATTGAACTATGGTTTTTGATATTTTTAAAATTCAAGCTCCAAAATGCCACAATCGCAAAACCTATCAAGATAAACAGGAATGGAATTGCTAAATTAGCAATAATAAGCGACCTTCCAAAAAGTGCTACAATTTTGGGAAAATGTAACCCATTCATATGCACATAAGTGTAATTCCGCCCAAAACCAAGTTTGAACAAGTTACCCAAAAATGGAGAACTCATTTAACTAATAGTAAAAATATTTCGTTTGAGCACATGGTTAGCACGCACGTGCACAATGCAATATAGTACAAACTCATACAACACAAATCATTATAACATTCATACATCAGAACAACAAATAGCTAAGTGGCTTTATTTCACTATTTACGAATATTGGCCCCAATGCCTACTAGTTCCCAGCTAGCAACTTTGCATCACTTATCATTTTGTCCATTTTCCTCCGCCTTCTTGCCAAGCTCCAGTATCATATTGGCAGCGCCAGAGAACCTCGTATCATGTGGGATCGAACGAGGATTGCCAGTGATGCTCATCTCCAAATCGGGGAATTTAAAACGTACTTCGCCGATGTGCATTCCTCAAAAGATAGGAGATTGACTAGTGAATAAGTGTTAAATAAACAATATGTAACTATAAATGAGAGAAGATGGCACTAAATCAAATAGCAGTTCCTGGTTATTGCTCGGTGGAGATGTATTCAATCCTTGACAAGTGGAATGCAATTAAGTGAGTAGAGGTGATTTCTTATAGATCGTATAATGGCACGACACCTGTCTTTGGTAACCATGGATCGAACGGTGACATTGAATAAACCTAACACCTGAACAGGGCATAGACAAGTGGTTTATAGATCTTACCACTTGAAAATTCTTTTGCCCAAGCATGCTAAGCATAGTACACCATGTATGCTAACAGCTCAATGCTTGATACTAAGGGGACACTATAGGGATTGGATTCAATAAACGCTAATCAGGAAGTACGTGGCACAAGACCCATTTGTACGGAATTCTTTATTTTTGTGCTATATGGTCTATGAACGCAATGCTTGTCCATTTGGAAAATTAAAGAGATAATACTAAATGTATTTACACATACCGTCTGCTAGTGAAGGTACTACTGTGTATCTAGGGGCCATCCAAGCACAATCACAGAAGATCTCATCGGGCTCCTCCATTGAGAGGTGTCAAAGATACAGATTGCATTTAAAAATTTAATGCATCCATTCAGCACAATGTTTCTTACCATGCATTTATCGCATTGGTAAAGTGCCTCCTTCAAGTTCAATCCCATCATGTTAGTGCTCTTGTTATTGCCATCATCTCCTAAGAAAGTTAGATTGGGAACTTTCATTATATTTGAGGTAGGTTCCTCATATTTCTCCATTATTGAAAACACATGTGTTGTCATCTTCTATTCTGCAAAAGGTTTAAACATGATGAGTAATGGAAATGTCTAACTCATGTTGAAATAACTTTCCAAAATTTTCCACACTTCTAGTGAAATAGAAAATAAAATCCATAACTTTGATAATGGTGAACAGTACATGCATTGGTAATTATTAAAAAATTCACAAAATTTTAATTTTTGTGTAGCTCACATGTTAACATATTTCTTCGTGAAATATTATACATTTGTGGTATGCATCGATATGAATCTATGTATAAAAACCTATGATTTTTTCAAACATTGAACTATGGTTTTTGATATTTTTAAAATTCAAGCTCCAAAATGCCACAATCGCAAAACCTATCAAGATAAACAGGAATGGAATTGCTAAATTAGCAATAATAAGCGACCTTCGAAAAAGTGCTACAATTTGGGAAAATGTAACCCATTCATATGCACATAAGTGTAATTCCGCCCAAAACCAAGTTTGAACAAGTTACCCAAAAATGGAGAACTCATTTAACTAATAGTAAAAATATTTCGTTTGAGCACATGGTTAGCACGCACGTGCACAATGCAATATAGTACAAACTCATACAACACAAATCATTATAACATTCATACATCAGAACAACAAATAGCTAAGTGGCTTTATTTCACTATTTACGAATATTGGCCCCAATGCCTACTAGTTCCCAGCTAGCAACTTTGCATCACTTACCATTTTGTCCATTTTCCTCCGCCTTCTTGCCAAGCTCCAGTATCATATTGGCAGCGCCAGAGAACCTCGTATCATGTGGGATCGGACGAGGATTGCCAGTGATGCTCATCTCCAAATCGGGGAATTTAAAACGTACTTCGCCGATGTGCATTCCTCAAAAGATAGGAGATTGACTAGTGAATAAGTGTTAAATAAACAATATGTAACTATAAATGAGAGAAGATGGCACTAAATCAAATAGCAGTTCCTGGTTATTGCTAGGTGGAGATGTATTCAATCCTTGACAAGTGGAATGCAATTAAGTGAGTAGAGGTGATTTCTTATAGATCGTATAATGGCACGACACCTGTCTTTGGTAACCATGGATCGAACGGTGACATTGAATAAACCTAACACCTGAACAGGGCATAGACAAGTGGTTTATAGATCTTACCACTTGAAAATTCTTTTGCCCAAGCATGCTAAGCATAGTACACCATGTATCCTAACAGCTCAATGCTTGATACTAAGGGGACACTATAGGGATTGGATTCAATAAACGCTAATCAGGAAGTACGTGGCACAAGACCCATTTGTACGGAATTCTTTATTTTTGTGCTATATGGTCCATGAACGCAATGCTTGTCCATTTGGAAAATTAAAGATATAATACTAAATGTATTTACACATACCGTCTGCTAGTGAAGGTACTACTGTGTATCTAGGGGCCATCCAAGCACAATCACAGAAGATCTCATCGGGCTCCTCCATTGAGAGGTGTCAAAGATACAGATTGCATTTAAAAATTTAATGCATCCATTCAGCACAATGTTTCTTACCATGCATTTATCGCATTGGTAAAGTGCCTCCTTCAAGTTCAATCCCATCATGTTAGTGCTCTTGTTATTGCCATCATCTCCTGAGAAAGTTAGATTGGGAACTTTCATTATATTTGAGGTAGGTTCCTCATATTTCTCCATTATTGAAAACACATGTGTTGTCATCTTCTATTCTGCAAAAGGTTTAAACATGATGAGTAATGGAAATGTCTAACTCATGTAGAAATAACTTTCCAAAATTTTCCACACTTCTAGTGAAATAGAAAATAAAATCCATAACTTTGATAATGGTGAACAGTACATGCATTGGTAATTATTAAAAAATTCACAAAATTTTAATTTTTGTGTAGCTCACATGTTAACATATTTCTTCGTGAAATATTATACATTTGTGGTATGCATCGATATGAACCTATGTATAAAAACCTATGATTTTTTCAAACATTGAACTATGGTTTTTGATATTTTTAAAATTCAAGCTCCAAAATGCCACAATCGCAAAACCTATCAAGATAAACAGGAATGGAATTGCTAAATTAGCAATAATAAGCGACCTTCGAAAAAGTGCTACAATTTGGGAAAATGTAACCCATTCATATGCACATAAGTGTAATTCCGCCCAAAACCAAGTTTGAACAAGTTACCCAAAAATGGAGAACTCATTTAACTAATAGTAAAAATATTTCGTTTGAGCACATGGTTAGCACGCACGTGCACAATGCAATATAGTACAAACTCATACAACACAAATCATTATAACATTCATACATCAGAACAACAAATAGCTAAGTGGCTTTATTTCACTATTTACGAATATTGGCCCCAATGCCTACTAGTTCCCAGCTAGCAACTTTGCATCACTTATCATTTTGTCCTTTTTCCTCCGCCTTCTTGCCAAGCTCCAGTATCATATTGGCAGCGCCAGAGAACCTCGTATCATGTGGGATCGGACGAGGATTGCCAGTGATGCTCATCTCCAAATCGGGGAATTTAAAACGTACTTCGCCGATGTGCATTCCTCAAAAGATAGGAGATTGACTAGTGAACCTGTGTTCGAAAAACAATTTGTAACTATTAATGAGAGAAGATGGCACTAAATCAAACATCAGTTCCTGGTGATTGCTAGGTGGAGACCTATTCAATTCTTGACAAGTGGAATGCAATGAAGTGAGTAGAGGTGATCTCTTATAGATCGTACAATGGCGCAAAACATGTCTTTGGTAACCATCGATCGAACCATGACGTTGATTAAAGCTAACACCTAAACAGGGCATAGACAAGTGGTTTATATATCTTACCACTTGAAAATTCTTTGGCCCAAGCATGCTAAGCATAGTACACCATTTAAGCTAACAGTTCAATGCTTGATACTAAGGGAACACTATAGGGATTGGATTCAATAAACGCTAATCAGGAAGTACGTGGCACAAGACCCATTTGTATGGAATTCTTTATTATTGTGCCTATATGGTCCGTGAACCCAATGCTTGTCCATTTGGAAAATTAAAGAGCTAAGATAAATGTATTTACACATACCATCTGCTAGTGAAGGTAGTACTGTGTATCTAGGGGCCATCCAATCACAATCAGAGAAGATCTCATCTGGCTCCTCCATTGACAGGTGTCAAAGATACATATTGCATTAAAAAATTTAATGCTTCCGTTCAGCACAAGGTTTCTTACCATGCATTTATCTCGTTGGGAAAGTGCCTCCTTCAAGTTCAATCCCATCATGTTAGTGCTGTTGTTTTTGCCATTATCGCCCTAGAAAGTAGGATTGGCAAATTTCATTATATTTGAGCTAGGTTCCTCATATTTCTCCATTATTGACAACACTTGTGTTGTCATCTTCTCTTCTGCAAAAGGTTTAAACATGATGAGTATTGGAAATGTCGAACTCATATAAAAGTAACTTTCCAAAATTTGCCACACTTCTAGTGAACTACAAAAAAATTCATAAGTCTGATAATGGTGAACAGTACATGCATTGGTAATTATTAAAAAATTCAAAAAAATTTCATTTTTGTGTAGCTCACATGTTAACATATTTCATCATGACACATTATACACTTGTGGAATGCATCCACATGAACCTATGTATAAAAACCTATGATTATTTCAAACTTTGAACTATGGTTTTTGATATTTTTAAAATTCAAGCTCCAAAATGCCTCACTCGCAAACCATATCAAGATAAACAGCAATGCAATTGCTAAATTAGCAATAATAAGCAACCTTCCAAAAAGTGCTACAATTTTGGGAAAATGTAACCCACTCATATGCACATAAGTGAAATTCCACCCAAAATCAAGTTTGAACAAGTTTCCCAAGAAAAGGAGAACTCAATAAAGTAATGGTAAAAATAATTCGTTTGAGCACATGGTTAGCACACACGCGCACAATGCAGTACAGTATAAACTCATACAACGCAAATCATTATAACACTCATACATCAGAACAACAAATAGCTAAGTCGCTTTATTTCACTCTTTACGAATATTGGCCACACCGCCTAGTAGTTCCCAGCTAGCAACTTTGCATCATTTATCATTTTATCCTTTTTCCTCCGCCTTCTTGCGAAGCTCCAGTATCATGTTGGCAGCGGCAGAGCACGTCGCATCATGTGGGGTGGGACGAGGATTGCCAGTGATGCTCATCTCAAAATCAGGGAATTCCAAACGTACTTTGCCAACATGCATTCCTCAAAAGATAGGAGATTTACTAGTGAATAAGTGTTAAATAAACAATATGTAACTATAAATGAGAGAAGATGGCACTAAATCAAATAGCAGTTCCTGGTTATTGCTAGGTGGAGATGTATTCAATCCTTGACAAGTGGAATGCAATTAAGTGAGTAGAGGTGATCTCTTATAGATCCTATAATGGCGCGACACATGTCTTTGGTAACCATGGATCGAACCGTGACATTGAATAAACCTAACACCTGAACAGGCCATAGACAAGTGGTTTATAGATCTTACCACTTGAAAATTCTTTGGCCCAAGCATGCTAAGCATAGTACACCATGTATGCTAATAGCTTAATGCTTGATCCTAAGGGGATACTATATGGATTGGATTCAATAAACACTAATCAGGAAGTACGTGGCACAAGAACGGTTTGGACGGAATTCTTTATTTTTGTGCTATATGGTCCATGAACCCAATGCTTGTCCATTTGGAAAATTAAACAGATAAGAGTAAATGTATTTACACATACCGTCTGCTAGTGAAGGTACTACTGTGTATCTAGGGGCCATCCAATCACAATCACAGAAGATCTCATATGGCTCCTCCATTGAAAGGTGTCAAAGATACAGTTTGCATTTAAAAATTTAATGCATCCGTTCAGCACAAGGTTTGTTACCTTGCATTTATCGCATTGGGAAAGTGCCTCCTTCAAGTTCAATCCCATCATGTTAGTGCTCTTGGTTTTGCTATCATCGCTTGAGAAAGTTAGATTGGCAACTTTCATCATATTTAGCTAGGTTCCTCATATTTCTCCATTATTAACAACACTTGTGTTGTCATCTTCTCTTTTGCAAAATGTTTAAACATGATGAGTAATGGAAATGTCGAACTCATATAAAAATAACTTTAGAAAATTTGCCACACTTCTAGTGAACTACATAAAAAATAAATTGATAACTCTGATAATGGTGAACAGTACATGCATTGGTAATTATTAAAAAATTCACAAAATTTTCATTTTTGTGTAGCTCACATGTTAACATATTTCATCGTGACACATTATACACTTGTGGAATGCATCCACATGAACATATGTATAAAAACCTATGATTTATTCAAACTTTAAACTATGGTTTTTGATTTTGAAATTCAAGCTCCAAATGCCCCACTCGCAAAACCTATCAAGATAAACAGGAATGCAGTTGCTAAATTAGCAATAATAAGCAACCTTCCAAAAAGTGTTAGAATTTTGGGAAAATGTAACCCACTCATATGCACATAAGTGTAATTCCACCCAAAAGCAAGTTTGAACAAGTTCCCGAAGAAAAGGAAAACTCAATAAAATAATAATAAAAATAATTCGTTTGAGCACATGGTTAGCACACACGTGCACAATGCAGTACAATACAAACGCATACATCACAAATCATTATAACATTCATACATCAGAAAAACAAATAGCTAAGTGGGTTTATTTCACTATTTACGAATATTGGCCCCAACGCCTACTAGTTCCCAGCTAGCAACTTTGCATCAGTTATCATTTTGTCCTTTTTCCTCCGCCTTCTTGCCAAGCTCCAGTATCATATTGGTAGCGCCAGAGCACCTCGCATCATGTGGGATCGGACGAGGATTGCCAGTGATGCTCATCTCCAAATCGGGGAATTTAAAACGTACTTCGCCGACGACCATTCCTCAAAAGATAGGAGATTGACTAGTGAACCCGTGTTCGAAAAACATTCTGTAACTATGAATGAGAGAAGATGGCACTAAATCAAACAACAGTTCCTGGTGATTGCTAGGTGGACACCTATTCAATTCTTGACAAGTGGAATGCAATGAAGTGAGTAGAGGCTATCTCTTATAGATCGTACAATGGCACAAAACATGTCTTTGGTAACCATGGATCGAACCGTGACGTTAATTAAAGCTAACACCTGAACAGGGCATAGACAAGTGGTTTATAGATCCTACCACTTGAAAATTCTTTGGCCCAAGCATGCTAAGCATAGTACACCATTTATGCTAACAGTTCAATGCTTGATACTAAGGGAACACTATAGGGATTGGATTCAATAAACGCTAATCAGGAAGTACGTGGCACAAGACCCATTTGTATGGAATTCTTTATTATTGTGCCTATATGGTCCATGAACCCAATGCTTGTCCATTTGGAAATTTAAAGAGCTAAGATAAATGTATTTACACATACCGTCTGCTAGTGAAGGTACTACTGTGTATCTAGGGGCCATCCAATCAGAATCACCGAAGATCTCATCTGGCTCCTCCATTGAGAGGTGTCAAAGATACAGATTGCATTTAAAAATTTAATGCATCCGTTTAGCACAAGGTTTCTTACCATGCATTTATCGCGTTGGGAAAGTGCCTCCTTCAAGTTCAATCCCATCATGTTAGTGCTCTTGTTATTGCCATCATCTCCTGAGAAAGTTAGATTGGGAACTTTCATTATATTTGAGGTAGGTTCCTCATATTTCTCCATTATTGAAAACACATGTGTTGTCATCTTCTATTCTGCAAAAGGTTTAAACATGATGAGTAATGGAAATGTCAAACTCATGTAGAAATAACTTTCCAAAATTTTCCACACTTCTAGTGAAATAGAAAATAAAATCCATAACTCTGATAATGGTGAACAGTACATGCATTGGTAATTATTAAAAAATTCACAAAATTTTAATTTTTGTGTAGCTCACATGTTAACATATTTCTTCGTGAAATATTATACATTTGTGGTATGCATCGATATGAACATATGTATAAAAACCTATGATTTTTTTCAAACATTGAACTATGGTTTTTGATATTTTTAAAATTCAAGCTCCAAAATGCCACAATCGCAAAACCTATCAAGATAAACAGGAATGCAATTGCTAAATTAGCAATAATAAGCGACCTTCCAAAAAGTACTACAATTTTGGGAAAATGTAACCCATTCATATACACATAAGTGTAATTCCGCCCAAAACCAAGTTTGAACAAGTTCCCCAATAATGGAGAACTCATTTAACTAATAGTAAAAATAATTCGTTTGAGCACATGGTTAGCACACACGTGCACAATGCAGTACAGTATAAACTCATACAACGCAAATCATTATAACACTCATACATCAGAACAACAAATAGCTAAGTCGCTTTATTTCACTCTTTACGAATATTGGCCACACCGCCTAGTAGTTCCCAGCTAGCAACTTTGCATCATTTATCATTTTATCCTTTTTCCTCCGCCTTCTTGCGAAGCTCCAGTATCATGTTGGCAGCGGCAGAGCACGTCGCATCATGTGGGGTGGGACGAGGATTGCCAGTGATGCTCATCTCAAAATCAGGGAATTCCAAACGTACTTTGCCAACATGCATTCCTCAAAAGATAGGAGATTTACTAGTGAATAAGTGTTAAATAAACAATATGTAACTATAAATGAGAGAAGATGGCACTAAATCAAATAGCAGTTCCTGGTTATTGCTAGGTGGAGATTTATTCAATCCTTGACAAGTGGAATGCAATTAAGTGAGTAGAGGTGATCTCTTATAGATCCTATAATGGCGCGACACATGTCTTTGGTAACCATGGATCGAACCGTGACATTGAATAAACCTAACACCTGAATAGGCCATAGACAAGTGGTTTATAGATCTTACCACTTGAAAATTCTTTGGCCCAAGCATGCTAAGCATAGTACACCATGTATGCTAATAGCTCAATGCTTGATCCTAAGGGGATACTATATGGATTGGATTCAATAAACACTAATCAGGAAGTACGTGGCACAAGAACGGTTTGTACGGAATTCTTTATTTTTGTGCTATATGGTCCATGAACCCAATGCTTGTCCATTTGGAAAATTAAACAGATAAGAGTAAATGTATTTACACATACCGTCTGCTAGTGAAGGTACTACTGTGTATCTAGGGGCCATCCAATCACAATCACAGAAGATCCCATATGGCTCCTCCATTGAAAGGTGTCAAAGATACAGTTTTCATTTAAAAATTTAATGCATCCGTTCAGCACAAGGTTTGTTACCATGCATTTATCGCATTGGGAAAGTGCCTCCTTCAAGTTCAATCCCATCATGTTAGTGCTCTTGGTTTTGCCATCATCGCCTGAGAAAGTTAGATTGGCAACTTTCATCATATTTAGCTAGGTTCCTCATATTTCTCCATTATTAACAACACTTGTGTCGTCATCTTCTCTTTTGAAAAAGGTTTAAACATGATGAGTAATGGAAATGTCGAACTCATATAAAAATAACTTTAGAAAATTTGCCACACTTCTAGTGAACTACATAAAAAATAAATTCATAACTCTGATAATGGTGAACAGTACATGCATTGGTAATTATTAAAAAATTCACAAAATTTTCATTTTTGTGTAGCTCACATGTTAACATATTTCATCGTGACACATTATACACTTCTGGAATGCATCCACATGAACATATGTATAAAAACCTATGATTTATTCAAATTTTGAACTATGGTTTTTGATATTTTTATAATTCAAGCTCCAAAATGCCTCACTCGCAAAACCTATCAAGATAAATAGCAATGAGATTGCTAGATTAGCAATAATAAGCAACCTTCCCAAAAGTGCTACAATTTTGGGAAAATGTCACACACTCATATGCACATAAGTGAAATTCCACCCAAAATCAAGTTTGGACAAGTTACCCAAGAAAAGCAAAACTCAATAAAGTAATGGTAAAAATAATTCGTTTGAGCACATGCTTAGCACACACGTGCACAATGCAGTATAGTACAAACTCATACAACGCAAATCATTATAACACTCATACATCAGAACAACAAATAGCTAAGTCCCTTTATTTCACTCTTTACGAATATTGGCCACACCACCTACTAGTTCCTAGCTAGGAACTTTGCTTCAGTTATCATTTTGTCCTTTTTCCTCCGCCTTCTTGCGAAGCTCTAGTATGATGTTGGCAGCGGCAGAGCACCTCGCATCATGTGGGGTCGGACGAGGATTGCCCGTGATTCTCATCTCAAAATTAGGGAATTCCAAACGTACTTTGCCGACATGCATTCCTCAAAAGATAGGAGATTGACTAGTGAATAAGTGTTAAATAAACAATATGTAACTATAAATGAGAGAAGATGGCACTAAATCAAATAGCAGTTCCTGGTTATTGCTAGGTGGAGATGTATTCAATCCTTGACAAGTGGAATGCAATTAAGTGAGTAGAGGTGATCTCTTATAGATCGTATAATGGCGCGACACATTTCTTTGGTAACCACGAATCGAACCGTGACATCGAATAAACCTAACACCTGAACAGGGCATAGACAAGTGGTTTATAGAGCTTACCACTTGAAAATTCTTTGGCCCAAGCATGCTAAGCATAGTACACCATGTATGCTAACATCTCAATGCTTGATACCAAGGGGACACTATAGGGATTGGATTCAATAAACGCTAATCAGGAAGTACGTGGCACAAGGCCCATTTGTACGGAATTCTTTATTTTTGTGCTATATGGTCCATGAACCCAATGATTGTCCATTTGGAAAATTAAAGAGATAAGATAAATGTATTTACACATACCATCTGCTAGTGAAGGTACTACTTTGTATCTAGGGGCCATCCAAGCACAATCACAGAAGATCTCATCTGGCTCCTCCATTGACAGGTGTCAAAGATGTTGGGGAACCTTGCAGAAAACAAAAATTTTCCTACGGTTTCACCAAGATCCATCTATGAGTTCATCTAGCAACGACTGATCGGATTGCATCTACATACCTTTGTAGATCACGCGCGGAAGTGTTCAAAGAATGGGGATGAGGAAGTCGTACTCGACGTGATCCAAATCACCGGAGATCCTAGCACTGAACGGACGGCACCTCCGTGTTCAACACACGTACGGTCAGCGTGACGTCTCCTCCTTCTTGATCCAGCAAGGGGGGAGGAGAGGTTGATGAAGATCCAGCAGCACAACGGTGTGGTGGTGGATGCAGCAGTCACCACAGCAGGGCTTTGCCATTCTTTTGCGAGAGGGAGATGTGTAGCAGGGGAGAGGGAGGTGCCAAGACTCAAGGGTGCGGCTGCCCCTCCCCCCCTTTATATAGGCCCCCTAGGGGGTGCGCCGGCCCTAGGAGATGGGATCTCCTAGGGGGGCGGCGGCCAAGGGGTGGAGTGCCCCCCAAGCCAGGTGGGGCGCCCCCCCCCACCCTAGGGTTCCCCTCCCCACTTTAGCCCATGGGGCCCTCCGGGATGGGTGGCCCCACCCGGTGGACCCCCGGGACCCTTCCGGTGATCCCGGTACAATACCGGTGACCCCCGAAACTCTCCCGATGGCCGAAACTGCACTTCCTATATATAATTCTTAACCTTCGGACCATTCCGAAACTCCTCGTGACGTCCGGGATCTCATCCTGGACTCCGAAAAACTTTTGGGTTATTGCATATTCATATCTCTACAACCCTAGCGTCACCGAACCTTAAGTCTGTAGACCCTACGGGTTCGGGAGACATGTAGACATGACCGAGACGGCTCTCCGGTGAATAACCAACAGCGGGATTTGGATACCCATGTTGGCTCCCACATGCTCCTCGATGATCTCATTGGATGAACCACGATGTCGAGGATTCAAGCAACCCCGTATGCAATTCCCTTTGTCAATTGGTACGTTACTTGCCCCAGATTCGATCGTCGGTATCCCAATACCTCGTTCAATCTCGTTACCGGCAAGTCACTTTACTCGTACCGTAATGCATGATCCCGTGACCAGACACTTGGTCACTTTGAGCTCATTATGATGATGCATTACCGAGTGGGCCCAGAGATACCTCTCTGTTATAAGGAGTGACAAATCCCAGTCTTGATCCGTGTCAACCCAACAGACACTTTCGGAGATACCCGTAGTATACCTTTATAGTCACCCAGTTAAGTTGTGACGTTTGGTACACCCAAAGCACTCCTACGGCATCCGGGAGTTATATGATCTCATGGTCGAAGGAAAATATACTTGACATTGGAAAAACTCTAGCAAACAAACTATACGACCTTGTGCTATGTTTAGGATTGGGTCTGGTCCATCACATCATTCTTCTAATGATGAGATCTCGTTATCAATGACATCCAATGTCCATAGTCAGGAAATCATGACTATATGTTGATCAACGAGCTAGTCAACTAGAGGCTTACTAGGGACATGTTGGTGTCTATGTATTGACACATGTATTACGATTTCCGGATAACACAATTATAGCATGAATAAAAGACAATTATCATGAACAAGGAAATATAATAATAATCCTTTTATTATTGCCTCTATGGCATATTTCCAATGAGTAGCCATCTCGAATTAAACGAGATCCTGATACAATGTTCATGCTCAAAGCTGGCACTAAATAACAACTATTGAGGTTTAAAACTAATCCCGTAGGTAAATGTAGAGGTAGCGTGCCGACGGCGATCACATCGACCTTGGAACCATTCCCGACGCGCATCGTCACCTCGTCCTTCGCCAGTCTTCGCTTATTCCGCAGCTCCTGCTTTGAGTTACAAATGTGAGCAACCGCACCGGTATCAAATACCCAGGAGCTACTACGAGTACTGGTAAGGTACACATCAATTACATGTATATCACATATACCTTTCGTGATGCCGGCCTTCTTGTCCGCTAAGTATTTGGGGCAGTTCCGCTTCCAGTGACCACTTCCCTTGTAATAAAAACACTCAGTCTCGGGCTTGGGTCCATTCTTTGGCTTCTTCCCGGCATCTTGCTTGCCGGGCGCGGCAACTCCCTTGCCGTCCTTCTTGAAGTTCTTCTTACCGTTGCCTTTCTTGAACTTAGTGGTTTTATTCACCATCAACACTTGATGTTCCTTTTTGACTTCTACCTCTGCCGATTTCAACATTGCAAATACTTCAGGAATGGTCTTTTCCATCCCCTGCATATTGAAGTTCATCACAAAGCTCTTGTAGCTCGGTGGAAGCGACTGAAGGATTCTGTCAATGACCGCGTCATCCGGGAGATTAACTCCCAGTTGAGTCAAGCGGTTATGTAACCCAGACATAGTGAGTATGTGCTCACTGACAGAACTGTTTTCCTCCATCTTACAGTTGAAGAACTTGTTGGAGACTTCATATCTCTCGACCCGGGCATGAGCTTGAAAAACCATTTTCAGCTCTTCGAACATCTCATATGCTCCGTGTCTCTCAAAACGCTTTTGGAGCCCCAGCTCTAGGCTGTAAAGCATGCCGCACTGAACAAGGGAGTAATCATCGATACGTGTCTGCCAAGCATTCATAATGTCTTGTTCTGCAGGGAGAGTAGGTGCTTCACCTAGCGGTGCTTGTAGGACATAATCTTTCTTGGCAGCTATGAGGATGATCCTCCGGTTCTGGACCTAGTCCGTATAGTTGTTGCCATCGTCTTTCAGCTTGGTTTTCTCTAGGAACGCGTTGAAGTTGAGGACAACGTTGGCCATTTGATCTACAATACATGTTGTAAAGATTTTAGACTAAGTTCATGATAATTAAGTTCATCTAAATCAAATTATTCAATGAACTCCCACTCAGATAGACATCCCTCCTGGCATCTAAGTATAACATGATCCGAGTTAACTAGGCCGTGTCCGATCATCACGTGAGACGGACTAGTCAACATCGGTGAACATCTTCATGTTGGTCGTATCTTCTATACGAATCATGCTCGACCTTTCGGTCTTCTGTGTTCCGAGGCCATGTCTGTACATGCTAGGCTCGTCAAGTCAACCTAAGTGTTTGCATGTGTAAATCTGTCTTACACCCGTTGTATGTGAATGTTGGAATCTATCACACCCGATCATCACATGGTTCTTCGTAACAACAAACTGTCGCAATGGTGCACAGTTAGGGGGAACACTTTCTTGAAATTATTATGAGGGATCATCTTATTTACTACCGTCGTTCTAAGTAAACAAGATGCAAAAACATGATAAACATCACATGCAATCAAATAATAATAACGACATGATATGGCCAATATCACATAGCTCCTTTGATCTCCATCTTGGGGCTCCATGATCATCTTGTCACCGGCATGACACCATAATATCCATCATCATGATCTCCATCATCGTGTTTCCATGAAGTTGCTCGCCAACAATTACTTCTACTACTATGGCTAACACGTTTAGCAATAAAGTAAAGTAATTTACATGGCATTTCTCAATGACACGCATGTCATACAAAAAATAAAGACAACTCCTATGGCTCCTGCCGGTTGTCATACTCATCGACATGCAAGTCGTGATTCCAATTACAATAGTGAACATGTCATACATCACATATATATCATTCATCGTTCATCACAACTTTGGCCATATCACATCACAAAACACTTGCTGCAAAAACAAGTTAGACGTCCTCTAATTGTTGTTGCAAGTTTTACGTGGATGCAATAGGGTTCTAGCAAGAACATTTTCTTACCTACGTGAAAGCCACAACGTGATTTGTCAACTTGTATTTACCCTTCATAAGGACCCTTTTCATCGAATCCGCTCCAACTAAAGTGGGAGAGACAGACACCCGCCAGCCACCTTATGCAACTAGTGCATGTCAGTCGGTGGAACCGGTCTCACGTAAGCATACGTGTAAGGTTGGTCCGGGCCGCTTCATCCCACAATACCGCTGAAGCAAAATAAGACTAGTACCGGCAAGAAAGTTGACAACATCTATGCCCACAACAAATTGTGTTCTACTCGTGCAAAGAGAACTACGCATAGACCTAGCTCATGATGCCACTGTTGGGGAACGTTGCAGAAAACAAAAAATTTCCTACGGTTTCACCAAGATCTATCTATGAGTTCATCTAGCAACGAGTGATCGGATTGCATCTACATACCTTTCTAGATCACGCGCGGAAGCGTTCAAAGAACGGGGATGAGGAAGTCGTACTCGACGTGATCCAAATCACCGGAGATCCTAGCGCCGAACGGACGGCACCTCCATGTTCAACACATGTACGGTAAGCGTGATGTATCCCCCTTCTTGATCCAGCAAGGGGGGAGGAGAGGTTGATGAAGATCCAGCAGCACGACGGCGTGGTGGTGGATGCAGCAGTCACCGTAGCAGGGCTTCGCCGTTCTTCTGCAAGAGGGAGATGTGTAGCAGGGGAGA
This sequence comes from Triticum dicoccoides, assembly GCF_002162155.2. Classification (NCBI taxonomy): domain Eukaryota; kingdom Viridiplantae; phylum Streptophyta; class Magnoliopsida; order Poales; family Poaceae; genus Triticum; species Triticum dicoccoides. The sequence goes on along the minus strand of NC_041388.1, from coordinate 456,648,967 downwards.
GGGAGGCGCCAAGACTCAAGGGTGCGGCTGCCCCTCCCCCCCCCCCTTTATATAGGCCCCCTAGGGGGTGCGCCGGCCCTAGGAGATGGGATCTCCTAGGGTGGGGCGGCGGCCAAGGGGTGGAGTGCCCCCCATGCCAGGTGGGACGCCCCCCCACCCTAGGGTTCCCAACCCTAGGCACATGGGGTGGGCCAAGGGGGGCGCACCAGCCCACTATGGGCTGGTTCCCCTCCCCACTTCAGCCCATGGGGCCCTCCGGGATGGGTGGCCCCACCCGGTGGACCCCCGGGACCCTTCTGCTGGTCCCGGTACAATACCGGTGACCCCAGAAACTCTCCCGATGGCCGAAACTGCACTTCCTATATATAATTCTTCACCTCCGGACCATTCCGGAACTCCTCATGACGTCCGGGATCTCATCCGGGACTCCGAACAACTTTCGTGTTACTGCATATTCATATCTCTACAACCCTAGCGTCACCGAACCTTAAGTGTGTAGACCCTACGGGTTCGGGAGACATGTAGACATGACAGAGATGGCTCTCCGGTCAATAACCAACAGTGGGATCTGGATACCCATGTTGGCTCCCACATGCTCCTCGATGATCTCATCGGATGAACCACGATGTCGAGGATTCAAGCAACCCCGTATACAATTCCCTTTGTCAATCGGTACGTTACTTGCCCGTGATTCGATCGTCGGTATCCCAATACCTCATTCAATCTCGTTACCGGCAAGTCACTTTACTAGTACCGTAATGCATGATCCCGTGACCAGACACTTGGTCACTTTGAGCTCATTATGATGATGCATTACCGAGTGGGCCCAGAGATACCTCTCCGTTATACGGATAGACAAATCCCAGTCTTGATCCGTGTCAACCCAACAGACACTTTCGGAGATACCCGTAGCATACCTTTATAGTCACCCAGTTACGTTGTGACGTTTGGTACACCCAAAGCACTCCTACGGCATCCGGGAGTTATACGATCTCATGGTCTAAGGAAAAGATACTTGACATTGGAAAAACTCTAGCAAATGAACTATGCGATCTTGTGCTATGTTTAGGATTGGGTCTTGTCCATCACATCATTCTCCTAATGATGTGATCTCGTTATAAATGACATCCAATGTCCATAGTCAGGAAATCATGACTATCTGTTGATCAACGAGCTAGTCAACTAGAGGCTTACTAGGGACATGTTGGTGTCTATGTATTCACACATGTATTACGATTTCCGGATAACACAATTATAGCATGAATAAAAGACAATTATCATGAACAAGGAAATATAATAATAATCCTTTTATTATTGCCTCTAGGGCATATTTCGAACAAAAGATACATATTTCATTTAAAAATTTAATGCATCCGTTCAGCACAAAGTTTCTTACCATGCATTTATTGCGTTGGGAAAGTGCCTCCTTCAAGTTCAATCACATCATGTTAGTGCTCTTGTTTTTGCCATTATCGCCTTAGAAAGTAAGATTGGCAACTTTCATTATATTTGAGCTAGGTTCCTCATATTTCTCCATTATTGACAACACTTGTGTTGTCATCTTCTCTTCTGCAAAAGGTTTCAACATGATGAGTATTGGAAATGTCGAACTCATATAAAAATAACTTTCCAAAATTTGCCACACTTCTAGTGAACTACAAAAAAATTGATAAGTCTGATAATGGTGAACAGTACAACCATTGGTAATTATTAAAAAATTCACAAAATTTTCATTTTTGTGTAGCTCACATGTTAACATATTTCATCGTGAAACATAATACACTTGTGGAATGCATCCATATGAACATATTTATAAAAACCTATGATTTTTTCAAACTTTGAACAATGGTTTTTGATTTTGAAATTCAAGCTCAAAAATGCCCTACTCGCAAAACCTATCAAGATAAACAGGAATGCAATTGCTAAATTAGCAATAATAAGCAACCTTCCAAAAAGTGTTAGAATTTTGGGAAAATGTAACCCACTCATATGCACATAAGTGTAATTCCACCCAAAAGCAAGTTTGAACAAGTTCCCAAAGAAAAGGAAAACTCAATAAAATAATGGTAAAAATAATTCGTTTGAGTACATGGTTAGCACACACGTGCGCAATCCAGTACAATACAAATGCATACATCACAAATCATTATAACATTCATACATCAAAACAACAAATAGCTAAGTGGCTTTATTTCACTATTTACGAATATTGGCCCCAATGCCTACTACTTCCCAGCTAGAAACTTTGCATCAGTTATCATTTTGTACTTTTTCCTCCGCCTTCTTGCCAAGCTCCAGTATCATATTCGCAGCGGCGAGCACATCGCATCATGTGGGGTAGTACGAGGATCACAAGTGATGCTCATATCAAAATCAGGGCGTTTCAAACATACTTGCCTATGTACATTCCTGAAAAGATAGGAGATTGACTGGTGAATAAGAGCTCGAAAAACAATCTGTGACTATGAATGAGAGAAGATGGCACTAAGTCACACAGTAGTTCCTGGTTATTGCTAGGTGGAGACCTATTCAATTATTGACAAGTGGAATGCAATGAAGTGACTAAGGTGATCTCTTATAGATCGTACAATGGCGCGACACATGTCATTGGTAACCATGAATCGAACCGTGACGTCGAATAAACGTAACACATGAACAGGTCATAGACAAGTGATTTATAGATTTAACTAATTGATAATTCTTTTGGCCAAGCATGCTTAGCATAGTACACCATGTATTCTAATAGTTCAATGCATGATACTAAGGGGACACTATAGGGATTGGACTCAATAAATGCTAATCAGGAACTATGTGGCAGAAGACCCATTTGTATGGAATTCTTTATTATTGTGCCTATATGGTCCATGAACCCAATGCTTGTCCATTTGGAAATTTAAAGAGCTAAGATAAATGTATTTACACATACCGTCTGCTAGTGAAGGTACTACTGTGTATCTAGGGGCCATCCAACCACAATCACAGAAGATCACATATGGCTCCTCCATTGACAGGGGTCAAAGATACAGATTGCATTTAAAAATTTAATGCATCCATTCAGCACAAGGTTTCTTACCATGCATTTATCGCGTTGGGAAAGTGCCTCCTTCAAGTTCAATCCCATCATTTTAGTGCTCTTGGTTTTGCCATCATCGCCTGAGAAAGTTAGATTGGCAATGTTCATCATATTTGAGCTAGGTTCCTCATATTTCTCCATTATTGACAACACTTGTGTTGTCATTTTAAACGTCGAACTCATATAAAAATATCTTTCAAAAATTTGCCACACTTCTAGTGAACTACATAAATAAATAAATTCATAACTCTGATAATGGTGAATAGTACATGCATTGGTAATTATTAAAAAATTAACAAAATTTACATTTTTGTGTGGCTCACATGTTAACATATTTCATCATGACACATTATACACTTGTGGAATGCATCCACATGAACCTATGTATAAAAACCTATGATTTTTTCAAACTTTGAACTATGGTTTTTGATATTTTTAAAATTCAAGCTCCAAAATGCCTCACTCGCAAAACATATCAGGATAAACAGCAATGCAATTGCTAAATTAGCAATAATAAGCAACCTTCCAAAAAGTGCTACAATTTTGGGAAAATGTAACCCACTCATATGCACATAAGTGAAATTCCACCCAAAGTCAAGTTTGAACAAGTTACCCAAGAAAGGGAAAACTCAATAAAGTAATGGTAAAAATAATTCATTTGAGCACATGGTTAGCACACACGTGCACAATGCAGTACAGTACAAACTCATACAACGCAAATGATTATAACACTCATACATCAGAACAACAAATAGCTAAGTCGCTTTATTTCACTATTTACGAATATTGGCCACACCGCCTACTAGTTCCCAGCTAGCAACTTTGCATCAGTTATCATTTTATCCTTTTTCCTCCGCCTTCTTGCGAAGATCCAGTATCATGTTGGCAGTGCCTGAGCACCTCGCATCATGTGGGGTCAGACGAGGATTGCCAGTGATGCTCATCTCAAAATCAGGGAATTCAAAACGTACTTTGCCGACATGCATTCCTCAAAAGATAGGAGATTGACCAGTGAATAGGTGTTAAATAAACAATATGTAACTATAAATGAGAGAAGATGGCACTAAATCAAATAGAAGTTCCTGGTTATTGCTAGGTGGAGATGTATTCAATCCTTGACAAGTGGAATGCAATTAAGTGAGTAGAGGTGATCTCTTATAGATCCTATAATGGCGCGACACATGTCTTTGGTAACCATGGATCGAACCGTGACATTGAATAAACCTAACACCTGAACATGCCATAGACAAGTGGTTTATAGATCTTACCACGTGAAAATTCTTTGGCCCAAGCATGCTAAGCATAGTACACCATGTATGCTAATAGCTCAATGCTTGATCCTAAGGGGACACTATATGGATTGGATTCAGTAAACGCTAATCAGGAAGTACGTGGCACAAGACCCGTTTGTACGCAATTCTTTATTTTTGTGCTATATGGTCCACGAACCCAATGCTTGTCCATTTGGAAAATTAAATAGATAAGAGTAAATGTATTTACACATACCGTTTGCTAGTGAAGGTACTACTGTGTATCTAGGGGCCATCCAATCACAATCACAGAAGATCTCATATGGCTCCTCCATTACCAGGTGTCGAAGATACATTTTACATTTAAAAATTTAATGCATCCGTTCAGCACAAGGTTTCTTACCATGCATTTATTGCGTTGGGAAAGTGCCTACTTCAAGTTCAATCCCATCATGTTAGTGCTCTTGGTTTTGCCATCATCGCCTGAGAAAGTTAGATTGGCAACTTTCATCATAGTTAGCTATGTTCCTCATATTTCTCCATTATTAACAACACTTGTGTTGTCATCTTATCTTCTGCAAAAGGATTAAACATGATGAGTAATGGAAATGTCGAACTCATATAAAAATAACTTTCGAAAATTTGCCACACTTCTATTGAACTACATAAAAAATAAATTCATAACTCTGATAATGGTGAACAGTGCATGCATTGGTAATTATTAAAAAATTCACAAAATTTTCATTTTTGTGTAGCTCACATGTTAACATATTTCATCGTGACACATTATACACTTGCGGAATGCATCCACATGAACATATGTATAAAAACCTATGATTTATTCAAACTTTGAACTATGGTTTTTGATATTTTTAAAATTCAAGCTCCAAAATGCCTCACTCGCAAAACCTATCAAGATAAACAACAAAGCAATTGATAAATTAGCAATAATAAGCAAGCTTCCGAAAAGTGCTACAATTTTGGGAAAATGTAACCCACTCATATGCACATAAGTGAAATTCCACCCAAAATCAAGTTTGAACAAGTTACCCAAGAAATGGAAAACTCAATAAAGTAATGGTAAAAATAATTCGTTTGAGCACATGGTTAGCACACACGTGCACAATGAAGTACAGTACAAACTCATACAATGCAAATCATTCGAACACACATACATCAGAACAACAAATAGCTAAGTCGCTTTATTTCACTCTTTACGAATATTGGCCACACCGCCTACTAGTTCCCAGCTAGCAACTTTGTAGCAGTTATCATTTTGTCCTTTTTCCTCCGCCTTCTTGCGAAGCTCTAGTATGATGTTGGCAGCGGCAGAGCACCTCACATCATGTGGGGTCGGACGAGGATTGCCTGTGATGATCATCTCAAAATCAGGGAATTCCAAACGTACTTTGCCGACATGCATTCCTCAAAAGGTAGGAGATTGACTAGTGAATAAGTGTTAAATAAACAATATGTAACTATAAATGAGAGAAGATGGCACTAAATCAAATAGCAGTTCCTGGTTATTGCTAGGTGGAGATGTATTCAATCCTTGACAAGTCGAATGCAATTAAGTGAGTAGAGGTGATTTCTTATAGATCGTATAATGGCACGACACCTGTCTTTGGTAACCATTGATCGAACCGTGACATTGAATAAACCTAACACCTGAACAGGGCATAGACAAGTGGTTTATAGATCTTACCACTTGAAAATTCTTTGGCCCAAGCATGCTAAGCATAGTACACCATGTATGCTAAAAGCTATATGCTTGATACTAAGGGGACACTATAGGGATTGGATTCAATAAACGCTAATCAGGAAGTACGTGGCACAAGACCCATTTGTACGGAATTCTTTATTTTTGTGCTATATGGTCCATGAACCCAATGCTTGTCCATTTGGAAAATTAAAGAGATAAGACTAAATGTATTTACACATACCGTCTGCTAGTGAAGGTACTACTGTGTATCTAGGGGCCATCCAAGCACAATCACAGAAGATCTCATCTGGCTCCTCCATTGACAGGTGTCAAAGATACAGATTGCATTTAAAAATTTAATGCATCCGTTCAGCACAATGTTTCTTACCGTGCATTTATCGCATTGGGAAAGTGTCTCCTTCAAGTTCAATCCCATCATGTTAGTGCTCTTGTTATTTCCATCATCTCCCGAGAAAGTTAGATTGGGAACTTTCATTATATTTGAGGTAGGTTCCTCATATTTCTCCATTATTGAAAACACATGTGTTGTCATCTTCTATTCTGCAAAAGGTTTAAACGTGATGAGTAATGGAAATGTCAAACTCACGTAGAAATAACTTTCCAAAATTTTCCACACTTCTAGTGAAATAGAAAATAAAATCCATAACTCTGATAATGGTGAACAGTACATGCATTGGTAATTATTAAAAAATTCACAAAATTTTAATTTTTGTGTAGCTCACATGTTAACATATTTCTTCGTGAAATATTATACATTTGTGGTATGCATCGATATGAACATATGTATAAAAACCTATGATTTTTTCAAACATTGAACTATGGTTTTTGATATTTTTAAAATTCAAGCTCCAAAATGCCACAATCGCAAAACCTATCAAGATAAAGAGGAATGGAATTGCTAAATTAGCAATAATAAGCGACCTTCCAAAAAGTGCTACAATTTTGGGAAAATGTAACCCATTCATATGCACATAAGTGTAATTCCGCCCAAAACCAAGTTTGAACAAGTTACCGAAAAATGGAGAACTCATTTAACTAATAGTAAAAATAATTCGTTTGAGCACATGGTTAGCACGCACGTGCACAATGCAATATAGTACAAACTCATACAACACAAATCATTATAACATTCATACATCAGAACAACAAATAGCTAAGTGGCTTTATTTCACTATTTACGAATATTGGCCCCAATGCCTACTAGTTCCCAGCTAGCAACTTTGCATCACTTATCATTTTGTCCTTTTTCCTCCGCCTTCTTGCCAAGATCCAGTATCATATTGGCAGCGCCAGAGCACCTCGTATCATGTGGGATCGGACGAGGATTGCCAGTGATGCTCATCTCCAAATCGGGGAATTTAAAACGTACTTCACCGATGTGCATTCCTTAAAAGATAGGAGATTGACTAGCGAACCCGTGTTCGAAAAACAATTTGTAACTATGAATGAGAGAAGATGGCACTAAATCAAACAGCAGTTCCTGGTGATTGCTAGGTGGAAACCTATTCAATTCTTGACAAGTGGAATGCAATGAAGTGAGTAGAGGTGATCTCTTATAGATCGTACAATGGCGCAAAACATGTCTTTGGTAACCATCGATCGAACCATGACATTAATTAAAGCTAACACCTGAACAGGGCATAGACAAGTGGTTTATAGATCTTACCACTTGAAAATTCTTTGGCCCAAGCATGCTAAGCATAGTACACCATTTATGCTAACAGTTCAATGCTTGATACTAAGGGAACACTATAGGGATTGGATTCAATAAATGCTAATCAGGAAGTACGCGGCACAAGACCCATTTGTATGGAATTCTTTATTATTGTGCCTATATGGTCCGTGAACCCAATGCTTGTTCATTTGGAAAATTAAAGATCTAAGATAAATGTATTTACACATACCATCTGCTAGTGAAGGTACTACTGTGTATCTAGGGGCCATCCAATCACAATCAGAGAAGATCTCATCTGGCTCCTCCATTGACAGGTGTCAAAGATACATATTGCATTAAAGAATTTAATGCATCCGTTCAGCACAAGGTTTCTTACCATGCATTTATCGCATTGGGAAAGTGCCTCCTTCAAGTTCAATCCCATCATGTTAGTGCTGTTGTTTTTGCCATTATCGCCTGAGAAAGTAAGATTGGCAAATTTCATTATATTTGAGCTAGGTTCCTCATATTTCTCCATTATTGACAACACTTGTGTTGTCATCTTCTCTTCTGCAAAAGGTTTAAACATGATGAGTATTGGAAATGTCAAACTCATATAAAAATAACTTTCCAAAATTTGCCACACTTCTAGTGAACTACAAAAAAAATCATAAGTCTGATAATGGTGAATAGTACATGCATTGGTAATTATTAAAAAATTCACAAAATTTTCATTTTTGTGTAGCTCACATGTTAACATATTTCATCATGACACATTATACACTTGTGGAATGCATCCACATGAACCTATGTATAAAAACCTATGATTTTTTCAAACTTTGAACTATTGTTTTTGATATTTATAAATTCAAGCTCCAAATGCCTCACTCGCAAACCATATCAAGATAAACAGCAACGCAATTGCTAAATTAGCAACAATAAGCAACCTTCCAAAAAGTGCTACAAATTTGGGAAAATGTAACCCACTCATATGCACATAAGTGAAATTCCACCCAAAATCAAGTTTGAACAAGTTTCCCAAGAAAAGGAAAACTCAATAAAGTAATGGTAAAAATAACTCGTTTGAGCACATGGTTAGCACACACGTGCACAATGCAGTACAATACAAACTCATACAACGCAAATGATTATAACACTCATACATCAGAACAACAAATAGCTAAGTCGCTTTATTTCACTCTTTACGAATATTGGCCACACCGCCTACTAGTTCCCAGCTAGCAACTTTACATCATTTATCATTTTATCCTTTTTCCTCCGCCTTCTTCCGAAGCTCCAGTATCATGTTGGCAGCGGCAGAGCACCTCGCATCATGTGGGGTGGGACGAGGATTGCCAGTGATGCTCATCTCAAAATTAGGGAATTCCAAACGTACTTTGCCAACATGCATTCCTCAAAAGATAGGAGATTGACTAGTGAATAAGTGTTAAATAAACAATATGTAACTATAAATGAGAGAAGATGGCACTAAATCAAATAGCAGTTCCTGGTTATTGCTAGGTGGAGATGTATTCAATCCTTGACAACTGGAATGCAATTAAGTGAGTAGAGGTGATCTCTTATAGATCGTATAATGGCGCGACACCTGTCTTTGGTAACCATGGATCGAACCGTGACATTGAATAAACCTAACACCTGAACATGCCATAGACAAGTGGTTTATAGATCTTACCACTTGAAAATTCTTTGGCCCAAGCATGCTAAGCATAGTACACCATGTATGCTAATAGCTCAATGCTTGATCCTAAGGGGACACTATATGGATTGGATTCAATAAACACTAATCAGGAAGTACGTGGCACAAGAACGTTTGTACGAAATTCTTTATTTTTGTGCTATATGGTCCATGAACCCAATGCTTGTCCATTTGGAAAATTAAACAAATAAGAGTAAATGTATTTACACATACCGTCTGCTAGTGAAGGTACTACTGTGTATCTAGGGGCCATCCAATCACAATAACAGAAGATCTCATATGGCTCCTCCATTGACAGGTGTCAAAGATACAGTTTGCATTTAAAAATTTAATGCATCCATTCAGCAGAAGGTTTCTTACCATGCATTTATCGCATTGGGAAAGTGCCTCCTTCAAGTTCAATCCCATCATGTTAGTGCTCTTGGTTTTGCCATCATCGCCTGAGAAAGTTAGATTGGCAACTTTCATCATATTTAGCTAGGTTCCTCATATTTCTCCATTATTAACAACACTTGTGTTGTCATCTTCTCTTTTGCAAAAGTTTTAAACATGATGAGTAATGGAAATGTCGAACTCATATAAAAAATAACTTTAGAAAATTTGCCACACTTCTAGTGAACTACATAAAAAATAAATTCATAACTCTAATAATGGTGAACAGTACATGCATTGGTAATTATTAAAAAATTCACAAAATTTTCATTTTTGTGTAGCTCACATGTTAACATATTTCATCGTGACACATTATACACTTGTGGAATGCATCCACATGAACATATGTATAAAAACCTATGATTTATTCAAACTTTGAACTATGGTTTTTGATATTTTTTTAATTCAAGCTCCAAAATGCCTCACTCGCAAAACCTATCAAGATAAACAGCAATGCAATTGCTAGATTAGCAATAATAAACAAGCTTCCAAAAAGTGCTACAATTTTGGGAAAATGTAACACACTCATATGCACATAAGTGAAATTCCACCCAAAATCAAGTTTGAACAAGTTACCCAAGAAAAGGAAAACTCAATAAAGTAATGGTAAAAATAATTCGTTTGAGCACATGCTTAGCACACACGTGCACAATGAAGTACAGTACAAACTCATACAACGCAAATCATTCCAACACACATACATCAGAACAACAAATAGCTAAGTCGCTTTATTTCACTCTTTACGAATATTGGCCACACCGCCTACTAGTTCCCAGCTAGCAACTTTGCAGCAGTTATCACTTTGTCCTTTTTCCTCCGCCTTCTTGCGAAGCTCTAGTATGATGTTGGCAGTGGAAGAGCACCTCACATCATGTGGGGTCGGACGAGGATTTCCCGTGATGCTCATCTCAAAATCAGGGAATTCCAAACATACTTTGCCGACATGCATTCCTCAAAAAGATAGGAGATTGACTAGTGAATAAGTGTTAAATAAACAATATGTAACTATAAATGAGAGAAGATGGCACTAAATCAAATAGCAGTTCCTGGTTATTGCTAGGTGGAGATGTATTCAATCCTTGACAAGTGGAATGCAATTAAGTGAGTAAAGGTAATTTCTTATAGATCGTATAATGGCGCGACACCTGTCTTTGGTAACCATGGATCGAACTGTGACATTGAATAAACCTAACACCTGAAGAGGCCATAGACAAATGGTTTATAGATCTTACCACTTGAAAATTCTTTGGCCCAAGCATGCTAAGCATAGTACACCATGTATGCTAATAGCTCAATGCTTGATCCTAAGGGGACACTATATGGATTGGATTCAATAAACACTAATCAGGAAGTACGTGGCACAAGAACGTTTGTACGGAATTCTTTATTTTTGTGCTATATGGTCCATGAACCCAATGCTTGTCCATTTGGAAAATTAAACAGATAAGAGTAAATGTATTTACACATACCGTCTGCTAGTGAAGGTACTACTGTGTATCTAGGGGCCATCCAATCACAATAACAGAAGATCTCATATGGCTCCTCCATTGACAGGTGTCAAAGATACAGTTTGCATTTAAAAATTTAATGCATCCGTTCAGCACAAGGTTTGTTACCATGCATTTATCGCATTGGGAAAGTGCCTCCTTCAAGTTCAATCCCATCATGTTAGTGCTCTTGGTTTTGCCATCATCGCCTGAGAAAGTTAGATTGGCAACTTTCATCATATTTAGCTAGGTTCCTCATATTTCTCCATTATTAACAACACTTGTGTTGTCATCTTCTCTTTTGCAAAAGTTTTAAACATGATGAGTAATGGAAATGTCGAACTCATATAAAAAATAACTTTAGAAAATTTGCCACACTTCTAGTGAACTACATAAAAAATAAATTCATAACTCTAATAATGGTGAACAGTACATGCATTGGTAATTATTAAAAAATTCACAAAATTTTCATTTTTGTGTAGCTCACATGTTAACATATTTCATCGTGACACATTATACACTTGTGGAATGCATCCACATGAACATATGTATAAAAACCTATGATTTATTCAAACTTTGAACTATGGTTTTTGATATTTTTTTAATTCAAGCTCCAAAATGCCTCACTCGCAAAACCTATCAAGATAAACAGCAATGCAATTGCTAGATTAGCAATAATAAACAAGCTTCCAAAAAGTGCTACAATTTTGGGAAAATGTAACACACTCATATGCACATAAGTGAAATTCCACCCAAAATCAAGTTTGAACAAGTTACCCAAGAAAAGGAAAACTCAATAAAGTAATGGTAAAAATAATTCGTTTGAGCACATGCTTAGCACACACGTGCACAATGAAGTACAGTACAAACTCATACAACGCAAATCATTCCAACACACATACATCAGAACAACAAATAGCTAAGTCGCTTTATTTCACTCTTTACGAATATTGGCCACACCGCCTACTAGTTCCCAGCTAGCAACTTTGCAGCAGTTATCACTTTGTCCTTTTTCCTCCGCCTTCTTGCGAAGCTCTAGTATGATGTTGGCAGTGGAAGAGCACCTCACATCATGTGGGGTCGGACGAGGATTGCCCGTGATGCTCATCTCAAAATCAGGGAATTCCAAACATACTTTGCCGACATGCATTCCTCAAAAAGATAGGAGATTGACTAGTGAATAAGTGTTAAATAAACAATATGTAACTATAAATGAGAGAAGATCGCACTAAATCAAATAGCAGTTCCTGGTTATTGCTGGGTGGAGATGTATTCAATCCTTGACAAGTGGAATGCAATTAAGTGAGTAAAGGTAATTTCTTATAGATCGTATAATGGCGCGACACCTGTCTTTGGTAACCATGGATCGAACCGTGACATTGAATAAACCTAACACCTGAAGAGGCCATAGACAAATGGTTTATAGATCTTACCACTTGAAAATTATTTGGCCCAAGCATGCTAAGCATAGTACACCATGTATGCTAATAGCTCAATGCTTGATCCTAAGGGGACACTATATGGATTGGATTCAATAAACACTAATCAGGAAGTACGTGGCACAAGAACGTTTGTACGGAATTCTTTATTTTTGTGCTATATGGTCCATGAACCCAATGCTTGTCCATTTGGAAAATTAAACAGATAAGAGTAAATGTATTTACACATACCGTCTGCTAGTGAAGGTACTACTGTGTATCTAGGGGCCATCCAATCACAATAACAGAAGATCTCATATGGCTCCTCCATTGACAGGTGTCAAAGATACAGTTTGCATTTAAAAATTTAATGCATCCGTTCAGCACAAGGTTTGTTACCATGCATTTATCGCATTGGGAAAGTGCCTCCTTCAAGTTCAATCCCATCATGTTAGTGCTCTTGGTTTTGCCATCATCGCCTGAGAAAGTTAGATTGGCAACTTTCATCATATTTAGCTAGGTTCCTCATATTTCTCCATTATTAACAACACTTGTGTTGTCATCTTCTCTTTTGCAAAAGTTTTAAGCATGATGAGTAATGGAAATGTCGAACTCATATAAAAATAACTTTAGAAAATTTGCCACACTTCTAGTGAACTACATAAAAAATAAATTCATAACTCTAATAATGGTGAACAGTACATGCATTGGTAATTATTAAAAAATTCACAAAATTTTCATTTTTGTGTAGCTGACATGTTAACTTATTTCATCGTGACACATTATACACTTGTGGAATGCATCCACATGAACATATGTATAAAAACCTATGATTTATTCAAACTTTGAACTATGGTTTTTGATATTTTTTTAATTCAAGCTCCAAAATGCCTCACTCGCAAAACCTATCAAGATAAACAGCAATGCAATTGCTAGATTAGCAATAATAAGCAAGCTTCCAAAAAGTGCTACAATTTTGGGAAAATGTAACACACTCATATGCACATAAGTGAAATTCCACCCAAAATCAAGTTTGAACAAGTTACCCAAGAAAAGGAAAACTCAATAAAGTAATGGTAAAAATAATTCGTTTGAGCACATGCTTAGCACACACGTGCACAATGAAGTACAGTACAAACTCATACAACGCAAATCATTCTAACACACATACATCAGAACAACAAATAGCTAAGTCGCTTTATTTCACTCTTTACGAATCTTGGCCACACCGCCTACTAGTTCCCAGCTAGCAACTTTGCAGCAGTTATCATTTTGTCCTTTTTCCTCCGCCTTCTTGTGAAGCTCTAGTATGATGTTGGCAGTGGCAGAGCACCTCACATCATGTGGGGTCGGACGAGGATTGCCCGTGATGCTCATCTCAAAATCAGGGAATTCCAAACATACTTTGCCGACATGCATTCCTCAAAAGGATAGGAGATTGACTAGTGAATAAGTGTTAAATAAACAATATGTAACTATAAATGAGAGAAGATGGCACTAAATCAAATAGTTGTTCCTGGTTATTGCTAGGTGGAGATGTATTCAATCCTTGACAAGTGGAATGCAATTAAGTGAGTAGAGGTAATTTCTTATAGATCGTATAATGGCGCGACACCTGTCTTTGGTAACCATGGATCGAACCGTGACATTGAATAAACCTAACACCTGAACAGGCCATAGACAAGTGGTTTATAGATCTTACCACTTGAAAATTCTTTGGCACAAGCATGCTAAGCATAGTACACCATGTATGCTAATAGCTCAATGCTTGATCCTAAGGGGACACTATAGGGATTGGATTCAATAAACGCTACTCAGGAAGTACGTGGCACAAGATCCATTTGTACGAAATTCTTTGTTTTTGTGCTATATGGTCCATGAACCCAATGCTTGTCCATTTGGAAAATTAAAGAGATAAGAGTAAATGTATTTACACATACCGTCTGCTAGTGAAGGTACTACTGTGTATCTAGGGCCATCCAAGCACAATCACAGAAGATCTCATCTGGCTCCTCCATTGACAGGTGTCAAAGATACAGATTGCATTTAAAAATTTAATGCATCCGTTCAGCACAAGGTTTCTTACCATGCATTTATCGCATTGGGAAAGTGCCTCCTTCAAGTTCAATCCCATCATGTTAGTGCTCTTGGTTTTGCCATCATCGCCTGAGAAAGTTAGATTGGCAACTTTCATCATATTTAGCTAGGTTCCTCATATTTCTCCATTATTAACAACACTTCTGTTGTCATCTTCTCTTTTGCAAAAGTTTTAAACATGATGAGTAATGGAAATGTCGAACTCAGATAAAAATAACTTTAGAAAATTTGCCACACTTCTAGTGAACTACATAAAAAATAAATTCATAACTCTAATAATGGTGAACAGTACATGCATTGGTAATTATTAAAAAATTCACAAAATTTTCATTTTTGTGTAGCTGACATGTTAACATATTTCATCGTGACACATTATACACTTGTGGAATGCATCCACATGAACATATGTATAAAAACCTATGATTTATTCAAACTTTGAACTATGGTTTTTGATATTTTTTTAATTCAAGCTCCAAAATGCCTCACTCGCAAAACCTATCAAGATAAACAGCAATGCAATTGCTAGATTAGCAATAATAAGCAAGCTTCCAAAAAGTGCTACAATTTTGGGAAAATGTAACACACTCATATGCACATAAGTGAAATTCCACCCAAAATCAAGTTTGAACAAGTTACCCAAGAAAAGGAAAACTCAATAAAGTAATGGTAAAAATAATTCGTTTGAGCACATGCTTAGCACACACGTGCACAATGAAGTACAGTACAAACTCATACAATGCAAATCATTCTAACACACATACATCAGAACAACAAATAGCTAAGTCGCTTTATTTCACTCTTTACGAATATTGGCCACACCGCCTACTAGTTCCCAGCTAGCAACTTTGCAGCAGTTATCATTTTGTCCTTTTTCCTCCGCCTTCTTGCGAAGCTCTAGTATGATGTTGGCAGTGGCAGAGCACCTCACATCATGTGGGGTTGGACGAGGATTGCCCGTGATGCTCATCTCAAAATCAGGGAATTCCAAACATACTTTGCCGACATGCATTCCTCAAAAAGATAGGAGATTGACTAGTGAATAAGTGTTAAATAAACAATATGTAACTATAAATGAGAGAAGATGGCACTAAATCAAATAGCAGTTCCTGGTTATTGCTAGGTGGAGATGTATTCAATCCTTGACAAGTGGAATGCAATTAAGTGAGTAGAGGTAATTTCTTATAGATCGTATAATGGCGCGACACCTGTCTTTGGTAACCATGGATCGAACCGTGACATTAAATAAACCTAACACCTGAACAGGGCATAGACAAGTGGTTTATAGATCTTACCACTTGAAAATTCTTTGGCCCAAGCATGCTAAGCATAGTACACATGTATGCTAACAGCTCAATGCTTGATACTAAGGGGACACTATAGGGATTGGATTCAATAAACGCTACTCAGGAAGTACGTGGCACAAGACCCATCTGTACGGAATTCTTTGTTTTTGTGCTATATGGTCCATGAACCCAATGCTTGTCCATTTGGAAAATTAAAGAGATAAGAGTAAATGTATTTACACATACCGTCTGCTAGTGAAGGTACTACTGTGTATCTAGGGGCCATCCAAGCACAATCACAGAAGATCTCATCTGGCTCCTCCCTTGACAGGTGTCAAAGATACAGATTGCATTTAAAAATTTAATGCATCCGTTCAGCACAAGGTTTCTTACCATGCATTTATCGCATTGGGAAAGTGCCTCCTTCAAGTCCAATCCCATCATGTTAGTGCTCTTGTTATTGCCATCATCGCCTGAGAAAGTTAGATTGGGAACTTTCATTATATTTGTGGTAGGTTCCTCATATATCTCCATTATTGACAACACATGTGTTGTCATCTTCTTTTCTGCAAAAGGTTTAAACATGATGAGTAATGGAAATGTCAAACTCATATAGAAATAACTTTCCAAAATTTTCCACACTTCTAGTGAAATAGAAAATAAAATCCATAAGTCTGATAATGGTGAACAGTACATGCATTGGTAATTATTAAAAAATTCACAAAATTTTCATTTTTGTGTAGCTCACATGTTAACATATTTCGTCGTGAAACATAATACACTTGTGGAATGCATCCATATGAACATATGTACAAAAACCTATGATTTTTTCAAACTTTGAACTATGGTTTTTGATATTTTTCTAATTCAAGCTCCAAAATGCCTCACTCGCAAAACCTATCAAGATAAACAGCAATGCAATTGCTAGATTAGCAATAATAAGCAAGCTTCCAAAAAGTGCTACAATTTGGGAAAATGTAACACACTCATATGCACATAAGTGAAATTCCACCCAAAATCAAGTTTGAACAAGTTACCCAAGAAAAGGAAAACTCAATAAAGTAATGGTAAAAATAATTCGTTTGAGCACATGCTTAGCACACACGTGCACAATGAAGTACAGTACAAACTCATACAACGCAAATCATTCTAACACACATACATCAGAACAACAAATAGCTAAGTCGCTTTATTTCACTCTTTACGAATATTGGCCACACCGCCTACTAGTTCCCAGCTAGCAACTTTGCAGCAGTTATCATTTTGTCCTTTTTCCTCCGCCTTCTTGCGAAGCTCTAGTATGATGTTGGCAGTGGCAGAGCACCTCACATCATGTGGGGTTGGACGAGGATTGCCCGTGATGCTCATCTCAAAATCAGGGAATTCCAAACATACTTTGCCGACATGCATTCCTCAAAAAGATAGGAGATTGACTAGTGAATAAGTGTTAAATAAACAATATGTAACTATAAATGAGAGAAGATGGCACTAAATCAAATAGCAGTTCCTGGTTATTGCTAGGTGGAGATGTATTCAATCCTTGACAAGTGGAATGCAATTAAGTGAGTAGAGGTAATTTCTTATAGATCGTATAATGGCGCGACACCTGTCTTTGGTAACCATGGATCGAACCGTGACATTAAATAAACCTAACACCTGAACAGGGCATAGACAAGTGGTTTATAGATCTTACCACTTGAAAATTCTTTGGCCCAAGCATGCTAAGCATAGTACACATGTATGCTAACAGCTCAATGCTTGATACTAAGGGGACACTATAGGGATTGGATTCAATAAACGCTACTCAGGAAGTACGTGGCACAAGACCCATTTGTACGGAATTCTTTGTTTTTGTGCTATATGGTCCATGAACCCAATGCTTGTCCATTTGGAAAATTAAAGAGATAAGAGTAAATGTATTTACACATACCGTCTGCTAGTGAAGGTACTACTGTGTATCTAGGGGCCATCCAAGCACAATCACAGAAGATCTCATCTGGCTCCTCCCTTGACAGGTGTCAAAGATACATATTGCATTTAAAAATTTAATGCATCCGTTCAGCACAAGGTTTCTTACCATGCATTTATCGCATTGGGAAAGTGCCTCCTTCAAGTCCAATCCCATCATGTTAGTGCTCTTGTTATTGCCATCATCGCCTGAGAAAGTTAGATTGGGAACTTTCATTATATTTGTGGTAGGTTCCTCATATATCTCCATTATTGACAACACATGTGTTGTCATCTTCTTTTCTGCAAAAGGTTTAAACATGATGAGTAATGGAAATGTCAAACTCATATAGAAATAACTTTCCAAAATTTTACACACTTCTAGTGAAATAGAAAATAAAATCCATAAGTCTGATAATGGTGAACAGTACATGCATTGGTAATTATTAAAAAATTCACAAAATTTTCATTTTTGTGTAGCTCACATGTTAACATATTTCGTCGTGAAACATAATACACTTGTGGAATGCATCCATATGAACATATGTACAAAAACCTATGATTTTTTCAAACTTTGAACTATGGTTTTTGATATTTTTAAAATTCAAGCTCCAAAATGCCTCACTCACAAACCATATCAAGATAAACAGCAATGCAATTGCTAAATTAGCAATAATAAGCAACCTTCCAAAAAGTGCTACAATTTTGGGAAAATGTAACCCACTCATATGCACATAAGTGAAATTCCACCCAAAATCAAGTTTGAACAAGTTACCCAAGAAAAGGAAAACTCAATAAAGTAATGGTAAAAATAATTCGTTTGAGCACATGGTTAGCACACACGTGCACAATGCAGTACAGTAAAAACTCATACAACGCAAATCATTATAACACTCATAAATCAGAACAACAAATTGCTAAGTCACTTTATTTCACTCTTTACGAATATTGGCCACATTGCCTACTAGTTCCCAGCTAGCAACTTTGCATCATTTATCATTTTATCCTTTTTCCTCCGCCTTCTTGCGAAGCTCCAGTATCATGTTGGCAGCGGCAGAGCACCTCGCATCATGTGGGGTGGGACGAGGATTGCCAGTGATGCTCATCTCAAAATCAGGGAATTCCAAACGTACTTTGCCAACATGCATTCCTCAAAAGATAGGAGATTGACTAGTGAATAAGTGTTAAATAAACAATATGTAACTATAAATGAGAGAAGATGTCACTAAATCAAATAGCAGTTCCTAGTTATTGCTAGGTGGAGATGTATTCAATCCTTGACAAGTGGAATGCAATTAAGTGAGTAGAGGTGATCTCTTATAGATCGTATAATGGCGCGACACATGTCTTTGGTAACCATCGATCGAACCGTGACATTGAATAAACCTAACACCTGAATAGGCCATAGACAAGTGGTTTATAGATCTTACCACTTGAAAATTTTTGGCCCAAGCATGCTAAGCATAGTACACCATGTATGCTAATAGCTCAATGCTTGATCCTAAGGGGACACTATATGGATTTGATTCAATAAACACTAATCAGGAAGTACGTGGGAGAAGACCCGTTTGTACGGAATTCTTTATTTTTGTGCTATATGGTCCATGAACCCAATGCTTGTCCATTTGAAAAATTAAACAGATAAGAGTAAATGTATTTACACATACCATCTGCTAGTGAAGGTACTACTGTGTATCTAGGGGCCATCCAATCACAATCACAGAAGATCTCATATGGCTCCTCCATTGACAGGTGTCAAAGATACAGTTTGCATTTAAAAATTTAATGCATCCGTTCAGCACAAGGTTTCTTACCATGCATTTATCGCATTGGGAAAGTGCCTCCTTCAAGTTCAATCCCATCATGTTAGTCCTCTTGGTTTTGCCATCATCGCCTGAGAAAGTTAGATTGGCAACTTTCATCATATTTCGCTAGGTTCCTCATATTTCTCCATTATTAACAACACTTGTGTTGTCATCTTCTCTTTTGAAAAAGGTTTAAACATGATGAGTAATGGAAATGTCGAACTCATATAAAAATAACTTTAGAAAATTTGCCACACTTCTAGTGAACTACATAAAAAATAAATTCATAACTCTAATAATGGTGAACAGTACATGCATTAGTAATTATTAAAAAACTCACAAAATTTTCATTTTTGTGTAGCTCACATGTTAACATATTTCATCGTGACACATTATACACTTGTGGAATGCATCCACATGAACATATGTATAAAAACCTATGATTTATTCAAACTTTGAACTATGGTTTTTGATATTTTTATAATTCAAGCTCCAAAATGCCTCACTCGCAAAACCTATCAAGATAAACAGCAATGCAATTGCTAAATAAGCAATAATAAGCAACCTTCCAAAAAGTGTTAGAATTTTGGGAAAATGTAACCCACTCATATGCACATAAGTGTATATCCACCCAAAAGCAAGTTTGAACAAGTTCCCGAAGAAAAGGAAAACTCAATAAAATAATAGTAAAAATAATTCGTTTGAGCACATGGTTAGCACACACATGCACAATGCAGTACAATACAAACGCATACATCACAAATCATTATAACATTCATACATCAGAACAACAAATAGCTAAGTGGATTTATTTCACTATTTACGAGTATTGGCCCCAACACCTACTAGTTCCCAGCTAGCAACTTTGCATCAATTGTCATTTTGTCCTTCTTGCCAAGCTCCAGTATCATATTGGCAGCGCCAGAGCACCTCGCATAATGTGGGATCGGACGAGGATTGCCAGTGATGCTCATCTCCAAATTGGGGAATTTAAAACGTACTTCGCCGACGTCCATTCCTCAAAAGATAGGAGATTGACTAGTCAACCCGTGTTCGAAAAACAATCTGTAACTATGAATGAGAGAAGATGGCACTAAATCAAACAACAGTTCCTGGTGATTGCTAGGTGGAGACCTATTCAATTTTTGACAAGTGGAATGCAATGAAGTGAGTAGAGGTTATCTCTTATAGATCGTACAGTGGCGCAAAACATGTCTTTGGTAACCATGGATCGAACCGTGACGTTGATTAAAGCTAACACCTGAACAGGGCATAGAAAAGTGGTTTATAGATCTTACCACTTGAAAATTCGTTGGCCCAAGCATGCTAAGCATATTACACCATGTATGCTAACAGTTCAATGCTTGATACTAAGGGAACACTATAGGGATTGGATTCAATAAACGCTAATCAGGAAGTACGTGGCACAAGACCCATTTGTATGTAATTCTTTATTATTGTGCCTATATGGTCCATGAACCCAATGCTTGTACATTTGGAAATTTAAAGAGCTAAGATAAATGTATTTACACATACCGTCTGCTAGTGAAGGTACTACTGTGTATCTATGGGCCATCCAATCACACTCACAGAAGATCTCATCTGGCTCCTCCATTGACAGGTGTCAAAGATACATATTGCATTTAAAAATTTAATGCATCCGTTCAACACAAGGTTTCTTACCATGCATTTATCGCGTTGGGAAAGTGCCTCCTTCAAGTTCAATCCCATCATGTTAGTGCTCATGTTTTTGCCATTATCGCCTGAGAAAGTAAGATTGGCAACTTTCATTATATTTGAGCTAGGTTCCTCATATTTCTCCATTATTGACAACACTTGTGTTGTCATCTTCTCTTCTGTAAAAGGTTTAAACATGATGAGTATTGGAAATGTCTAACTCATATAAAAATTACTTTCCAAAATTTGCCACACTTCTAGTGAACTACAAAAAAATTCAAAAGTCTGATAATGGTGAACAGTACATGCACTGGTAATTATTAAAAAATTCACAAAATTTTCATTTTTGTGTAGCTCACATGTTAACATATTTCATCGTGAAACATAATACACTTGTGGAATGCATCCATATGAACATATGTATAAAAACCTATGATTTTTTTCAAACTTTGAACTATCGTTTTTGATTTTGAAATTCAAGCTCCAAAATGCCCCACTCGCAAAACCTATCAAGATAAACAGGAATTCTATTGCTAAATTAGCAATAATAAGCAACCTTCCAAAAAGTGTTAGAATTTTGGGAAAATGTAACCCACTCATATGCAGATAAGTGTAATTCCACCCAAAAGCAAGTTTGAACAAGTTCCCGAAGAAAAGGAAAACTCAATAAAATAATGGTAAAAATAATTCGTTTGAGCACATGGTTAGCACACACGTGCACAATGCAGTACAATACAAACGCATACATCACAAATCATTATAACATTCATACAACAGAACAACAAATAGCTAAGTGGCTTTATTTCACTATTTACGAATATTGGCCCCAACGCCTACTAGTTCCCAGCTAGCAACTTTGCATCAGTTATCATTTTGTCCTTTTTCCTCCGCCTTCTTGCCAAGCTCCAGTATCATATTGGCAGTGCCAGAGCACCTCGCATCATGTGGGATTGGACGAGGATTGCCAGTGATGCTCATCTCCAAATCGGGGAATTTAAAACGTACTTCGCCGACGTCCATTCCCTAAAAGATAGGAGATTGACTAGTCAACCCGTGTTCGAAAAACAATCTGTAACTATGAATGAGAGAAGATGGCACTAAATCAAACAAAACTTCCTGGTGATTGCTAGGTGGAGACCTATTCAATTCTTGACAAGTGGAATGCAATGAAGTGAGTAGAGGTTATCTCTTATAGATCGTACAATGGCACAAAACATGTCTTTGGTAACCATGGATCGAACCGTGACGTTGATTAAAGCTAACACCTGAACAGGGCATATAAAAGTGGTTTATAGATCTTACCACTTGAAAATTCTTTGGCCCAAGCATGCTAAGCATAGTACACCATGTATGCTAACAGTTCAATGCTTGACACTGAGGGAACACTATAGGGATTGGATTCAATAAACGCTAATCAGGAAGTTCGTGGCACAAGACCCATTTGTATGGAATTCTTTATTATTGTGCCTATATGGTCCATGAACCCAATGCTTGTCCATTTGGAAATTTAAAGAGCTAAGATAAATGTATTTACACATATCGTCTGCTAGTGAAGGTACTACTGTGTATCTATGGGCCATCCAATCACACTCACAGAAGATCTCATCTGGCTCCTCCATTGACAGGTGTCAAAGATACATATTGCATTTAAAAATTTAATGCATCCATTCAACACAAGGTTTCTTACCATGCATTTATCGCGTTGGGAAATTGCCTCCTTCAAGTTCAATCCCATCATGTTAGTGCTCATGTTTTTGCCATTATCGCCTGAGAAAGTAAGATTGGCAACTTCCATTATATTTGAGCTAGGTTCCTCATATTTCTCCATTATTGACAACACTTGTGTTGTCATCTTCTCTTCTTCAAAAGGTTTAAACATGATGAGTATTGGAAATGTTGAACTCATATAAAAATAACTTTCCAAAATTTGCCACACTTCTAGTGAACTACAAAAAAATTCATAAGTCTGATAATGGTGAACAGTACATGCATTGGTAATTATTAAAAAATTCACAAAATTTTCATTTTTGTGTAGCTCACATGTTAACATATTTCATCGTGAAACATAATACACTTGTGGAATGCATCCATATGAACATATGTATAAAAACCTATGATTTTTTTCAAACTTTGAACTATGGTTTTTGATTTTGAAATTCAAGCTCCAAAATGCCCCACTCGCAAAACCTATCAAGATAAACAGGAATGCAATTGCTAAATTAGCAATAATAAGCAACCTTCCAAAAAGTGTTAGAATTTTGGGAAAATGTAACCCACTCATATGCACATAAGTGTAATTCCACCCAAAAGCAAGTTTGAACAAGTTCCCGAAGAAAAGGAAAATTCAATAAAATAATGGTAAAAATAATTCATTTGAGCACATGGTTAGCACACACGTGCACAATGCAGTACAATACAAACACATACATCACAAATCATTATAACATTCATACATCAGAACAACAAATAGCTAAGTGGCATTATCACACTATTTACGAATATTGGCCCCAACGCCTACTAGTTCCCAGCTAGCAACTTTGCATCAGTTATCATTTTGTCCTTTTTCATCCGCCTTCTTGCCAAGCTCCAGTATCATATTGGCAGCGCCAGAGCACCTCGCATCATGTGGGATCGGACGAGGATTGCCAGTGATGATCATCTCCAAATCGGGGAATTTAAAACGTACTTAGCCGATGTCCATTCCTCAAAAGATAGGAGATTGACTAGTCAACCCGTGTTCGAAAAACAATCTGTAACTATGAATGAGAGAAGATGGCACTAAATCAAACAACAGTTCCTGGTGATTGCTAGGTGGTGACCTATTCAATTCTTGACAAGTGGAATGCAATGAAGTGAGTAGAGGTTATCTCTTATAGATCGTACAATGGCGCAAAACATGTCTTTGGTAACCATCGATCGAACCATGACGTTGATTAAAGCTAACACCTGAACAGGGCATAGACAAGTGGTTTATAGATCTTACCACTTGAAAATTCTTTGGCCCAAGCATGCTAAGCATAGTACACCATTTATGCTAACAGTTCAATGCTTGATACTAAGGGAACACTATAGGGATTGGTTTCAATAAACGCTAATCAGGAAGTACGTGGCACAAGACCCATTTGTATGGAATTCTTTATTATTGTGCCTATATGGTCCATGAACCCAATGCTTGTCCATTTGGAAATTTATAGAGCTACGATAAATGTATTTGCACAAACCGTCTGCTAGTGAAGGTACTACTGTGTATCTAGGGGCCATCCAATCACAATCACAGAAGATCTCATCTGGCTCCTCCATTGACAGGTGTCAAAGATACATATTGCATTTAAAAATTTAATGCATCCGTTCAGCACAAGGTTTCTTACCATGCATTTATCGCGTTGGGAAAGT
This sequence comes from Triticum dicoccoides, assembly GCF_002162155.2. NCBI lineage: Eukaryota > Viridiplantae > Streptophyta > Magnoliopsida > Poales > Poaceae > Triticum > Triticum dicoccoides. The sequence continues at coordinate 456,624,011 of NC_041388.1, read as the reverse complement.
GCCTCCTTCAAGTTCAATCCCATCATGTTAGTGCTCATGTTTTTGCCATTATTGCCTGAGAAAGTAAGATTGGCAACTTTCATTATATTTGAGCTAGGTTCCTCATATTTCTCCATTATTGACAACACTTGTGTTGTCATCTTCTCTTCTGCAAAAGGTTTAAACATGATGAGTATTGGAAATGTCGAACTCATATAAAAATAACTTTCCAAAATTTGCCACACTTCTAGTGAACTACAAAAAAATTCATAAGTCTAATAATGGTGAATAGTACATGCATTGGTAATTATTAAAAAATTCACAAAATTTTCATTTTTGTGTAGCTCACATGTTAACATATGTCATCGTGAAACATAATACACTTGTGGAATGCATCCATAAGAACATATGTATAAAAACCTATGATTTTCTATAAACTTTGAACTATGGTTTTTGATTTTGAAATTCAAGCTCCAAAATGCCCCACTCGCAAAACCTATCAAGATAACTAGGAATGCAATTGCTAAATTAGCAATAATAAGCAACCTTCCAAAAAGTGTTAGAATTTTGGGAAAATTTAACCCACTCATATGCACATAAGTTTAATTCCACCCAAAAGCAAGTTTGAACAAGTTCCCGAAGAAAAGGAAAACTCAATAAAATAATGGTAAAAATAATCCGTTTGAGCACATGGTTAGCACACACGTGCACAATGCAGTAGAATACAAGTGCATATATCACAAATCATTATAACATTCATACATCAGAACAACAAATAGCTAAGTGGCTTTATTGCACTATTTACGAATATTGGCCCCAACGCCTACTAGTTCCCAGTTAGCAACTTTGCATCAGTTATCATTTTGTCCTTTGTCCTCCGCCTTCTTGCCAAGCTCCAGTATCATATTGGCAGCGCCACAGAACCTCGCATCATGTGGGATTGGACGAGGATTGCCAGTGATGCTCATCTCCAAATCAGGGAATTTAAAACGTACTTTGCCGACGTCCATTCCTCAAAAGATAGGAGATTGACTAGTCAACCCGTGTTCGAAAAACAATCTGTAACTATGAATGAGAGAAGATGGCACTAAATCAAACAAAAGTTCCTGGTGATTGCTAGGTGGGGACCTATTCAATTCTTGACAAGTGGAATGCAATGAAGTGAGTAGTGGTTATCTCTTATAGATCGTACAATGGCACAAAACATGTCTTTGGTAACCGGATCGAACCGTGACGTTGATTAAAGCTAACACCTGAATAGGGCATAGAAAAGTGGTTTATAGATCTTACCACTTGAAAATTCTTTGGCCCAAGCATGCTAAGCATAGTACACCATGTATGCTAACAGTTCAATGCTTGATACTGAGGGAACACTATAGGGATTGGATTCAATAAACGCTAATCAGGAAGTACGTGGCACAAGACCCATTTGTATGGAATTCTTTATTATTGTGCCTATATGGTCCATGAACCCAATGCTTGTCCATTTGGAAATTTAAAGAGCTAAGATAAATGTATTTACACATACCGTCTGCTAGTGAAGGTACTACTGTGTATCTATGGGCCATCCAATCACACTCACAGAAGATCTCATCTGGCTCTTCCATTGACAGGTGTCAAAGATACATATTGCATTTAAAAATTTAATGCATCCGTTCAACACAAGGTTTCTTACCATGCATTTATCGCGTTGGGAAAGTGCCTCCTTCAAGTTCAATCCCATCATGTTAGTGCTCATGTTTTTGCCATTATCGCCTGAGAAAGTAAGATTGGCAACTTTCATTATATTTGAGCTAGGTTCCTCATATTTCTCCATTATTGACAACACTTGTGTTGTCATCTTCTCTTCTTCAAAAGGTTTAAACATGATGAGTATTGGAAATGTCGAACTCATATAAAAATAACTTTCCAAAATTTGCCACGCTTCTAGTGAACTACAAAAAAATTCATAAGTCTGATAATGGTGAACAGTACATGCATTGGTAATTATTAAAAAATTCACAAAATTTTCATTTTTGTGTAGCTCACATGTTAACATATTTCATCGTGAAACATAATACACTTGTGGAATGCATCCATATGAACATATGAATAAAAACCTATGATTTTTTCAAACTTTGAACTATGGTTTTTGATTTTGAAATTCAAGCTCCAAAATGCCCCACTCGCAAAACCTATCAAGATAAACAGGAATGCAATTGCTAAATTAGCAATAATAAGCAACCTTCCAAAAAGTGTTAGAATTTTGGGAAAATGTAACCCACTCATATGCACATAAGTGTAATTCCACCCAAAAGCAAGTTTGAACAAGTTCCCGAAGAAAAGGAAAATTCAATAAAATAATGGTAAAAATAATTCATTTGAGCACATGGTTAGCACACAGGTGCACAATGCAGTACAATACAAACGCATACATCACAAATCATTATAACATTCATACATCAGAACAACAAATAGCTAACTGGCTTTATTTCACTATTTACGAATATTGGCCCCAACGCCTACTAGTTCCCAGCTAGCAACTTTGCATCAGTTATCATTTTGTCCTTTTTCATCCGCCTTCTTGCCAAGCTCCAGTATCATATTGGCAGCGCCAGAGCACCTCGCATCATGTGGGATCGGACGAGGAATGCCAGTGATGCTCATCTCCAAATCGGGGAATTTAAAACGTACTTCGCCGACATCCATTCCTCAAAAGATAGGAGATTGACTAGTCAACCCGTGTCCAAAAAACAATCTGTAACTATGAATGAGAGAAGATAGCACTAAATCAAACAACAGTTCCCGGTGATTGCTAGGTGGAGACCTATTCAATTCTTGACAAGTGGAATGCAATGAAGTGAGTAGAGGTTATCTCTTATAGATCGTACAATGGCGCAAAACATGTCTTTGGTAACCATGGATCGAACCGTGACGTTGATTAAAGCTAACACCTGAACAGGGCATAGACAAGTGGTTTATAGATCTTACCACTTGAAAATTCTTTGGCCCAAGCATGCTAAGCATAGTACACCATTTATTCTAACAGTTCAATGCTTGATACTAAGGGAACACTATAGGGATTGGATTCAATAAACGCTAATCAGGAAGTACGTGGCACAAGACCCATTTGTATGGAATTCTTTATTATTGTGCCTATGTGGTCCATGAACCCAATGCTTGTCCATTAGGAAATTTAAAGAGCTAAGATAAATGTATTTACACATACCGTCTGCTAGTGAAGGTACTACGGTGTATCTAGGGGCCATCCAATCACAATCACAGAAGATCTCATCTGGCTCCTCCATTGACAGGTGTCAAAGATACATATTGCATTTAAAAATTTAATGCATCCGTTCAGCACAAGGTTTTTACCATGCATTTATCACGTTGGGAAAGTGCCTCCTTCAAGTTCAATCCCATCATGTTAGTGCTCATGTTTTTGCCATTATCGCCTGAGAAAGTAAGATTGGCAACTTTCATTATAATTGAGCTAGGTTCCTCATATTTCTCCATTATTGACAACACTTGTGTTGTCATCTTCTCTTCTGCAAAAGGTTTAAACATGATGAGTATTGGAAATGTCGAACTCATATAAAAATAACTTTCCAAAATTTGCCACACTTCTAGTGAACTACAAAAAAATTCATAAGTCTGATAATGGTGAACAGTGCATGCATTGGTAATTACTAAAAAATTCACAAAATTTTCATTTTTGTGTAGCTCACATGTTAAAATATTTCATCGTGAAACATAATACACTTGTGGAATGCATCCATATGAACATATGTATAAAAACCTGTGATTTTTTTCAAACTTTGAACTATGGTTTTTGATTTTGAAATTCAAGCTCCAAAATGCCCCACTCGCAAAACCTATCAAGATAAACAGGAATGCAATTGCTAAATTAGCAATAATAAGCAACCTTCCAAAAAGTGTTAGAATTTTGGGAAAATGTAACCCACTCATATGCACATAAGTGTAATTCCACCCAAAAGCAAGTTTGAACAAGTTCCCGAAGAAAAGGAAAATTCAATAAAATAATGGTAAAAATAATTCATTTGAGCACATGGTTAGCACACAGGTGCACAATGCAGTACAATACAAACGCATACATCACAAATCATTATAACATTCATACATCAGAACAACAAATAGCTAACTGGCTTTATTTCACTATTTACGAATATTGGCCCCAACGCCTACTAGTTCCCAGCTAGCAACTTTGCATCAGTTATCATTTTGTCCTTTTTCATCCGCCTTCTTGCCAAGCTCCAGTATCATATTGGCAGCGCCAGAGCACCTCGCATCATGTGGGATCGGACGAGGAATGCCAGTGATGCTCATCTCCAAATCGGGGAATTTAAAACGTACTTCGCCGACGTCCATTCCTCAAAAGATAGGAGATTGACTAGTCAACCCGTGTCCAAAAAACAATTTGTAACTATGAATGAGAGAAGATGGCACTAAATCAAACAACAGTTCCCGGTGATTGCTAGGTGGAGACCTATTCAATTCTTGACAAGTGGAATGCAATGAAGTGAGTAGAGGTTATCTCTTATAGATCGTACAATGGCGCAAAACATGTCTTTGGTAACCATGGATCGAACCGTGACGTTGATTAAAGCTAACACCTGAACAGGGCATAGACAAGTGGTTTATAGATCTTACCACTTGAAAATTCTTTGGCCCAAGCATGCTAAGCATAGTACACCATTTATTCTAACAGTTCAATGCTTGATACTAAGGGAACACTATAGGGATTGGATTCAATAAACGCTAATCAGGAAGTACGTGGCACAAGACCCATTTGTATGGAATTCTTTATTATTGTGCCTATGTGGTCCATGAACCCAATGCTTGTCCATTAGGAAATTTAAAGAGCTAAGATAAATGTATTTACACATACCGTCTGCTAGTGAAGGTACTACGGTGTATCTAGGGGCCATCCAATCACAATCACAGAAGATCTCATCTGGCTCCTCCATTGACAGGTGTGAAAGATACATGTTGCATTTAAAAATTTAATGCATCCGTTCAGCACAAGGTTTTTACCATGCATTTATCGCGTTGGGAAAGTGCCTCCTTCAAGTTCAATCCCATCATGTTAGTGCTCATGTTTTTGCCATTATCGCCTGAGAAAGTAAGATTGGCAACTTTCATTATAATTGAGCTAGGTTCCTCATATTTCTCCATTATTTACAACACTTGTGTTGTCATCTTCTCTTCTGCAAAAGGTTTAAACATGATGAGTATTGGAAATGTCGAACTCATATAAAAATAACTTTCCAAAATTTGCCACACTTCTAGTGAACTACAAAAAAATTCATAAGTCTGATAATGGTGAACAGTGCATGCATTGGTAATTACTAAAAAATTCACAAAATTTTCATTTTTGTGTAGCTCACATGTTAAAATATTTCATCGTGAAACATAATACACTTGTGGAATGCATCCATATGAACATATGTATAAAAACCTATGATTTTTTTCAAACTTTGAACTATGGTTTTTGATTTTGAAATTCAAGCTCCAAAATGACCCACTCGCAAAACCTATCAAGATAAACAGGAATGCAATTGCTAAATTAGCAATAATAAGCAACCTTCCAAAAAGTGTTAGAATTTTGGGAAAATGTAACCCACTCATATGCACATAAGTGTAATTCCACCCAAAAGCAAGTTTGAACAAGTTCCCGAAGAAAAGGAAAATTCAATAAAATAATGGTAAAAATAATTCGTTTGAGCACATGGTTAGCACACACGTGCACAATGCAGTACAATACAAACGCATACATCACAAATCATTATAACATTCATACATCAGAACAACAAATAGCTAAGTGGCTTTATTTCACTATTTACGAATATTGGCCCCAACGCCTACTAGTTCCCAGCTAGCAAGTTTGCATCAGTTATCATTTTGTCCTTTTTCATCCGCCTTCTTGCCAAGCTCCAGTATCATATTGGCAGCGCCAGAGCACCTCGCATCATGTGGGATCGGACGAGGAATGCCAGTGATGCTCATCTCCTTATCGGGGAATTTAAAACGTACTTCGCCGACGTCCATTCCTCAAAAGATAGGAGATTGACTAGTCAACCCGTGTCCAAAAAACAATCTGTAACTATGAATGAGAGAAGATGGCACTAAATCAAACAACAGTTCCTGGTGATTGCTAGGTGGAGACCTATTCAATTCTTGACAAGTGGAATGCAATGAAGTGAGTAGAGGTTATCTCTTATAGATCGTACAATGGCGCAAAACATGTCTTTGGTAACCATGGATCGAACCGTGACGTTGATTAAAGCTAACACCTGAACAGGGCATAGACAAGTGGTTTATAGATCTTACCACTTGAAAATTCTTTGGCCCAAGCATGCTAAGCATAGTACACCATTTATTCTAACAGTTCAATGCTTGATACTAAGGGAACACTATAGGGATTGGATTCAATAAACGCTAATCAGGAAGTACGTGGCACAAGACCCATTTGTATGGAATTCTTTATTATTGTGCCTATGTGGTCCATGAACCCAATGCTTGTCCATTTGGAAATTTAAAGAGCTAAGATAAATGTATTTACACATACCGTCTGCTAGTGAAGGTACTACGGTGTATCTAGGGGCCATCCAATCACAATCACAAAAGATCTCATCTGGCTCCTCCATTGACAGGTGTGAAAGATACATGTTGCATTTAAAAATTTAATGCATCCGTTCAGCACAAGGTTTTTACCATGCATTTATCGCGTTGGGAAAGTGCCTCCTTCAAGTTCAATCCCATCATGTTAGTGCTCATGTTTTTGCCATTATCGCCTGAGAAAGTAAGATTGGCAACTTTCATTATAATTGAGCTAGGTTCCTCATATTTCTCCATTATTGACAACACTTGTGTTGTCATCTTCTCTTCTGCAAAAGGTTTAAACATGATGAGTATTGGAAATGTCGAACTCATATAAAAATAACTTTCCAAAATTTGCCACACTTCTAGTGAACTACAAAAAAATTCATAAGTCTGATAATGGTGAACAGTGCATGCATTGGTAATTACTAAAAAATTCACAAAATTTTCATTTTTGTGTAGCTCACATGTTAACATATTTCATCGTGAAACATAATACACTTGTGGAATGCATCCATATGAACATATGTATAAAAACCTATGATTTTTTTCAAACTTTGAACTATGGTTTTTGATTTTGAAATTCAAGCTCCAAAATGACCCACTCGCAAAACCTATCAAGATAAACAGGAATGCAATTGCTAAATTAGCAATAATAAGCAACCTTCCAAAAAGTTTTAGAATTTTGGGAAAATGTAACCCACTCATATGCACATAAGTGTTATTCCACCCAAAAGCAAGTTTGAACAAGTTCCCGAAGAAAAGGAAAATTCAATAAAATAATGGTAAAAATAATTCGTTTGAGCACATGGTTAGCACACACGTGCACAATGTTGTACAATACAAACGCATACATCACAAATCATTATAACATTCATACATCAGAACAACAAATAGCTAAGTGGCTTTATTTCACTATTTACGAATATTGGCCCCAACGCCTACTAGTTCCCAGCTAGCAAGTTTGCATCAGTTATCATTTTGTCCTTTTTCATCCGCCTTCTGGCCAAGCTCCAGTATCATATTGGCAGCGCCAGAGCACCTCGCATCATGTGGGATCGGACGAGGATTGCCAGTGATGCTCATCTCCAAATCGGGGAATTTAAAACATACTTCGCCGACGTCCATTCCTCAAAAGATAGGAGATTGACTAGTGAACCCGTGTTCGAAAAACAATCTGTAACTATGAATGAGAGAAGATGGCACTAAATCAAACAACAGTTCCTTGTGATTGCTAGGTGGAGACCTATTCAATTCTTGACAAGTGGAATGCAATGAAGTGATTACAGGTTATCTCTTATAGATCGTACAATGGCGCAAAACATGTCTTTGGTAACCATGGATCGAACCGTGACGTTGATTAAAGCTAACACCTGAACAGGGCATAGACAAGTGGTTTATAGATCTTACCACTTGAAAATTCTTTGGCCCAAGCATGCTAAGCATAGTACACCATTTATTCTAACAGTTCAATGCTTGATACTAAGGGAACACTATAGGGATTGGATTCAATAAACGCTAATCAGGAAGTACGTGGCACAAGACCCATTTGTATGGAATTCTTTATTATTGTGCCTATGTGGTCCATGAACCCAATGCTTGTCCATTTGGAAATTTAAAGAGCTAAGATAAATGTATTTACACATACCGTCTGCTAGTGAAGGTACTATTGTGTATCTAGGTGCCATCCAATCACAATCACAGAAGATCTCATCTGGCTCCTCCATTGACAGGTGTCAAAGATACATATTGCATTTGAACATTTAATGCATCCGTTCAGCACAAGGTTTCTTACCATGCATTTATCGCGTTGGGAAAGTGCCTCCTTCAAGTTCAATCCCATCATGTTAGTGCTCATGTTTTTGCCATTATCGCCTGAGAAAGTAAGATTGGCAACTTTCATTATATTTGAGCTAGGTTCCTCATATTTCTCCATTATTGACAACACTTGTGTTGTCATCTTCTCTTCTGCAAAAGGTTTAAACATGATGAGTATTGGAAATGTCGAACTCATATAAAAATAACTTTCCAAAATTTGCCACACTTCTAGTGCACTACAAAAAAATTCATAAGTCTGATAATGGTGAACAGTACATGCATTGGTAATTATTAAAAAATTCACAAAATATTCATTTTTGTGTAGCTCACATGTTAACATATTTCATCGTGAAACATAATACAGTTGTGGAATGCATCCATGTGAACATATGTATAAAAACCTATGATTTTTTTCAAACTTTGAACTATGGTTTTTGATTTTGCAATTCAAGCTCCAAAATGCCCCACTCGCAAAACCTATCAAGATAAACAGGAATGCAATTGCTAAATTAGCATTAATAAGCAACCTTCCAAAAAGTGTTAGAATTTTGGGAAAATGTAACCCACTCATATGCACATAAGTGTAATTCCACCCAAAATCAAATTTGAACAAGTTCCCGAAGAAAAGGAAAACTCAATAAAATAATGGTAAAAATAATTCGTTTGGGCACATGGTTAGAACGCACGTGCACAATGCAGTACAATACAAACGCATACATCAAAAATCATGATAACATTCATACATCAGAACAACAAATAGCTAAGTGGCTTTATTTCACTATTTACGAATATTGGCCCCAACGCCTACTAGTTCCCAGCTAGCAACTTTGCATCAGTTATCATTTTGTCCTTTTTCCTCCGCCTTCTTGCCAAGCTCCAGTATCATATTGGCAGCGCCAGAGCACCTCGCATCATGTGGGATCGGACGAGGATTGCCAGTGATGCTCATCTCCAAATCGGGGAATTTAAAACATACTTCGCCGACGTCCATTCCTCAAAAGATAGGAGATTGACTAGTGAACCCGTGTTCGAAAAACAATCTGTAACTATGAATGAGAGAAGATGGCACTAAATCAAACAACAGTTCCTGGTGACTGCTAGGTGGAGACCTATTCAATTCTTAACAAGTGGAGTGCAATGAAGTGAGTAGAGGTTATCTCTTATAGATCGTACAATGGCGCAAAACATGTCTTTGGTAACCATGGATCGAACCGTGACGTTGATTAAAGCTAACACCTGAACAGGGCATAGACAAGTGGTTTATAGATCTTAGCACTTGAAAATTCTTTGGCCCAAGCATGCTAAGCATAGTACACCATTTATTCTAACAGTTCAATGCTTGATACTAAGGGAACACTATAGGGATTGGATTCAATAAACGCTAATCAGGAAGTACATGGCACAAGACCCATTTGTATGGAATTCTTTATTATTGTGCCTATGTTGTCCATGAACCCAATGCTTGTCCATTTGGAAATTTAAAGAGCTAAGATAAATGTATTTACACATACCGTGTGCTAGTGAAGGTACTACTGTGTATCTAGGTGCCATCCAATCACAATCACAGAAGATCTCATCTGGCTCCTCCATTGACAGGTGTCAAAGATACATATTGCATTTGAACATTTAATGCATCCGTTCAGCACAAGGTTTCTTACCATGCATTTATCGCGTTGGGAAAGTGCCTCCTTCAAGTTCAATCCCATCATGTTAGTGCTCATGTTTTTGCCATTATCGCCTGAGAAAGTAAGATTGGCAACTTTCATTATATTTGAGCTAGGTTCCTCATATTTCTCCATTATTGACAACACTTGTGTTGTCATCTTCTCTTCTGCGAAAGGTTTAAACATGATGAGTATTGGAAATTTCGAACTCATATAAAAATAACTTTCCAAAATTTGCCACACTTCTAGTGCACTACAAAAAAATTCATAAGTCTGATAATGGTGAACAGTACATGCATTGGTAATTATTAAAAAATTCACAAAATATTCATTTTTGTGTAGCTCACATGTTAACATATTTCATCGTGAAACATAATACAGTTGTGGAATGCATCCATGTGAACATATGTATAAAAACCTATGATTTTTTTCAAACTTTGAACTATGGTTTTTGATTTTGCAATTCAAGCTCCAAAATGCCCCACTCGCAAAACCTATCAAGATAAACAGGAATGCAATTGCTAAATTAGCATTAATAAGCAACCTTCCAAAAAGTGTTAGAATTTTGGGAAAATGTAACCCACTCATATGCACATAAGTGTAATTCCACCCAAAATCAAATTTGAACAAGTTCCCGAAGAAAAGGAAAACTCAATAAAATAATGGTAAAAATAATTCGTTTGGGCACATGGTTAGAACGCACGTGCACAATGCAGTACAATACAAACGCATACATCAAAAATCATTATAACATTCATACATCAGAACAACAAATAGCTAAGTGGCTTTATTTCACTATTTACGAATATTGGCCCCAACGCCTACTAGTTCCCAGCTAGCAACTTTGCATCAGTTATCATTTTGTCCTTTTTCCTCCGCCTTCTTGCCAAGCTCCAGTATCATATTGGCAGCGCCAGAGCACCTCGCATCATGTGGGATCGGACGAGGATTGCCAGTGATGCTCATCTCCAAATCGGGGAATTTAAAACATACTTCGCCGACGTCCATTCCTCAAAAGATAGGAGATTGACTAGTGAACCCGTGTTCGAAAAACAATCTGTAACTATGAATGAGAGAAGATGGCACTAAATCAAACAACAGTTCCTGGTGACTGCTAGGTGGAGACCTATTCAATTCTTAACAAGTGGAGTGCAATGAAGTGAGTAGAGGTTATCTCTTATAGATCGTACAATGGCGCAAAACATGTCTTTGGTAACCATGGATCGAACCGTGACGTTGATTAAAGCTAACACCTGAACAGGGCATAGACAAGTGGTTTATAGATCTTACCACTTGAAAATTCTTTGGCCCAAGCATGCTAAGCATAGTACACCATTTATTCTAACAGTTCAATGCTTGATACTAAGGGAACACTATAGGGATTGGATTCAATAAACGCTAATCAGGAAGTACATGGCACAAGACCCATTTGTATGGAATTCTTTATTATTGTGCCTATGTTGTCCATGAACCCAATGCTTGTCCATTTGGAAATTTAAAGAGCTAAGATAAATGTATATACACATACCGTGTGCTAGTGAAGGTACTACTGTGTATCTAGGTGCCATCCAATCACAATCACAGAAGATCTCATCTGGCTCCTCCATTGACAGGTGTCAAAGATACATATTGCATTTGAACATTTAATGCATCCGTTCAGCACAAGGTTTCTTACCATGCATTTATCGCGTTGGGAAAGTGCCTCCTTCAAGTTCAATCCCATCATGTTAGTGCTCATGTTTTTGCCATTATCGCCTGAGAAAGTAAGATTGGCAACTTTCATTATATTTGAGCTAGGTTCCTCATATTTCTCCATTATTGACAACACTTGTGTTGTCATCTTCTCTTCTGCAAAAGGTTTAAACATGATGAGTATTGGAAATTTCGAACTCATATAAAAATAACTTTCCAAAATTTGCCACACTTCTAGTGCACTACAAAAAAATTCATAAGTCTGATAATGGTGAACAGTACATGCATTGGTAATTATTAAAAAATTCACAAAATATTCATTTTTGTGTAGCTCACATGTTAACATATTTCATCGTGAAACATAATACAGTTGTGGAATGCATCCATGTGAACATATGTATAAAAACCTATGATTTTTTTCAAACTTTGAACTATGGTTTTTGATTTTGCAATTCAAGCTCCAAAATGCCCCACTCGCAAAACCTATCAAGATAAACAGGAATGCAATTGCTAAATTAGCATTAATAAGCAACCTTCCAAAAAGTGTTAGAATTTTGGGAAAATGTAACCCACTCATATGCACATAAGTGTAATTCCACCCAAAATCAAATTTGAACAAGTTCCCGAAGAAAAGGAAAACTCAATAAAATAATGGTAAAAATAATTCGTTTGGGCACATGGTTAGAACGCACGTGCACAATGCAGTACAATACAAACGCATACATCAAAAATCATTATAACATTCATACATCAGAACAACAAATAGCTAAGTGGCTTTATTTCACTATTTACGAATATTGGCCCCAACGCCTACTAGTTCCCAGCTAGCAACTTTGCATCAGTTATCATTTTGTCCTTTTTCCTCCGCCTTCTTGCCAAGCTCCAGTATCATATTGGTAGCACCAGAGCACCTCGCATCATGTGGGATCGGACGAGGATTGCCAGTGATGCTCATCTCCAAATCGGGGAATTTAAAACATACTTCGCCGACGTCCATTCCTCAAAAGATAGGAGATTGACTAGTCAACCCGTGTTCGAAAAACAATCTGTAACTATGAATGAGAGAAGATGGCACTAAATCAAACAACAGTTCCTGGTGACTGCTAGGTGGAGACCTATTCAATTCTTAACAAGTGGAGTGCAATGAAGTGAGTAGAGGTTATCTCTTATAGATCGTACAATGGCGCAAAACATGTCTTTGGTAACCATGGATCGAACCGTGACGTTGATTAAAGCTAACACCTGAACAGGGCATAGACAAGTGGTTTATAGATCTTACCACTTGAAAATTCTTTGGCCCAAGCATGCTAAGCATAGTACACCATTTATTCTAACAGTTCAATGCTTGATACTAAGGGAACACTATAGGGATTGGATTCAATAAACGCTAATCAGGAAGTACGTGGCACAAGACCCATTTGTATGGAATTCTTTATTATTGTGCCTATGTTGTCCATGAACCCAATGCTTGTCCATTTGGAAATTTAAAGAGCTAAGATAAATGTATTTACAAATACCGTGTGCTAGTGAAGGTACTACTGTGTATCTAGGGGCCATCCAATCACAATCACAGAAGATCTCATCTAGCTCCTCCATTGACAGGTGTCAAAGATACATATTGCATTTAAAAATTTAATGCATCCGTTCAGCACAGGTTTCTTACCATGCATTTATCGCGTTGGGAAAGTGCCTCCTTCAAGTTCAATCCCATCATGTTAGTGCTCATGTTTTTGCCATTATCGCCTGAGAAAGTAAGATTGGCAACTTTCATTATATTTGAGCTAGGTTCCTCATACTTCTCCATTATTGACAACACTTGTGTTGTCATCTTCTCTTCTGCAAAAGGTTTAAACATGATGAGTATTGGAAATGTCGAACTCATATAAAAATAACTTTCCAAAATTTGCCACACTTCTAGTGAACTACAAAAAAATTCATAAGTCTGATAATGGTGAATAGTACTTGCATTGGTAATTATAAAAAAATTCACAAAATTTTCATTTTTTGTAGCTCACATGTTAACATATTTCATCGTGAAACATAATACAGTTGTGGAATGCATCCATATGAACATATGTATAAAAACCTATGATTTTTTTCAAAGTTTGAACTATGGTTTTTGATTTTGAAATTCAAGCTCCAAAATGCCCCACTCGCAAAACCTATCAAGATAAACAGGAGTGCAATTGCTAAATTAGCAATAATAATCAACCTTCCAAAAAGTGTTAGAATTTTGGGAAAATGTAACCCACTCATATGCACATAAGTGTAATTCCACCCAAAAGCAAGTTTGAACAAGTTCCCGAAGAAAAGGAAAACTCAATAAAATAATGGTAAAAATAATTCGTTTGAGCACATGGTTAGCACACACGTGCACAATGCAGTACAATACAAATGCTTAGATCACAAATCATTATAGCATTCATACATCAGAACAACAAATAGCTAAGTGGCTTTATTTCACTATTTACGAATATTGGCCCCAACGCCTACTACTTCCCAGCTAGCAACTTTGCATCAATTATCATTTTGTCCTTTTTCCTCCACCTTGTTGCCAAGCTCCAGTATCATATTGGCAGCGCCAGAGCACCTCGCATCATGTGGGATCGGACGAGGATTGCCAGTGATGCTCATCTCCAAATCTGGGAATTTAAAACGTACTTCACCGACGTCCATTCCTCAAAAGATAGGAGATTGACTAGTCAACCCATGTTCGAAAAAAAATCTGTAACTATGAATGAGAGAAGATGGCACTAAATCAAACAACAGTTCCTGGTGATTGCTAGGTGGAGACCTATTCAATTCTTAACAAGTGGAGTGTAATGAAGTGAGTAGAGGTTATCTCTTATAGATCGTACAATGGCACAAAACATGTCTTTGGTAACCATGGATCGAACCGTGACGTTGATTAAAGCTAACACCTGAACAGGGCATAGACAAGCGGTTTATAGATCTTACCACTTGAAAATTCTTTGGCCCAAGCATGCTAAGCATAGTACACCATGTATGCTAACAGTTCAATGCTTGATATTAAGGGAACACTATAGGGATTGGATTCAATAAACGCTAATCAGGAAGTACGTGGCACAAGACCCATTTGTATGGAATTCTTTATTATTGTGCCTATATGGTCCATGAACCCAATGCTTGTCCATTTGGAAATTTAAAGAGCTAAGATAAATGTATTTACACATACCGTATGCTAGTGAAGGTACTACTGTGTATCTAGGGGCCATCCAATCACAATCACAGAAGATCTCATCTGGCTCCTCCATTGACAGGTGTCAAAGATACATATTGCATTTAAAAATTTAATGCATCCGTTTAGCACAAGGTTTCTTACCATGCATTTATCGCGTTGGGAAAGTGCCTCCAACAAGTTCAATCCCATCATGTTAGTGCTCATGTTTTTGCCATTATCGCCTGAGAAAGTAAGATTGGCAACTTTCATTATATTTGAGCTAGGTTCCTCATATTTCTCCATTATTGACAACACTTGTGTTGTCATCTTCTCTTCTGCAAAAGGTTTAAACATGATGAGTATTGGAAATGTCGAACTCATATACAAATAACTTTCCAAAATTTGCCACACTTCTAGTGAACTACAAAAAAATGATAAGTATGATAATGGTGGACAATACAAGCATTGGTAATTATTAAAAAATTCACAAAATTTTCATTTTTGTGTAGCTCACATGTTAACATATTTCATCGTGAAACATAATACACTTGTGGAATGCATCCATATGAACATATGTATAAAAACCTATGATTTTTTTCAAACTTTGAACTATGGTTTTCGATTTTGAAATTCAAGCTCCAAAATGCCCCACTCGCAAAACCTATCAAGATAAACAGGAATGAAATTGCTAAATTAGCAATAATAAGCAACCTTCGAAAAAATGTTAGAATTTTGGTTAAATGTAACCAACTCATATGCACATAAGTGTAATTCCACCCAAAAGCAAGTTTGAACAAGTTCCCGAAGAAAAGGAAAACTCAATAAAATAATGGTAAAAATAATCCGTTTGAGCTCATGGTTAGCACACACGTGCACAATGCAGTACAATACAAACGCATACACCACAAATCATTATAACATTCATACATCAGAACAACAAATAGCTAAGTGGCTCTATTTCACTATTTACGAATATTGGCCCCAACGCCTACTAGTTCCCAGTTAGCAACTTTGCATCAGTTATCATTTTTTCCTTTTTCTCCGCCTTCTTGCCAAGCTCCGGGATCATATTGGCAGCGCCAGAGCACCTCGCATCATGTGGGATTGGACGAGGATTGAAAGTGAAGCTCATCTCCAAATCAGGGAATTTAAAACGTACTTCGCCGACGTCCATTCCTCAAAAGATAGGAGATTGACTAGTCAACCCGTGTTCGAAAAACAATCTGTAACTATGAATGAGAGAAGATGGCACTAAATCAAACAAAAGTTCCTGGTGATTGCTAGGTGGAGACCTATTCAATTCTTGACAAGTGGAATGCAATGAAGTGAGTAGAGGTTATCTCTTATAGATCGTACAATGGCACAAAACATGTCTTTGGTAACCATGGGTCGAACCATGA
Source organism: Triticum dicoccoides (assembly GCF_002162155.2). Lineage (NCBI taxonomy): Eukaryota > Viridiplantae > Streptophyta > Magnoliopsida > Poales > Poaceae > Triticum > Triticum dicoccoides. The sequence continues at coordinate 456,607,677 of NC_041388.1, read as the reverse complement.
CGTTGATTAAAGCTAACACCTGAACAGGGCATAGAAAAGTGGTTTATAGATCTTACCACTTGAAAATTCTTTGGCCCAAGCATGCTAAGCATAGTACACCATGTATGCTAACAGTTCAACGCTTGATACTAAGGGAAAACTATAGGGATTGGATTCAATAAACGCTAATCAGGAAATACGTGGCACAAGAACCATTTGTATGGAATTGTTTATTATTGTGCCTATATGGTCCATGAACCCAATGCTTGTCCATTTGGAAATTTAAAGTGCTAAGATAAATGTATTTACACATACCGTCTGCTAGTGAAGGTACTACTGTGTATCTAGGGGCCATCCAATCACAATCACAGAAGATCTCATCTGGCTCCTCCATTGACACGTGTCAAAGATACATATTGCTTTTAAAAATTTAATGCATCCGTTCAGCACAAGGTTTCTTACCATGCATTTATCGCGTTGGGAAAGTGCCTCCTTCAAGTTCAATCCGTTCATGTTAGTGCTCTTGTTTTTGCCATTATCGCCTGAGAAAGTAAGATTGGCCACTTTCATTATATTTGAGTTAGGTTCCTCATATTTCTCCATTATTGACAACACTTGTGTTGTCATCTTCTCTTCTGCAAAAGGTTTAAACATGATGAGTATTGGAAATGTCGAACTCATATAAAAATTACTTTCCAAAATTTGCCACACTTCTAGTGAACTACAAAAAAAATGATAAGTATGATAATGGTGAACAATACAAGCATTGGTAATTATTAAAAAATTCACAAAATTTTTATTTTTGTGTAGCTCACATGTTAACATATTTCATCGTGAAACATAATACACTTGTGGAATGCATCCATATGAACATATGTATAAAAACCTATGATTTTTTTCAAACTTTGAACTATGGTTTTTGATTTTGAAATTCAAGCTCCAAAATGCCCCACTCGCAAAACCTATCAAGATAAACAGGAATGAAAATGCTAAATTAGCAATAATAAGCAACCTTCCAAAAGGTGTTAGAATTTTGGGAAGATGTAATCCACTCATATGCATATAAGTGTAATTCCACCCAAAAGCAAGTTCGAACAAGTTCCCGAAGAAAAGGAAAACTCAATAAAATAATGGTAAAAATAATTCTTTTGAGCACATGGTTAGCACACACGTGCACAATGTAGTACAATACAAACGCATACATCACAAATCATTATAACATTCATACATCAGAACAACAAATAGCTGAGTCACTTTATTTCACTCTTAATGAATATTGGCCCCAGCGCATACTAGTTCCCAGCTAGAAACATTGCATCAGTTATCATTTTGTCCTTTTTCCTCCGCCTTATTGCCAAGCTCCAGTATCATATTGGGAGCGGCGAGCACATCGCATCATGTGGGGTTGTACGAGGATCACAAGTGATGCTCATATCAAAATCAGGGCATTTCAAACATATTTGCCTACGTACATTCCTGGAAAGATAGTAGATTGACTCGTGTTAAGAGCTCGAAAAACAATTTGTGACTATGAATGAGAGAAGATGGCACTAAGTCAAACAGTAGTTCCTCGTTATTGCTAGGTGGAGACCTATTCAATTATTGACAAGTGGAATGCAATGAAGTGAGGAAAGGTGATCTCTTATAGATCGTACAATGGTGCGACACATGTCATTGGTAAACATGAATCGAACCATGACGTTGAATAAATGTAACACATGCACAAGTCATAGACAAGTGATTTATAGATTTAACTAATTGAAAATTCTTTTACCCGAGCATGCTTAGCATAGTACACCATGTATGCTAATAGTTCAATGCATGATACTAAGGGGACACTATAGGGATTGGACTCAATAAATGCTAATCAGGAACTATGTGGCACCAGACCCATTTGTATGGAATTCTTTATTATTGTGCCTATATGGTCCATGAACCCAATGCTTGCCATTTGGAACATTAAAGAGCTAAGATAAATGTATTTACACATACCGTCTGCTAGTGAAGGTACTACTGTGTATCTAGGGGCCATCCAATCGCAATCATAGAAGATCTCATATGGCTCCTCCATTGACAGGTGTCAAAGATACAGATTGCATTTAAAAATTTAATGCATCCGTTCAGCACAAGGTTTCTTACCATGCATTTATCGCGTTGGGAAACTGCCTCCTTCAAGTTCAATCCCATCATGTTAGTGCTCTTGGTTTTGCCATCATCGCCTGAGAAAGATAGATTGGCAACTTTCATCATATTTGAGCTAGGTTCCTCATATTTCTCCATTATTGACAACACTTGTGTTGTCAACTTCTCTTCTGCAAAAGGTTTAAACATGATGAGTAATGGAAACGTTGAACTCATATAAAAATATCTTTAGAAAATTTGCCACACTTCTAGTGAACTACATAAATAAATAAATTCATGACTCTGATAATGGTGAACAGTACATGCATTGGTAATTATTAAAAAATTCACAAAATTTTCATTTTTGTGTAGCTCACATGTTAACATATTTCATCGTGACACATTATACACTGGTGGAATGCATCCACATGAACCTATGTATAAAAACCTATGATTTTTTCAAACTTTGAACTATGGTTTTTGATATTTTTAAAATTCAAGCTCCAAAATGCCACACTCGCAAAACATATCAAGATAAACAGCAATGCAATTGCTAAATTAGCAATAATAAGCAACCTTCCAAAAAGTGCTACAATTTTGGGAAAATGTAACCCACTCATATGCACATAAGTGAAATTCCACCCAAAATCAAGTTTGAACAAGTTACCCATGAAAAGGAAAACTCAATAAAGTAATGGTAAAAATAATTCGTTTGAGCACATGGTTAGCACATACGTGCACAATGCAGTACAGTACAAACTCATACAACACAAATAATTATAACAGTCATACATCAAAACAACAAATAGCTAAGTCGCTTTATTACACTCTTTACGAATATTGGCCACACCGCCTACTAGTTCCCAGCTAGCAACTTTGCATCAGTTATCATTTTATCCTTTTTCCTCCGCCGTCTTGCGAAGCTCCAGTATCATGTTGGCAGCGGTAGAGCACCTCGCATCATGTGGGGTCGGACGAGGATTGCCAGTGATGCTCATCTCAAAATCAGGGAATTCCAAACGTACTTTGCCGACATGCATTCCTCAAAAGATAGGAGATTGACTAGTGAATAAGTGTTAAATAAACAATATGTAACTATAAATGAGAGAAGATGGCACTAAATCAAATAGCAGTTCCTGGTTATTGCTAGGTGGAGATGTATTCTATCCTTGACAAGTGGAATGCAATTAAGTGAGTAGAGGTGATCTCTTATAGATCGTATAATGGCGCGACACATGTCTTTGGTAACCATGGATCGAACCGTGACATTGAATAAACCTAACACCTGAACAGGGCATAGACAAGTGGTTTATAGATAGTACCACTTGAAAATTCTTTGGCCCAAGCATGCTAAGCATAGTACACCATGTATGCTAATAGCTCAATGCTTGGTCCTAAGGGGACACTATAGGGATTGGATTCAATAAGCGCTAATCAGGAAGTACATGGCAGAAGACCCCTTTGTACGGAATTCTTTATTTTTGTGCTATATGGTCCATGAACCCAATGCTTGTCCATTTGGAAAATTAAAGAGATAAGAGTAAATGTATTTACACATACCGTCTGCTAGTGAAGGTACTACTGTGTATCTAGGGGCCATCCAATCACAATAACAGAAGATCTCATATGGCTCCTCCATTGACAGGTGTCAAAGATACAGTTTGCATTTAAAAATTTAAGGCATCCATTCAGCACAAGGTTTCTTACCATGCATTTATTGCGTTGGGAAAGTGCCTCCTTCAAGTTCAATCCCATCATGTTAGTGCTCTTGGTTTTGCCATCATCGCCTGAGAAAGTTAGATTGGAAACTTTCATCATATTCGAGCTAGGTTCCTCATATTTCTCCATTATTAACAACACTTGTGTTGTCATCTTCTCTTCTGCAAAAGGTTTAAACATGATGAGTAATGGAAATGTCGAACTCATATAAAAATAACTTTCATAAAATTTCCACACTTCTAGTGAACTACATAAAAAATAAATTCATAACTCTGATAATGGTGAACAGTACATGCATTGCTAATTATTAAAAAATTCACAAAATTTTCATTTTTGTGTAGCTCACATGTTAAAATATTTCATCGTGACACATTATACACTTGTGGAATGCATCCACATGAACAAATGTATAAAAACCTATGATTTTTTCAAACTTTGAACTATGGTTTTTGATATTTTTAAAATTCAAGCTCCAAAATGCCTCACTCGCAAAACCTATCAAGATAAACAACAATGCAATTGCTAAATTAGCAATAATAAGCAAGCTTCCAAAAAGTGCTACAATTTTGGGAAAATGTAACCCACTCATATGCACATAAGTGAAATTCCACCCAAAATCAAGTTTGAACAAGTTACCCAAGAAACGGAAAACTCAATAAATTAATGGTAAAAATAATTCATTTGAGCACATGGTTAGCACACACGTGCACAATGCAGTATAGTACAAACTCATACAACACAAATCATTCTAACACACATACATCAGAACAACAAATAGCTAAGTCGCTTTATTTCACTCTTTACGAATATTGGCCACACCGCCTACTAGTTCCCAGCTAGCAACTTTGCAGCAGTTATCATTTTGTCCTTTTCCTCCGCCTTCTTGCGAAGCTCTAGTATGATGTTGGCAGCGGCAGAGCACCTCACATCATGTGGGGTCGGACTAGGATTGCCAATGATGCTCATCTCAAAATCAGGGAATTCCAAACGTACTTTGCCGACATGCATTCCTCAAAAGATAGGAGTTTGACTAGTGAATAAGTGTTAAATAAACAATATGTAACTATAAATGAGAGAATATGGCACTAAATCAAATAGCAGTTCCTGGTTATTGCTAGGTGGAGATGTATTCAATCCTTGACAAGTGGAATGTAATTAAGTGAGTAGAGGTGATCTCTTATAGATTGTATAATGGCGCGACACATGTCTTTGGTAACCATGGATAGAACTGTGACATTGAATAAACCTAACACCTGAAGAGGGCATAGACAAGTGGTTTATAGATCTTACCACATGAAAATTCTTTGGCCCAAGCATGCCAAGCATAGTACACCATGTATGCTAGCAGCTCAATGCTTGATACTAAGGGGACACTATAGGGATTGTATTCAATAAACGCTAATCAAGAAGTACGTGGCACAAGACCCATTTGTACGGAATTCTTTATTTTTGTGCTATATGGTGCATGAACCCAATGCTTGTCCATTTGGAAACTTAAAGAGATAAGAGTAAATGTATTTACACATACGGTCTGCTAGTGAAGGTACTACTGTGTATCTAGGGGCCATCCAAGCACAATCACAGAAGATCTCATTTGGCTCCTCCATTGACAGGTGTCAAAGATACATATTGCATATAAAAATTTAATGCATCCGTTCAGCACAAGGTTTCTTTCTTACCATGCATTTATCGCGTTGGGAAAGTGCCTCCTTCAAGTTCAATCCCATCATGTTAGTGCTCTTGTTTTTGCCATTATCGCCTGAGAAAGTAAGATTGGCATCTTTCATTACATTTGAGCTAGGTTCCTCATATTTCTCCATTATTGACAACACATATGTTGTCATCTTCTATTCTGCAAAAGGTTTAAACATGATGAGTAATGGAAATGTCAAGCTCATATAGAAATAACTTTCCAAAATTTTCCACACTTCTAGTGAAATAGAAAATAAAATCCATAACTCTGATAATGGTGAATAGTACATCCATTGGTAATTATTAAAAAATTCACAAAATTTTAAATTTTCTGTAGCTCACATGTTAACATATTTCTTCGTGAAATATTATACATTTGTGGTACGCATCGATATGAACATATGTATAAAACCTATGATTTTTTCAAACATTGAACTATGGTTTTTGATATTTTTAAAATTCAAGCTCCAAAATGCCACAATCGCAAAACCTATCAAGATAAACAGGAATGCAATTGCTAAATTAGCAATAATAAGCGACCTTCCAAAAAGTGCTACAATTTTGGGAAAATGTAACCCATTCATATGCACATAAGTGTAATTCCACCCAAAACCAAGTTTGAACAAGTTCCCCAAAAATGGAAAACTCAATAAAATAATAGTAAAAATAATTCGTTTGAGCACATGGTTAGCACGCACGTGCACAATGGAATACAGTACAAACTCATACAACACAAATTATTATAACATTCATACATCAGAACAACAAATTGCTAAGTGGCTTTATTTCACAGCCACGAATATTGGCCCCAATGCCTACTAGTTCCCAGCTATTAACTTTGCATCAGTTATCATTTTATCCTTTTTCCTCCGCCTTCTTGCCAAGCTCCAGTATCATATTGGCAGCGCTAGAGCACCTCGCATCATGTGGGATCGGACGAGAATTGCCAGTGATGCTTATCTCCAAATCGGGAATTTATAACGTACTTCGCCGACGTGCATTCCTCAAAAGATAGGAGATTGACTAGTGAACCCATGTTCGAAAAACAATCTGTAACTATGAATGAGAGAAGATGGCACTAAATCAAACAGCACTTCCAGGTGATTGCTAGGTGGAGACCTATTCAATTCTTGACAAGTGGAATGCAATGAAGTGTCTAGAGGTGATCTCTTATAGATCGTACAAGGTGCAAAACATGTCTTTGGTAACCATGGATCGAACCGTGACGTTGATTAAAGCTAACACTTGAACAGGGCATAGACAAGTGGTTTATAGATCTTACCACTTGACAATTCTTTGGCCCAAGCATGCTAATCATATTACAGCATTTATGCTAACAGTTCAATGCTTGATACTAAGGGAAAACTATAGGGATTGAATTCAATAAACGCTAATCAGGAAGTACGTTGCACAAGACCCATTTGTATGGAATTCTTTATTATTGTGCCAATATGGTCCATGAACCCAATGCTTGTCCATTTGGAAAATTAAAGAGCTAAGATAAATGTATTTAGACATACCGTCTGCTAGTGAAGGTACTACTGTGTATCTAGGGGCCATCCAATCACAATCACAGAAGATCTAATCTGGATCCTCCATTGACAGGTGTCAAAGATACATATTGCATTTAAAAAATTAATGCATCCGTTCAGCACAAGGTTTCTTTCTTACCATGCATTTATCGCGTTGGGAAAGTGCCTCCTTCAAGTTCAATCCCATCATGTTGGTGCTCTTGTTTTTGCCATTATCGCTTGAGAAAGTAAGATTGGCAACTTTCATTATATTTGAGCTAGGTTCCTCATATTTCTCCATTATTGACAACACTTGTGTTGTCATCTTCTCTTCTGCAAAAGGTTTAAACATGATGAGTATTGGAAATGTCAAACTCATATAAAAATAACTTTCCAAAATTTGCCACACTTCTAGTGAACTACAAAAAAATTCATAAGTCTGATATGGTGAACAGTACAAGCATTGGTAACTATTAAAAAATTCACAAAATTTTCATTTTTGTGTAACTCACATGTTAACATATTTCATTGTGAAACATAATACAATTGTGGAATGCATCCATATGAACATATGTATAAAAACCTATGATTTTTTTCAAACTTTGAACTATGGTTTTTGATTTTGAAATTCAAGCTCCAAAATGCCCAACTCGCAAAACCTATCAAGATAAACAGGAATGCAATTGCTAAATTAGCAATAATAAGCAACCTTCCGAAAAGTGTTAGAATTTTGGGAAAATGTAACCCACTCATATGCACATGAGTGTAATTCCACGCAAAAGCAAGTTTGAACAAGTTCCCGAAGAAAAGGAAAAGTCAATAAAATAATGGTAAAAGTAAATCGTTTGAGCACATTCTTAGCACACACGTGCACAATGCAGTACAATACAAACGCATACATCACAAATCATTATAACATTCATACATCAGAACAACAAATAGCTAAGTGGCTTTATTTCACTATTTATTAATATTGGCCCCAACGCCAACTAGTTCCCAGCTAGCAACTTTGCATCAGTTATCATTTTGTCCTTTTTCCTCCGCCTTCTTGCCAAGCTCCAGTATCATATTGGCAGCGCCAGAGCACTTCGCATCATGTGGGATTGGACGACTATTGCCAGTGATGCTCATCTCCAAATCGGGGAATTTAAAACGTACTTCGCCGACTTGCATTCCTCAAAAGATAGGAGACTGACTAGTGAACCAGTGTTCAAAAAACAATCTGTAACTACGAATGAGAGAAGATGGCACTAAATCAAACAGCAGTTCCTGGTGATTGCTAGGTGGAGACCTATTCAATTCTTGACAAGTGGAATGCAATGAAGTGAGTAGAGGTGATCTCTTATAGATCGTACAATGGCGCAAAACATGTCTTTGGTAACCATGGATTGAACCGTGACGTTGATTAAAGCTAACACCTGAACAGGGCATAGACAAGTGGTTTATAGATCTTACCACTTGAAAATTCTTTCGCCCAAGCATGCTAAGCATAGTACACCATGTATGCTAACAGTTCAATGCTTGATACTAAGGGAACACTATAGGGATTGGATTCAATAAACGCTAATCAGGAAGTACGTGGCACAAGACCCATTTGTATGGAATTCCTTATTATTGTGCCTATATGGTCCATGAACCCAATGCTTGTCCATTTGGAAAATTAAAGAGATAAGATAAATGTATTTACACATACCGTCTGCTAGTGAAGGTACTACTGTGTATCTAGGGGCCATCCAATCACAATCACAGAAGATCTCATCTGGCTCCTCCATTGACAGGTGTCAAAGATACATATTGCATTTAAAAATTTAATGCATCCGTTCAGCACAAGCTTTCTTTCTTACCATGCATTTATCGCGTTGGGAAAGTGCCTCCTTCAAGTTCAATCCCATCATGTTAGTTCTCTTGTTTTTGCCATTATCGCCTGAGAAAGTAAGATTGGCAACTTTCATTACATTTGCGCTAGGTTCCTCATATTTCTCCATTATTGACAACACTTGTGTTTTCATCTTCTCTTCTGCAAAAGGTTTAAACATGATGAGTATTAGAAATGTCGAACTCATATAAAAATAACTTTCCAAAATTTGCCACACTTCTAGTGAACTACAAAAAATTGATAAGTCTGATAATGGTGAACAGAACATGCATTCGTAATTATTAAAAAATTCACAAAATTTTCATTTTTGTGTAGCTCACATGTTAACATATTTCATCGTGAAACATAATACAGTTGTGGAATGCATCCATATGAACATATGTATAAAAACCTACGATTTTTTTTCAAACTTTGAACTATGTTTTCTGATTTTGAAATTCAAGCTCCAAAATGCCCCACTCGCAAAACCTATCAAGATAAACAGGAATGCAACTGCTAATTTAGCAATAATAAGCAACCTTCCAAAAAGTGTTAGAATTTTGGGAAAATGTAACCCACTCATATGCACATGAGTGTAATTCCACCCAAAAGCAAGTTTGAACAAGTTCCCGAAGAAAAGGAAAACTCAATAAAATAATGGTAAAAATAATTCGTTTGAGCACATGCTTAGCACACACGTGCACAATGCAGTACAATACAAACGCATACATCACAAATCATTATAACATTCATACATCAGAACAACAAATAGCTAAGTGGCTTTATTTCACTATTTACGAATATTGGCCCCAACGCCTACTAGTTCCCTGCTAGCAACTTCGCATCAGTTATCATTTTGTCCTTTTTCCTCCGCCTTCTTGCCAAGCTCCAGTACATATTGGCAGCGCCATAGCACCTCGCATCATGTGGGATCGAACGAGGATTGCCAGTGATGCTCATCTCCAAATCGGCGAATTTAACACGTACTTCACCGACGTCCATTCCTCAAAAGATAGGAGATTGACTAGTCAACCCGTGTTCAAAAAACAATCTGTAACTATGAATGAGAGAAGATGGCACTAAATCAAAAAACAGTTCCTGGTGATTGCTAGGTGGAGACCTATTCAATTCTTGACAAGTGGAATGCAATGAAGTGAGTAGAGGTGATCTCTTATAGATCGTACAATGGCGCAAAACATGTCTTTGGTAACCATGGATCGAACCATGACGTTGATTAAAGCTAACACCTGAACAGGGCATAGACAAGTGGTTTCTAGATCTTACCAATTGAAAATTCTTTCGCCCAAGCATGCTGAGCATAGTACACCATGTATGCTAACAGTTCAATGCTTGATACTAAGGGAACACTAAAGGGATTGGATTCAATAAACGCTAATCAGGAAGTACGTGGCACAAGACCCATTTGTATGGAATTCTTTATTATTGTGCCTATATGGTCCATGAACCCAATGCTTGTCCATTTGGAAAATTAAAGAGATAAGATAAAGGTATTTACACATACCGTTTGCTAGTGAAGGTACTACTGTGTATCTAGGGGCCATCCAATCACAATCACAGAAGATCTCATCTGGCTCCTCCATTGACAGGTGTCAAAGATACATATTGCATTTAAAAATGTAATGCATCCGTTCAGCACAAGGTTTCTTACCATGCATTTATCGCGTTGGGAAAGTGTGTCCTTGAAGTTCAATCCCATCATGTTAGTGCTCTTGTTTTTGCCATTATCGCCTGAGAAAGTAAGATTGGCAACTTTGATTATATTTGAGCTAGGTTCCTCATATTTCTCCATTATTGACAACACTTGTGTTTTCATCTTCTCTTCTGCAAAAGGTTTAAACATGATGAGTATTAGAAATGTCGAACTCATATAAAAATAACTTTCCAAAATTTGCCACACTTCTAGTGAACTACAAAAAAATTGATAAGTCTGATAATGGTGAACAGTACATGCTTTGGTAATTATTAAAAAATTCACAAATTTTTCATTTTTGTGTAGCTCACATGTTAACATATTTCATCGTGAAACATAATACACTTGTGGAATGCATCCATATGAACATATGTATAAAAACCTACAATTTTTTTCAAACTTTGAACTATGTTTTCTGATTTTGAAATTCAAGCTCCAAAATGCCCCACTCGCAAAACCTATCAAGATAAACAGGAATGCAATTGCTAAATTAGCAATAATAAGCAACCTTCCAAAAAGTGTTAGAATTTTGGGAAAATGTAACCTAGTCATATGCACATGAGTGTAAATCCACCCAAAAGCAAGTTTGAACAAGTTCCCGAAGAAAAGGAAAACTCAATAAAATAATGGTAAAAATAATTCGTTTGAGCACATGCTTAGCACACACGTGCACAATGCAGTACAATACAAACGCATACATCACAAATCATTATAACATTCATACATCAGAACAACAAATAGCTAAGTGGCTTTATTTCACTATTTACAAATATTGGCCCCAACGCCTCCTAGTTCCCAGCTAACAACTTTGCATCAGTTATCATTTTGTCCTTTTTCCTCCGCCTTCTTGCCAAGCTCCAGTATCATATTGGCAGCGCCAGAGCACCTCGCATCATGTGGGATCGGACGAGGATTGCCAGTGATGCTCATCTCCAAATCGGGGAATTTAAAACATACTTCGCCGACGTGCATTCCTCAAAAGATAGGAGATTGACTAGTGAACCCGTATTCGGAAAACAATCTGTGACTATGAATGAGAGAAGATGGCACTAAGTCAAACAGTAGTTCCTGGTTATTGCTAGGTTTAAACAATATGTAACTATAAATGAGAGAATATGGCACTAAATCAAATAGCAGTTCCTGGTTATTGCTAGGTGGAGATGTATTCAATCCTTGACAAGTGGAATGTAATTAAGTGAGTAAAGGTGATCTAGTATAGATCGTACAATGGCGCAACACATGTCATTGGTAACCATGAAGCGAACCGTGACGTTGAATAAACGTAACACATGAGCAGGTCATAGACAAGTGATTTATAGATTTAACTAATTGAAAATTCTTTTACCCAAGCATGCTTAGCGTAGTACACCATGTATGCTAATAGTTCAATGCATGATACTGAGGGGACACTATAGGGATTAGACTCAATAAATGCTAATCAGGAACTATGTGGCACAAGACCCATTTGTATGGAATTCTTTATTACCTATATGGTCCATGAACCCAATGCTTGTCTATTTGGAAAATTAAGGAGATAAGAGTAAAAGTATTTACACATACCATGTGCTAGTGAAGGTACTACTATGTACCTAGGAGGCATCCAATCACAATCACAGCAGATCTCATCTGGCTCTTCGATTGACAGGTGTCAAAGATATAGATTGAATTTAAAAATACAATGCATCCGTTCAGCACGAGGTTTCTTACCATGCATTTATCGTGCTGGGAAACTACCTCCTTTAAGTTCAATCCCATCATGTTGGTGCTCCTGGTTTTGCCATAATCGCCTTAGAAAGTTACATTGGCAACTTTGTAACATCCCAAATTTTGAATTTGGAATTTGTTTTTGACAGAAAGACTGTAAGGGAACCCCCTACAGTATAATTGGTGCAACAAACTCAACTTGCAAGTACCATGCCTTGAACCTGGGTGGGTGGGAAGGCATTAGCCCCTTCCCACCACTAGGCTATGACTTACACTAGATCATCATTGCATATCATATTCATTGCATTTTGGTTGATCCTAGAAATTTCACGCAACTCAAGGACCCTCGGAGAGAGTTGGGGATTTTGTTATTTTCATATTTGAGTTGTCTCAAATTTTGAAAATAGGATCATTTGATTTGATTTATTTTATCTTCAATTATTTCTATTACAAAAATATGAGAGAGGGAATAAAATGACTTTCCCAAAATAAAGAAATATTGGGGATTTAATAAAAAAATTAAATAAGATTTTATTTGGTTTTATTTTCTATTTATTTGAATTTAGGAAAAATGCGTGTTTTTCAAAATTGCATTTAGGCCCCAAATAAATGTTCATCCTGTGCGGCTTGATTTTAGAAGCCGGGGAAAATTTATTTCAGGATTTTTGGAGTCCCTTTAGTATTCCTTTTGTTTTTTTTTCTGAGCGGAATTATTTAAAAAAAAGTCTGAACCGACCTTGGGACGTAACCGGCCAGGACTCCTCCTGGCCGGGCCTTTTCATAGAGCCCCAAGGCCCCGACCAAAGCCCAAGCCACCCCACCCGAAAACCCTAACCCTAGCCATCGTGGCACCGCCGGCCGCCGGATCCGCCGCCGCCGCCGGTTTTTCTCAAAAAACCGTTAGGTTTTTCCGACGATTTTGCTCATTTTTTTAGTTTCGTTTTTTTTAATAGATCGTTTTTTCCGGTTTATTTAATTAGAGAGCATTCGTCCGTTCGTTCGTTTTAACGAACGGTCGTCGTTTTTCTTTTTCTTGGATTAAATCTGCGGTTTTTCAGATCGCGATTTCTGATCCAATTTTTGTTTTAGTCTAACTTTTTGCTAGTTTATCGGAATTAGGCGATTCAAGCGCCTAGAGTTTCGTCTCGAAACTCTCTTTCCTTTTAACCAACTTAAACAAGTTTTTGCCACAGTAAAAATTGCCCTAGATCCAGAATAGTAAACGAAGCTTGTTCCTTTTGCCGTTTGTCTTTCGTTGCTTCGTTCGATTTGATTCTTTTTGCCAACCGGAGTTCTTAAGTTGTACTTTCTGGTTACATCTCTTATTTGAGTTTTACATGTGCATTAGTTGAGTACTTATTGTAGGCTTGTTTGTTTGCGATAGAGTACTTAGGGTGTGCCGCTTGCTAAATCGAATCGCTAGGTTTCCCGGATCATCGGCAAGGCAAGTAACACTTTGATCATGCTTTTCCCTCTACCCAGTTTTTATTGCATTAGATCAATCCTCACACATTGCATGATTAGGATCTAATTAAATTGTGGGTTTGGGAAGTAGTTGAGGTAGTAACTATTACCTGTTATTATCAAATCTTTGGGAGTTACTTCTACGCTTGCTTATTATGCCATGCTATGCTAGTAGACGTGGATTGGGTGAGTGTATCCATGGCAGATGTGAGATTTTTAATTAATGGTTTATCTAAGGTGGAAACTTAAACACACATCTCGCTGGATTGAGGCACCTGGGTATTCCATCGATTGTCTGTTTTTCTTTTGGACCGCCACCCAGGCTCAAAGGGATCATGAGATTATTCATGCTAGATACTTCCATGTGCAGCCACAAGCTATTATGGGCTCTATCATAGTTGATTAAGTTATGCGAACTCTTACAGTGGTAGACTAGCACATGTAGGGGAAAGTAGGTGTAACGGTCTACCCGATCGTAAGGTGCTAGCACTTCTGAAAGACTATGTCTCGGTCATCCGTCTTCTCAAACACCATGCGAGAAACCAAACGGAGGCGATCGAGTCTTGTGGGGAAAAGTGCGCAAACCTCTGCAGACTGTATAAAGTAATCATGATTAGTCGTGTCCCTGGTTATGGACATCTTGAGTATCTAGTACCTGGATTATCATGTGAATCTCAACATGTTACTCTAAAAATTAATTTTGTTGGGTTTTGTTTAATGATGATGCTTAATTGGGATTGAGAATGCTGTCAACCATTTTCAATGTTTAACAACTACCATGATAGTTAAATAAAATTTATTCCTTTGCAGTAGGGAAAAGTTGGCTTTACGCAAAACTATAACCATAGAGCTTTCCACCAGCCAAATATGCATATAGAATAGCCTATTTCATTCCATTACTCTCTATGTGTTATTTTGCCAGCATATTCCATGTGCTGACCCGTTTCAGGCTGCAACGTTAATGTTGCAGACTTTTCAGACAACAATTAAGGTATTTTTAGGTCGTGGTTCTATACTCAGTGATGTCGTTGGAGTTCATGGACTCACTTATCTTCCAAGCCTTCCGTTGTTATCATTATTAGATGGCCTTAAGCCATATTTATTGTAATAAGTTCTCTATTGAGACACTCGATGTAATAAGTGTGTGATTGCTACTCTGTTATAAATCATTCAAGTACTAAGTGGTGTCAGATTACTGATCCAGGGATGACACCGGAGCATAGAGATTGGACCGTTTGAGGTACGGTCGCAACAAGATGGTATCATAGCACACGCTGACTGTAGGACACAACCACTAAGCTAAAGACCTAGATCACTACTCACTCTTTTCTACTCTTTTTCTGACTTCTCATCTTTTCTACTCTTTTAGGATGGCGGATGCAAGGAACAAGTTCATGCAACCGGAGGAAGATACACCCTTTGGATGTCACTTGAAGGAAGTCACTAGATACCTGAACATAGGAGTACCAAGCTTCACCGGAACCTACAACGCTACTTTACCTGAAGAAGAGCGCTGGATGATTCAAGTTCAAGTTCCAGGAAGGACGTTTATGCTAGTCACTGAGCCCATAGAGTTTTCATTTGATGCACGAACTTGGAGTCTAGGAAAGAGCATGCCAGCTCACATCGCCATGGGACGCATTGGAGAATTCTACCGCAATGATCTCAAGGATACTATCTACCAGATTTGTGGGCGTCGAGATGAGCACTGGGAGATGATTAGCACTAGAAAGGATAGATCGATCGCAGCATTTATCCAGGAGTTAAACCAGCACATTCGACGTCAGGAGAACCAAATGTGCGCTGACATGATAGATCTGAAGAAGGCGAGGACAAGAATCAAGGAACTGGAGGAAGAACTCAAGGCTACTCGTGAAGATTATGAAGAGGAAATTGAAGTATTAGTGGAGAAGAATGACGATCTGATCAAGAAGATCGGAATATTTATGGGAGGCCCTACACTAGTAGAGGAAGACGAAGATCCCAAGGAGATTCGCCCGGAAGACTACATCATCATCGACGACACCGACTTGGATCCAGACGATAGCGATGATGATTATGTTGATGAAGCTGGAGTAGATACCATGGAGTCTGCAACCGAAGAATATTTCTAGTAGACCACCCCATCAGTAGTAGTAGTCCACCATGTAAATATAGTAGTCCGATGTCACATCCCTAGCTGCTGGTAGTGCTCTAGGCTAGCTTCATGCTTGCATCATGTTTAAATTTTGCCTAAGATTGAAATGGGGATGTTCAAACCCTAGCATTAAATCAACTCAACTAGGGTGAATTAAAATCTTTTCAATAAACCCAAAAGGTTCCTAAGAAAAGTTCATGATTTCTGGTTAAGGTGGAAACCTCTGCCAAAAATGATGATTATATTCTTAGGTCATTTTTGGATTTTTGAATTAAATCATATTGTATTTGACTTTGGGCATTTAAATACTATAAATAATTTAAATGCTCAAATAAATGTTGGAAATTGATAAGGGTCACTGAAATAATTCAGAAAGTACCCATAATTATTTCCAGGATTTTATAAATGATTTGATATTTTAAAACAAATCAAAACAAATCGCAGAAATAGAAAAATATAAAACAGAATAAAAAGAAATAAGAGAGAGAGCAGAAGGACTTACCTGGCCCAACAGGACCGGCCTAGCTAGGCCCAGCCCACCTCCTCCTCACTCCTACTGTCTTCAACCTCCTGCCAGTGGGCAGGAGGGCGTGTGCCCACGGCGCGCCAGCACGCGCACGGCCACCGACGGCCACCTCCTGCTTGCCGCTTCGCCCTGGACTCTCCTGGCATCGCCACGCACCCCCCCGGGCCCCTCTCGCTCTCCTTCCCCCTCATCCTCTCCCCTGGACCCCTCTCTCTCGCCACCGAACACGCCCATCGCCGCCGTTCGCCGTTGCCGCGACCACCGCCACCCCCTCTCCTCTCCGACGCGCTCCCGAGCTCCGCCACGACGTCGCCGTCCTCTCCATCGAGTCACGCGGCGCCAGAAGCTCTGCTGCATCTCCAACGCCGCCGTTTCCGACCTCGGTTGCCGGTGATCCCCGCCGTCGATTCGCCGGACCCCGTGCCTCCCCTGCCTCGCCAGCAGCACCAGAAGAACCGCGGTGAGCCGCTGCATCGTTTCCCCCATGCCTCGTTGCCTAATTCACCCCCTAGCCGCTCCCTCCACCGGAGCCGAGGCGCTCCGCCGCACGGGCTCGTCGCCGGTGAAGCTCCGGTGACCTTCTGG
Organism: Triticum dicoccoides; assembly: GCF_002162155.2. NCBI lineage: Eukaryota > Viridiplantae > Streptophyta > Magnoliopsida > Poales > Poaceae > Triticum > Triticum dicoccoides. The sequence goes on along the minus strand of NC_041388.1, from coordinate 456,590,673 downwards.
TCCCACGCATGCGTCCGTTGCACTGGTTGCGTCCCGTAGAGTAAAACTAGCGCGTCAACCGTCTTGTTTGCACACCGCAGCGCCGGTCCCGCGAATCCCCGAGCTCCGGCCGCCGCCGGGGTCGATGCCGCGCTCAACTCCGGCCACCCCACGCCCTCTCGTGGGTCCCCCTAGATGCGCGGGAGCATGGGCTCACTCCTGGTGCCCTCAGCGCGACCAGTCGCGGGCCGTAGCGCCGTCCCGAGCAACTCCGGCGAGGTCTCGCCGTCGCCGTGGTCGCCGGCGTCACTTGCTGACGTGGCTGGCTTAGTTAGCCACTAATCATCGCACTGTGACACTAACAGCTGGGCCCCACGCCCTTAATTAACCACGGCTTAAACTTCTGTTAGTTTAGGTTAATCATAGTGGCCCCACGCGTCAGTTTGACTTTGCTGACGTGGTCATTGGCCGGACCCACCTGTCATTGACCCTGGGCAGCACTGTGTCACTGACCAGTGGACCCCACTGGTCAGGTTTGACCTGGACGGCGCCCGTTGACCTGCTGAGGTCAGCATGAGGTCATGCTGACGCAATAATTCCTTTCTGGAATTAAAATAAATTAGGAAATGATTTATAAATCCAGAAAATTGTATAAACTTCTAAAATTCATAGAAAATTAACCGTAACTCCAAATTAAATAAATTATATATGAAAAATTATCAGAAAAATTCAAGGAATCCATCTGTACCATTTTCATGCATGTTTGAACAATGTTTGTCCTCTGTTTTGGACAAAACGTTTAAAGGGCATTTAAATAATCACATATGGAGTTTGAATTTGAATCTTGTATTCAAACCAACTTCATTTAATCTGTTGCTAGTTGCATTAGCTCAAAACACATTCATTTTGCCATGTCATGATCATGCATCATATTGTGCATTGCATTGATTGTGTTCCCTTCTGTGTTGCCGGTATTTGTCCCCTCTCGATAGACGTGATACCGATGATGTGATCGTTGACACTGATGAAGACTCAATGTTATCTTCAGAAGTGCCAGGCAAGCAAAACCCCCTTGTTCATTCCGATACAATCCTACTCTCTCGCTCCTGCTCTCTTTTACTGCATTAGGACAACACCGATTCATCTGTTACTTGCTGCGGTAGCTGAACCCCTTTATCCTTTGCATGACCTGTCATTCCACAGTAAATAGATGGAACCCACTAGCATGAGTAGGAGTTGTTTGAGCCCTGATGTGCCTACTCATTCATGCTTGTTTGTCATGCCTGCTACTGCTTAGAGTTGAGTCAGGTCTGATTCATCGGGGATGAATCAGAGGCGTGTGAACATGTCCTACTGTGTGTGAGCTAAGCGTGTGAACACGATTTGGTAAAGGTAGCGATGAGAGGCCATGTAGGAGTACATGGTGGGTTGTCTCATTGAAGCCGTCCTCAGGAACTGAGTTCTGTGTTTGTGATCCATGATTCAGCTACTACCATACATTGGGCCCTGAAATATGACCCCGCTCGACTTCTTATTCACCCTAGTCCTCTGTCCAGGAGTTGCAAGTAGTTTCTGGTGTTTGTAGCTTACTGGAGGCCGTGGACAGCGCTGACCGTAGGGGTGGGCTGTGATGCGGTAGGTACGTGGCACGGTGTACCGGATGCCCGTTTGGTATCTCGGGAACCCTGTTCACATCGTTTGGGGCTGTGAGCGAAACTCCGGCCGGATCTCCTCATGGATGGAACCCGAATAGGCGATAAACCTGGACTAGAGACTTGAGTGTTTAGGTAGGTCGTGGTCTACACCCACGTCGGCTTTCGCTTGAAGTCTGCCGAGCACATGTCGTGTGCAGACGCTAAGTGGTTGAAACATGTATGAAGAAGTACACCCCTGCAGGGTTAACATCATCTATTCGAATAGCCGTGTCCGCGGTAAAGGACTTCTGGGTTGCTTATATCAGTTCATAGACAAGTGAAAGTGGATACCCTAAAATACGCAAGATAAGCGTGAGTGCTATGGATGGCGTTCTCGTAGGGAGACGGGAGCGGATCCATAGTGGTGTATTGATATGGTGAATATGTGGACTCGTGTGCGCCACCTCAAAAGAGTTACTCGCAGTCGTAGTTCAGGATAGCCACCGAGTCAAAGCTGGCTTGCTGCAGTTAAACCCCACCATCCCCTTTGTTGATAATGATGCATATGTAGATAGTTCTGATGTAAGTCTTGCTGGGTACATTTGTACTCACGTTTGCCTATTTTATGTCTTTGCAGAGAGACTTCAGTCTCACTAGTAGTTCCACGTGGACTTCGACGTTTAGCTTGTTACCTCAGCTACGATCTTGTGCCCTCGGCAGGATCTGATAGATAGTCAGGCTTCTCGGCCTTTTTCATTTATAGATGTCTGTACCCAAACATGATAGCTTCCGCTTGTGCTTTGATTTGTATGCTCTGAATGTTGGGTCATGAGACCCATGTTTGTAATATCTCGCTCCTCGGAGCCTATTGAATAGATTACTTGAGTCATAGAGTCATGTTGTGATGCCATGTTGTATTTGCACATATCGAGCATATTGTGTGTATGTTATTGAAATGCTTGGTATGTGTGGGATCTGACCATCTAGTTGTTTATCTTTAGTAGCCTCTCTTACGGGGAAATGTCTCCTAGTGTTTCCACCGAGCCATGGTAGCTTGCTACTGCTCCGGGACACTTAGGCTGACCGGCATGTGTCCTTCTTCGTTCCTGTGTCTGTCCCTTCGGGGAAATGTCACGCGATGAATACCGGAGTCCTGTTAGCCCGCTACAGCCCGGTTCACCGGAGTCCTGCTAGCCCAGTGCTACAGCCTGGATTCACTCGCTGATGACCGACACGTTCGATGCTGGGTCATGGATGCCTGTCCCTGTAAGTCTGTGCCGCTTTGGGTTTACGACTAGCCATGTCAGCCCGGGCTCCTTATCATATGGATGCTAGCGACACTGTCATATACGTGTGCCAAAAGGCGCAAACGGTCCCGGGCAAATGTAAGGCGACACCCATGGGAATACCGTGCGTGAGGCCGCAAAGTGATATGAGGTGTTACATGCTAGATCGATGTGGCATTGAGTCGGGGTCCTGACAGCGTTGGTATCAGAGCTTGACTGCCTGTAGGATTACCAAGCCAAACTGGTCAAAGTTGAGTCTAGGAATTCTTTAGTTATATAAGGGAATTGATTGTGGGATGGAACGTAAGGCTCTTTTTACTCCTTATACTTTATGCCCTTCTGATCTGAGTCATCTTATCTTTCCTACGGGGATTAAGAACTAGGCTATCTCTTTTTTCTATCAGGATCACGTGTTACTAATCCGTAGACTTATAAGATTGTTGATTCAAGCCTCAGTTCAGTTCCTACTATCTTCTGTATGTTAACTGTTGATCTCGAAACCTTGATATTGTGCTTCTGAGTGGTTATGCCACCATTTTTGTGAATGTCTCAAATCTTTTCTGAGCATTTATAGCCGTTATGCTGTCCGAGTCATCCCAGGTTTCTAAATAGTCCGATGCATTTGCAAATCCCTTCCTTCTGTTTCCGATGTTCCCATGGGCCAGATTAACCACACTAATCGGTGTGTTGAGGTAATTATTACCTCGACATATATGTTGGAATTATTATTATGACCCTAAGTGCTTAGGGGATCATCTAGTGGTCTATCCATGATTTGTGTCCTAGTGTGAAGATTCTGGCCTTTATTCTCGGAAGCATCGCATGATGCTACTTAGTAGTAGGTATTCTACTCCTGGGTTCTGAACCCGAGATTCACTCTACCTACTTCATGTTGATAGTAATTGCTAGTGCCTTTAGGATATTAGTAACCTTTGCGATAGTCCTTGAAGTCCGTGGTATCTTCTTCTTCCAAATACCATGAACTACTTATGGCAGATGTTTATTGGATCAAAAAAAAATCACAATTAGAGTACTCTTGAGGAGTTCTCCATTCATAAATCGTGACTCTGCCAGTTCTACCTTTTTGCATGGGTTATCCAGAAGAAATATGTTGAACTTGGTTCGACATACTAATCTATGCATCCACAACTCAGAAAGTTATATGTTCCTTTGAGTTGTTCTCTTTAGTTGCATTCTGACCCTCGTCTATCAATTGATAGTCAAGAGTATGCGTGCGTTCGTTCATCGATGCCTATGACTCTTGTGGTCTGTCAAGCCATTCTATTCCGGAATGACTAGGAGAAACAAACTCCAGTACCTCTTCCATATCTAGGATTGGGTCAAAGTAGTTGTATTCCGCAGATCAAATGCCAATCCAGCTTTTGGTTCTGCTCTACCTTGGAGTATTACATATTTTATATCGAGATTGTTATAGGAATTGCACACCATCCCATGAACTCTTGGTACAGTGATACTTCTTGCCATCACTGTTCATTCCTCGGCCCTCGTGTTGATGCAACCGGAATACCGACAAATGAATTGTGATGTGTGAAATCAATACTGCTAGCAACTCTATTGCTTGGTAGTTAAAGGATAATAATTTCATTCTTAGTATGTTGGTTTTCGAATCATCCTTCTAAGACTGATCGTGCTACCTAGTCCTTATTTCGGTGCACCCTTCGATTGATGAGTTAGGATCTTGTCAAGTCCTCACTCATTTGATCATATCGTCTTGCCCTCAAAAGCAAGATTGTTCTCGAGCTTAGTAACATACCGGTGGTTCGTGACTTTCCAAATATCTTCTTGGAGGTGTTACCGGGTTGTCACCTGACCGCTATGTTGAGTTCGTGATCAAGTTGGTTTCTTGTGAACCACCTTCTCTCCAAGAATCGGTGTTAGATATCCCTGAGCTAGTTGGTTAAGCTAAACGACAACTTGGAGGGTTGGAAGATAAAAGCTTGCCTGACCTAGTTCGTTCCAAAGGGATATTCTTGTGTAGTGTGTGTTGAAGAAAGATGATATCTTCATCGATTGGTCCTTGTGATCAGTTGCTGGACCTATTGTCTTATCAATCCTTTGATTTGAGTGTGGGCTATCGTCAAATCAAGTCGGAACCAACGATGTTCGTAATGTTGTCTTACTCGTGGTTGATCCCTCGAGCATACACCATTATATCCTTTGGGTCTGACCAATGCTATCACCGTGTTCACTTAACTATGGAATTCCTTTTAAAAGGAAACCCAGATGAATTGTTGTTGTGCCCATTGACAACATCCTTGTCTTCTCCATAATTTTGCTGAACATTAAGCTAGTGTTGGAAACTTTTGAAAGCATTTGTTCATGCTAGCTCATGAAGCATATGTTTGGATGAAGGTAGTGACTTCCTTTAATTCATGTGCATCTGATGCAAGTTGCCGCCGTGGATTCGAGAAAGTCAATGTTGCTTTCTTTGGAATCATTCCAAATCAGTCATGCACACGTGCGAAGAATGCTGTGGTTTGAAGACTTGCAACCTTCAATCTATATGTATCTCTAGCACACCAAGCCACTGATTGATTTGTTCAAGGAGAAGGAGTTCCTTCATAAGAGCTAATCCGGACTTATGAAAGAACTTCGATACCCTCGTTGATGGTTCCCCCTCCTGAACTCGGTAGTGTTTTATTATAAGACTACCACGTGGTCATGCTTGTCTGGGACAACGTGTTCACATGTTTGTAGCAGAACCAGCTCATGTTTTGGAGCTTGCTATCGTAGTTCATCTCTCGAGAATCCCGCAACGTCATCTCGTCGATTTGTGTTGCAAACTTTCATTTTTCTTCCTAAGACTCGATGAGCCTGGAATATCCTAACACCAACCAGAGCTGAATCTCAGGCAGATATGATGGTTGGAACATTTCCCTAAGAACTATAATATTGGTCTCTCGATAACCGGTAAGGTGGATGTCGTGGCCAACACACCCATCCGGTAGACCTATTATTATAGTATCTTGTTTGAGGAAGTTGGCCACCCCCCCATAGGGATTTCGTAGGATTTACTCCCTAGTTGCCCCTATGGATTTCTGAGATCCCGAAGTCCGACCTTTTTACTTGATGTTCTAGATATCAAACCATATCTATGAATGGGTTACACTAGCACATCAAGGAGAACATTAGAAGCGGAGTGCTAAATGTCTCTCGGTCGATCATCCAGATTTTATTTGCTTGGCCTCGCTAAGGTGAAATCTGAGAAAGTGTTATCCTCCTTCGCATCTGCATCGTCCATCGCTATTTATCGTGGTAGTATGTTGTGTTGTCAGCACCCTTGACGCGGTTGTTGATAAAACCTTGATGAATATGGAAATGCTCAAGTTCTTGAGAGCACGCACAAGCGCTACGTGTTATCATCGGCTCTAACTGGGATTCCTCTCAGTTTCCTCGGCAAATGCTACGACCTTTTCAAACAGTGAATCCACTCTCTATTGTTGGGTTCTTCCCCAGCTACCAGAATCATTCCCAGCTTTTGCATTTTGTTCCCAGCTTGCACCGCCAATGTGCCATTCTACCATGGGTCTCTTCCATTTCCGGTGGTAAGGAAATTCATCCATTACATTGTCTTCAACAAGGTAATCCACATCATCCAAGTCCGAGTATGCCATTCTACCGACCCCCTCCAAACGATCGCTCGAGAATTGCCTTAGGCTGGTTTAAAGAGTTTCAATGATCTCTGAATCAAAAGTAATTCTTTTTGCCACTTAAGGGGATATATCTACGAGTCACCATCCCTAAGGTGCCCCGTTGTGCTATCATGGCAACTAAAATCCTCGCTACGTTGACAATCGATTACCACCTTCTTAGGTATGAAATTGTTGTCTACCTAGTGAACCTTCGTCATCCGTTTCTTCCACCCCTATTGATGTGTATCTCGTGTCTCAACCGAAAGATGGTTCTATGTCTCATTCCGTAAGTTAATCTTGAGTTGTTCGATCTTCAAGAAGATCGACCCTTCTAGAGTCTCCTTCTTCCCTCCATGTCATATTGACAGGATTTTTCAAGGCAAGACTTCAAGACAAAGATGGTGTTCAAATCAACGTTCATTTGAAGTGCAACCTGGATCGTGAACATTATACCAGTTTGCGTTTCCCTTCATCCTACCCTACGCTTGAATCTCGAGACGAGATTCTTGTTTAGTGGGGGTGAGTTGTCACATCCCTAGCTGCTGGTAGTGCTCTAGGCTAGCTTCATGCTTGCATCATGTTTAAATTTTGCCTAAGATTGAAATGGGGATGTTCAAACCCTAGCATTAAATCAACTCAACTAGGGTGAATTAAAATCTTTTCAATAAACCCAAAAGGTTCCTAAGAAAAGTTCATGATTTCTGGTTAAGGTGGAAACCTCTGCCAAAAATGATGATTATATTCTTAGGTCATTTTTGGATTTTTGAATTAAATCATATTGTATTTGACTTTGGGCATTTAAATACTATAAATAATTTAAATGCTCAAATAAATGTTGGAAATTGATAAGGGTCACTGAAATAATTCAGAAAGTACCCATAATTATTTCCAGGATTTTATAAATGATTTGATATTTTAAAACAAATCAAAACAAATCACAGAAATAGAAAAATATAAAACAGAATAAAAAGAAATAAGAGAGAGAGCAGAAGGACTTACCTGGCCCAACAGGACCGGCCCAGCTAGGCCCAGCCCACCTCCTCCTCACTCCTACTGTCTTCAACCTCCTGCCAGTGGGCAGGAGGGCGTGTGCCCACGGCGCGCCAGCACGCGCACGGCCACCGACGGCCACCTCCTGCTTGCCGCTTCGCCCTGGACTCTCCTGGCATCGCCACGCACCCCCCCGGGCCCCTCTCGCTCTCCTTCCCCCTCATCCTCTCCCCTGGACCCCTCTCTCTCGCCACCGAACACGCCCATCGCCGCCGTTCGCCGTTGCCGCGACCACCGCCACCCCCTCTCCTCTCCGACGCGCTCCCGAGCTCCGCCACGACGTCGTCGTCCTCTCCATCGAGTCACGCGGCGCCAGAAGCTCTGCTGCATCTCCAACGCCGCCGTTTCCGACCTCGGTTGCCGGTGATCCCCGCCGTCGATTCGCCGGACCCCGTGCCTCCCCTGCCTCGCCAGCAGCACCAGAAGAACCGCGGTGAGCCGCTGCATCGTTTCCCCCATGCCTCGTTGCCTAATTCACCCCCTAGCCGCTCCCTCCACCGGAGCCGAGGCGCTCCGCCGCACGGGCTCGTCGCCGGTGAAGCTCCGGTGACCTTCTGGTCCCACGCATGCGTCCGTTGCACTGGTTGCGTCCCGTAGAGTAAAACTAGCGCGTCAACCGTCTTGTTTGCACACCGCAGCGCCGGTCCCGCGAATCCCCGAGCTCCGGCCGCCGCCGGGGTCGATGCCGCGCTCAACTCCGGCCACCCCACGCCCTCTCGTGGGTCCCCCTAGATGCGCGGGAGCACGGGCTCACTCCTGGTGCCCTCAGCGCGACCAGTCGCGGGCCGTAGCGCCGTCCCGAGCAACTCCGGCGAGGTCTCGCCGTCGCTGTGGTCGCCGGCGTCACTTGCTGACGTGGCTGGCTTAGTTAGCCACTAATCATCGCACTGTGACACTAACAGCTGGGCCCCACGCCCTTAATTAACCACGGCTTAAACTTCTGTTAGTTTAGGTTAATCATAGTGGCCCCACGCGTCAGTTTGACTTTGCTGACGTGGTCATTGGCCGGACCCACCTGTCATTGACCCTGGGCAGCACTGTGTCACTGACCAGTGGACCCCACTGGTCAGGTTTGACCTGGACGGCGCCCGTTGACCTGCTGAGGTCAGCATGAGGTCATGCTGACGCAATAATTCCTTTCTGGAATTAAAATAAATTAGGAAATGATTTATAAATCCAGAAAATTGTATAAACTTCTAAAATTCATAGAAAATTAACCGTAACTCCAAATTAAATAAATTATATATGAAAAATTATCAGAAAAATTCAAGGAATCCATCTGTACCATGTTCATGCATGTTTGAACAATGTTTGTCCTCTGTTTTGGACAAAACGTTTAAAGGGCATTTAAATAATCACATATGGAGTTTGAATTTGAATCTTGTATTCAAACCAACTTCATTTAATCTGTTGCTAGTTGCATTAGCTCAAAACACATTCATTTTGCCATGTCATGATCATGCATCATATTGTGCATTGCATTGATTGTGTTCCCTTCTGTGTTGCCGGTATTTGTCCCCTCTCGATAGACGTGATACCGATGATGTGATCGTTGACACTGATGAAGACTCAATGTTATCTTCAGAAGTGCCAGGCAAGCAAAACCCCCTTGTTCATTCCGATACAATCCTACTCTCTCGCTCCTGCTCTCTTTTACTGCATTAGGACAACAACGATTCATCTGTTACTTGCTGCGGTAGCTGAACCCCTTTATCCTTTGCATGACCTGTCATTCCACAGTAAATAGATGAAACCCACTAGTATGAGTAGGAGTTGTTTGAGCCCTGTTGTGCCTACTCATTCATGCTTGTTTGTCATGCCTGCTACTGCTTAGAGTTGAGACAGGTCTGATTCATCGGGGATGAATCAGAGGCGTGTGAACATGTCCTACTGTGTGTGAGCTAAGTGTGTGAACACGATTTGGTAAAGGTAGCGATGAGAGGCCATGTAGGAGTACATGGTGGGTTGTCTCATTGCAGCCGTCCTCAGGAACTGAGTTCTGTGTTTGTGATCCATGATTCAGCTACTACCATACATTGGGCCCTGAAATATGACCCCGCTCGACTTCTTATTCACCCTAGTCCTCTGTCCAGGAGTTGCAAGTAGTTTCTGGTGTTTGTAGCTTACTGGAGGCCGTGGACAGCGCTGACCGTAGGGGTGGGCTGTGATGCGGTAGGTACGTGGCACGGTGTACCGGATGCCCGTTTGGTATCTCGGGAACCCTGTTCACATCGTTTGGGGCTGTGAGCGAAACTCCGGCCGGATATCCTCATGGATGGAACCCGAATAGGCGATAAACCTGGACTAGAGACTTGAGTGTTTAGGTAGGTCGTGGTCTACACCCACGTCGGCTTTCGCTTGAAGTCTGCCAAGCACATGTCGTGTGCAGATGCTAAGTGGTGGAAACATGTATGAAGAAGTACACCCCTGCAGGGTTAACATCATCTATTCGAATAGCCGTGTCCGCGGTAAAGGACTTCTGGGTTGCTTATATCAGTTCATAGACAAGTGAAAGTGGATACCCTAAAATACGCAAGATAAGCGTGAGTGCTATGGATGGCGTTCTCGTAGGGAGACGGGAGCGGATCCATAGTGGTGTATTGATATGGTGAATATGTGGACTCGTGTGCGCCACCTCAAAAGAGTTACTCGCAGTCGTAGTTCAGGATAGCCACCGAGTCAAAGCTGGCTTGCTGCAGTTAAACCCCACCATCCCCTTTGTTGATAATGATGCATATGTAGATAGTTCTGATGTAAGTCTTGCTGGGTACATTTGTACTCACGTTTGCCTATTTTATGTCTTTGCAGAGAGACTTCAGTCTCACTAGTAGTTCCACGTGGACTTCGACGTTTAGCTTGTTACCTCAGCTACGATCTTGTGCCCTCGACAGGATCTGATAGATAGTCAGGCTTCTCGGCCTTTTTCATTTATAGATGTCTGTACCCAGACATGATAGCTTCCGCTTGTGCTTTGATTTGTATGCTCTGAATGTTGGGTCATGAGACCCATGTTTGTAATATCTCGCTCCTCGGAGCCTATTGAATAGATTACTTGAGTCATAGAGTCATGTTGTGATGCCATGTTGTATTTGCACATATCGAGCATATTGTGTGTATGTTATTGAAATGCTTGGTATGTGTGGGATCTGACCATCTAGTTGTTTATCTTTAGTAGCCTCTCTTACGGGGAAATGTCTCCTAGTGTTTCCACCGAGCCATGGTAGCTTGCTACTGCTCCGGGACACTTAGGCTGACCGGCATGTGTCCTTCTTCGTTCCTGTGTCTGTCCCTTCGGGGAAATGTCACGCGATGAATACCGGAGTCCTGTTAGCCCACTACAGCCCGGTTCACCGGAGTCCTGCTAGCCCAGTGCTACAGCCTGGATTCACTCGCTGATGACCGACACGTTCGATGCTGGGTCATGGATGCCTGTCCCTGTAAGTCTGTGCCGCTTTGGGTTTACGACTAGCCATGTCAGCCCGGGCTCCTTATCATATGGATGCTAGCAACACTGTCATATACGTGTGCCAAAAGGCGCAAACGGTCCCGGGCAAAGGTAAGGCGACACCCGTGGGAATACCATGCGTGAGGCCGCAAAGTGATATGAGGTGTTACATGCTAGATCGATGTGGCATTGAGTCGGGGTCCTGACATCCGATCACTTTTGCGATAGTTAGATCGATTGTATGCCCTTGTTTGATTGATTGAATGAAGTGAATTGTTTGCTTTTGCCTCATGTGCATATGGGTAGTGTTTTCTCTTTAGACCCCCTCAATTCTTAAATATCATCTTTTCTAAACCCTCAGATGCCTCCGAGACGTGACCCCAGATTTACGTTCCCACCGAAGCTCACCCAGTTGATCCAGCAGCAGAACACTTTGATGCAGTTGCTAGTCCAGAATTAGAATCAGGGGAACAACAACCCACCACCACCACCTGTTGATCACTTAGCCCGTTTTCTTAGGCTGAATCCGCCGGTGTTTTCCAGTAGCACCGAGCCAATAGTAGCAGATGATTGGCTCCGCAAGATAGCTAGAGAGTTGACCACAGCAGGATGCACGGATGCGAAAAAGGTGAAGTTTGCCGCACATCAGCTTGAAGGACCCGCAACATCATGGTGGGAGAATTTCACAACCACTTTCCCTATCGACATTGTCACGTGGGACCAGTTTCAGCAAGCTTTTCGAACTGCCCATGTTTCAGCAGGAGCTATGGCCATGAAGAAGAGAGAGTTTCACAACTTGCGCCAAGGAGGACGGACAGTTGGCCAGTATGTGGAGGACTTTAGTAAATTAGCACGTTATGCCCCAGATTACGTTGCTACGGATGCAGGTAAGCAAGAGAAGTTTTTGGAAGGACTAAATGATGAGTTGAGCATGCAATTGATGGTAGCCACCTTCAACAACTATCAGGAGTTGGTAGATCGTGCTCTCATGATTGAAGGGAAGCAGCAGCAGATTGAGAATCGCAAGAGGAAGTATGGACAAGGGAAGCACACTTCAGGAGCTCAGCAGAAGCCATGTTTTACCCCTAGACCGGGAGGACATTTTCAGCATACCCATGGAGGAGGTAGCTCGCACAATCACAATGGCACCAAGCACGGTAATGGGAATGGAGGAAGCAATGGCCAGAATCGCACCAACCCATCGACCCCAGCCAAGAGAGACCTGAGCCAAGTCACTTGTTTTAAGTGCTAGAAGACCGGACATTATGCCAATGAATGTCCTGAATCACAGAATGGAAATTGCAACGGAAGCTCTAGGAAGAAGCCGAACCCTTTCAACAGGGGACAGGTGAACCACGTTAACGTGGAGGAGGTTGAAGAGCAGCCGGATGCAGTAATCGGTAAGTTTTTGGTTAAGTCATATACTGCACTCGTTCTTTTCGATACTGGTGCATCGCATTCATACATATCAAGGGAATTTGTGGATAAGTATAACCTGCCCACCAAAGTTCTTAGAACACCTATGTTAGTAAGCTCACCAGGAGCGGAGTATATGGCTAGTCAAGGATGTTTTCAAGTGCCACTAAGTATAGGTAGGCATGTGTTTCCCTCAGATTTGATAATATTGGAAGCACAAGGTTTGGATGTAATTCTAGGTATGGATTGGTTGTCGATGTATGGAGGAAACATCGATTGCGCCAGTAAGTCGATCTTGCTTACCACCCCAGAAGGGAGAAGGATCAAGTATGTATCCCGGCATCTGCCTAAGAGGACTCGAGTAAATTGTTTAACAGGAGTTGTGCAGGAGGAAGTACCAGTAGTGAAGGATTTCCCCGAAGTATTTCCATAAGAGTTGCCAGGCATGCCACCAGATAGATATATTGAGTTTTTGATTGAGCTTTTGCCAGGCACAGGGCCAATATCAAAGAGACCATATAGGATGCCCGCAAAGGATTTGGTGGAAATTAAGAAGCAGATTAAGGAGTTACTGGATAAAGGATACATTCGCCCATGTTCATCGCCTTGGGGATCGCCAGTACTTCTAGTGGAGAAGAAGGATGGGTCGTTAAGGATGGTTGTTGATTATCGAGGTTTGAATGAAGTAACCATCAAGAACAAGTACCCACTACCAATGATCAATGATCTATTTGATCGATTGCAAGGAGCTATGGTATTTTCCAAGATCGATCTGCGATCAGGATACCACCAGTTGAAGATTCGAGAACAGGATATACCTAAGACAGCTTTTACCACAAGGTATGGGCTGTACGAGTATACCGTTATGTCATTTGGTTTGACTAGCGCACCTGCATATTTTGAGAACATGATGAACAAAGTGTTTATGGAGTTCTTGGATAAGTTCGTCGTAGTGTTCATTGATGATATCCTGGTTTACTCGAAGAATGAAGAGGAGCATAATGAGCATTTGAGTTTGGTTCTTGGAAAGCTCAGAGAACATCAGTTATATGCCAAGTTTAGCAAATGTGAGTTTTGGTTGAAGGAAGTTGGATTTCTCAGACATGTTATATCCGGAGAAGGTATAACAGTAGATCCCACTAAAGTTGATACCGTGACCAAGTGGGAAGCGCCAACCATAGTTGGAGAGATCCGGAGTTTTCTTGGACTCGCAGGATACTACCGGAGGTTTATTGATAATTTCTCAAACATTGCGAAGCCTATGATGGAATTGTTGAAGAAGGACACCAAGTTCAAATGGACTGAGGAATGTGAGGCTAGTTTCCAGGAGTTGAAGAAACGTTTGGTTACCTCACCAGTGTTGATTTTACCAGATCAGACCAAGGATTACAAGGTGTATTGTGACGCTTCATGTCGAGGACTTGGAGCAGTTCTTATGCAGGAAGGAAGAGTTGTTTCATATGCCTCACGACAGCTTAAGCCCCATGAGTTGAATTATGCTACGCATGATTTGGAGTTTGCAGCCGTAGTGCATGCATTGAAGACTTGGAGACATTTTATGATTGGAAACCATTGTGAGGTGTACGCGGACCACAAGAGTTTGAAGTATATTTTCATCGAGAAGGAGTTGAACCTCAGACAAAGGAGATGGTTGGAGCTCATCAAAGATTATGATATGAAATTGCATTATCACCCTGGAAAGGTAACGTAGTAGCCGACGCAATAAGCCGTAAGAGTCATGTCAACACCCTAATGATGGGAGATTTTCCAAGGGAGTTATCTGAAAATCTTCGAGGGCTATGTTTGGAGATAGTCCCGAGAGGCTATGTAGCAGCATTGGAGATTCAGTCCATTTTGATGGATAAGATTAGAGAAGCTCAAAGGACCGACAAGGAGATTGCCTCTATAAAAGAGAAAATGAGCAAAGGAAAAGATAAGGGATTTCGTGAGGATGAGCACGATACCCTATGGTTTGAAGATCGCGTTTATGTGCCTAATGATTCGGAGATCAGGAAGTTAATTTTACAAGGGGCCCATGATTCACCGTATTCGATTCACCCAGGAAATATCAAGATGTATTTGGATTTGAAGGATATTTTCTGGTGGACCAGAATGAAGAAGGATATTGCGGAATATGTGGCAGTTTGTGATGTATGTCAGAGAGTAAAGGCAGAGCATCAGAAGCCAGCCGGATTGCTACAGCCATTGCCGATACCCGGATGGATGTGGGATAAGTTAGGCATGGATATGGGTTGTAGTCGATCGTTTGACAATGGTAGCTCATTTCATTCCAGTGAAGACTACCTATACCAGTGCAAAGTTGGCAAAGATATACACGACTAGAATCGTTTGTCTTCATGGAGTTCCAAGGAGCATAGTATCAGATAGAGGAACCCAATTTACCTCAGAGTTCTAGAATCAGTTGCATGAAACTTTGGGTGCCAGGCTAGAATTCAGTACAGCTTTCCACCCATAGACGGATGGACAGACCGAGAGAGTCAATCAGATTTTGGAGGATATGCTAAGAGCTTGTGTGCTAGATTACAGATCTAGCTGGGACGAGAATTTGCCATATGCAGAGTTCTCTTACAACAACAACTATCAATCCAGTTTGAAGATGGCCCCTTTCAAAGCCTTGTACGGAAGGAGGTGCAGGACCCCATTGTCTTGGGATGAAGTTGGAGACCGCCAGTTGTTTGGACCGGATCTGATAAAGGAGTCTGAATAGAAAGTGAAATTGATTCGCAATAGGCTCAAGGTAGCTCAATCCAGGCAGAAGAGTTATGCAGATTCTAAACGCAAGGAGACAGTTTACGAAGTCACAGACTGAGTTTATCTTCGAGTATCACCACTTCAAGGAGTTAAGAGCTTTGGAGTTAAGGGAAAGTTAGCGCCACGTTTTGTAGGCCCATACAAAGTTTTGGAGCGTATGGGAGAAGTAGCCTATAAGTTGGAATTACCCGAAGGATTGTTAGGAGTTCACGACGTGTTCCATGTATCCCAGTTGAAGAAGTGCCATGCAGAGATGTCTAGTATACCGCTGAGAGATACGGTACCACTGGAAGCAATTCAGTTGGACAGTGATTTGACCTATAAGGAGAAAACCAGTTAAGATTCTAGATTATGCCAGTCGAGTCACCCGCAGCAAGGTTATCACGTTTTGCAAGGTTCAGTGGAGCCACCACACAGAGGATGAAGCCACCTGGGAACGAGAGGAAGATTTGCTGAAGGACCACCCTCACCTATTTTCTAGCCAACCCGAATCTCAAGGGCGAGATTCATCTTAAGGGGGGTAGGTTTGTAACATCCCAAATTTTCAATTTGGAATGTTTGTGACACCCCAAAAATTTGGCCTTGTTTTAATGAATTAAAAAATTTCCCAGGAATTAAAACTTTGAATTTCTGAGCTCCATTCTGATTTTTTTTAAATCATTTCCTTCCCTGTTATGATGAGTTTTTCCCAAAGAGAAAACTTTCCAAATATGTCATTGGACTTATTTAATCTCTCAAGAGAAACTTTCCCTTATTTAATATAACTAATTAAATAATTAAGTTGCTTGATCTTTACTTTCTTGAAAATGGTTTTTCAAGGTTATATGGCCATATTTGAACTACAACCATTGGATAAATTCACCTAAAATTCTAACCAAAAATTGGAGGTGTCATGTGATGTTGTTGAATCACTTTTATACAAAAATATCTTTTATTTATGTAATAATTTGAGCTCTGCATCAATTTTTTCTTCTCTGGTCCAAAGAGCAATTTTGCACTACAACCCTTTTAAATAATTCTTTATAGCCTCCACCAAAATTATGGGATGTCAGTAGAAACATATCATTCCATTATATGCAAAAATCCAGGGTTGTTCTTTGAAAATTTTGAGTCAATCAACCTCTTTTTCATTCTGGTCCAGTCTTGTGATTTCTACTGCAACCCTATTTAATTTTGCTCCAAAGATCTTGTGCTTTCTCCTACTTGTAGTCCTCCATGTTAAACCCTTAAGTCCAGGAGCATGCACCTTTTGGATCATTTTTGGTTCATGAAATAATGCTATTTATTTCCTGTCCAGAATTGAAGTTTTGTAAAACTTGCACTAACAAGTTGCTGCATTTGACCAACTAACCCCACCCCCTCTTGTACATCTGAAGAGACCCCAATCTGGAAGTTTTGGCCACCCCAAGAGTTGCCTAGGTGCATGTGGCATTCTATCGAGCACCCTGTAGGCATGACCAGTTTTGACATGAGTTTTGGCATTTCACTGTGAGCTTGCACCTCTGATCAAACTAGCATGTCCACTATTCTCCGAGTTGCTCCTAACCTCGATCTGGTAAACCCCAACCTCACCTGCGACCTGTAGCATGCGGCGACATTGTGTCGAACATCTCCCGTGCGTACACTGGACGCGCCTAGAGCGCGCGTATTGCACGATGCCGCGCCCGAGCCGACACGCTGGCCCCCTGGCTCTGGCCCACACGGCAGCACCTCGCCACGCACTCCCCGCCTCGCAGCATCGCGCCAAACCACCCTGGCACGCACAGCGCCACCGCCAGGGCATTCTTGGCGGCACTCCGGAGTCCGCAGTGGCTCCAGCCACGGGCAGCGCCGCCCAAACCCCTCCCGCTCGCCACCTGGCCCCTGGAGCAGCGCGAGCTCATCCGCAGCCATGTCCTCTAGCGCTCGTCGCCGCCACGATGCCCTGCTACTACAGAACGTCGGTTCGCCGGAAGCTTATCCATGGCCGCCGTGGAACGGCCTTGCCTCGCTTATAAATGGATGCCCCGGGCCGTTCCCGCACACTGGCAACCTCAGGCCACCCCAATGACGCTTCCCCTGCTCGCCAATCGACCCAGGAGAGCTTTCTTCCCCATCTCCGGTAACTCCTGCCGCCGCCACTGCCCCGGCCATTCCGGCACCACCAGGGCCTCCCCCTCTCCATTCTCTTCGCCAGAAACTTCCTCATCCTCCCGTGAACCCATCCCCCTACTCAATTTTGATCGGGAACCACCATAGCCCCAAATCCATCTTGCTCCCGAAGCTTCCCTCCGCCTTGGAGCTCGCCGCCGGCGATATCCTCCACCTCCGACGACCCTACGACTACCGGAGTAACCACCTCGGCCCCCTGAATCCACTGGTGGCCTCAGCTTTCCGAACGGAGCCACCGTTCACCGGCGATGATCGCCGGAGCCCCGCTCCACTCGGGCAGAGGAGGGAGACGACGCGGGCGACTGGTCAAACCTGACCAGTGGGCCAGGCGGGCCCACCGTCAGAGACCCAGCGCTGGTCCACGTGGTTAAGTGGAGACGTAAAGCCTCAAGTACGCCTCCTCTGCACCGAAGGCGTAATCTCTTTTGAAACGTTTTCTTTTTCCCTGATTTTATTAAAAACAGATTTTCACCACAGCTTTGACTGTCTATAACTTTTTAAATATAACTCCAAATGAATTGATTCTTTTTCCTACCTCTCTCAAATTTAACCTAGTTTATTTTAAGATTTATTTTAAAAAAATTCAGAACAACTTCTGGTGCTGTTTTTATTTTGTGTGTTCTTATATTGCTAAAATAGGATTTTTTGAAGAGAGGAGAAATGTTTCAAGTTTTGGAGTGCACCCTGCCTTTCCACACATTGAAGGCAAGCATTCTGAATCCCGGCATAATATTTTTGGTGTGATCATTGATATATTTATAACACCACCGCATTTCGAAGGACTTGTTATTTCATGTGATATGATCATATGCATGGGTGCATGTTATTGATTTCCATGTTGTTGGAAATGGACACACTTGTGATGATAATCACCCTCATGTGCCTTGCATGCATACCGGCAGGAACCCGGGAAAACCTCTGCCTTGGGTAGGCATGAGTTTGTCGCCGGTCTCCGTCGGGACGGTTATGTCTGGTATGGCATGGTAAGGTGATATGAGCGTTGACTCTGTTGGATGAAATATATTCGTTATACTAATCATGCAGGGAATACTTAAACCTCCTGAGTCGACCATAGATCGAGTCTTGTGCCAGTAACCCCCATACTTGTTTTGTACTACCACTCGTCTCTACAGCAAGTAGAGTACGGTTCAGTAAGTTGTCAACCTCTTTCTAGCACACACCGTACAGAGAGGCCATGGTGTAAGATACCGGTTGTAGCTGGTAGGCAGGCCACCTGGTCCGGGGGCATGGGTGTTTCCGGTTGGGACCGAGAGGGGAGGCCACCCCTTAGAGCGTGCGATATAAATTTGATCCCATGCTACGCGAGGTTGTAGCCTCCCCACTTAGAGTTTGCTTGACAGGTGTCGTGGGTGATTCCAGACACGTGTGAGTTAAGCTGGTGTGTGCAAGTTAGGTGTGTTCTCAACAAAAAGACCATAGACGGAATTAGTCCCGATGGACTAAAGAAATCCGTTACTCGTGGGTAAAGAGTACACCCTCTACAGAGATTAAACCTATTCGAATAGCCGTGTCCATGGTTAAGGACTACAGTCTGGGATGGTCAGGTGTCGGTCTTAGTGTCGGTCTTCGGAGGTGAAACTGTTAAACCAGAAATGGAATTACTACTTGTGAATTGTGAAAATTATTATTGTTGACTAACCCGTGATATTATTGTTAATATCGAGTATCTCTGGGATGGTTCTACTTCCGGGATATTCACTATGATTGTTTATTTTAAAGCCCATTTATGTGGTGTCCCTCAGACGCCCGACTGTGGCATTTCTTTTAAAGCCCTTTATGTGGTGTCGCTCAGACGCCCGACTGTGGCATTTCTTTTAAAGCCCTTTTATGTGGTGTCGCTCAGACGCCCGACTGTGGCATTTCTTTTAAAGCCCTTTATGTGGTGTCGCTAAGACGCCCGACTGTGGCATTGCTTGTTATTTAATTTCATAAATCTTAATACTACTATGTTATTTCATTTTTATGAATAACCTGCTTGCACGCATCAGAGTTTATTTATCTTTTGTGACAGACGTCATGAGCATAAAATATTTTCAGCACATCATTGTTATATTATACCTGTGTTCATAATGTTTGCGAGTACATTCAAAGTACTCACTGGCTTGTCCCCGGCTATTGTCTTGGCCAGATTCTCTTGCACGAAGAGGAGCGACGCGATGACAGCCCCGGAACCTAAGCAATGGAGATAGCAGCCTCGCGAAGATAGGAGTTAACCTGGTCAGCTGTTCCTGTGGGAAATGGAGTCCCATAGACACTGATGATCCACAAACCGCTTCCGCCATCAACCACTAGAAACCATTTTTTGTACTCACAGGCCAGAATGGTCTTGTACTACATATTTTGTATTTTGCTTGGAATTTCTGTATCAAGTTGGAGCCTCATCAGCTAACAGTAATCCTGGGGTTGATGAGCACGACGGTCTTTTCTGGAAATTCATATCTGGAAAACCCGGTCGTGACAATGTTATACACTAGATCATCATTACATATCATATTCATTGCATTTGGGTTGATCCTAGAAATTTCACGCAACTCAAGAACCCTCGGGAGAGTTGGGGATTTTGTTATTTTCATATTTGAGTTGTCTCAAATTTTGAAAATGCGATCATTTGATATTATTTATTTTATCTTCAATTATTTCTATTACAAAAATATGAGAGAGGGAATAAAATGAATTTCCCAAAATAAGTAAATATTGGGGATTTAATAAAAAATCAAATAAGATTTTATGTGGTTTTATTTGCTATTTATTTGAATTTAGGAAAAAATGCGCGTTTTTCAAAATTACATTTAGGACCCAAATAAATGTTCATCCTGTGCGGCTTGATTTTAGAAGCCGGGGAAAATTTATTTCGGGATTTTTGAAGTCCGTTTAGTATTCCTTTTGTTTTTCCGAGCCGAATTATTTAAAAGAAAAAGTCTGAACCGACCTTAGGCCCTAACCGGCCAGGACTCCTCACCGGGCCTTTTTATAGCGCCCCGAGGCCCCGGCCAAAGCCCAAGCCGCCCCACCCGAAAACCCTAACCCTAGCCGCCGCCGCACGCCGCCGCGCCGCCAGAGCGCCGTCGCCTGCCGGATCCGCCGCCGCTGGAGGTTGTCTCGCCGCCGCCATTTTTTCTCGAAAAACCGTTCGGTTTTTCCGACGGTTTTGCTTGTTTTTTTTGTTTCGGTTTTTTAAATAGATCAGTTTTCCGGTTTATTTAATTAGCGAGCGTTCATCCGTTCGTTCATTTTAATGAACGTTCGTCGTTTTTCTTTTTCTCGGATTAAATCCGCGGTTTTTCAGATCGCGATTTCTGATCCGATTTTCGTTTTAGTCTAACTTTTCGCTCGTTTATCGAAATCAGGCGATTCAAGCGCCTGGACTTTTGTCTCGAAACCATTTTTCCGTTTAACCAACTTAACCAACTTAAACAAGTTTTTCCGAAGCTTGTTTCTTTTGCCGTGTGTCTTCGTTGCTTCGTTCGATTTGATTCTTTTTCCAACCGGAGTTCTTAAGTTGAACTTTCTGGTTACATATCTTATTTGGGGTTTACCTGTGCATTAGTTGAGTACTTATTGTAGGCTTGTTTGTTTGCGATAGAGTACTCGGAGTGCGCCACTTGCTACTTCGAATCACTAGGTTTCCCGGATCATCTGCAAGGCAAGTAACACTTTGATCATGCTTTTCCCTCTACCCAGTTTTTATTGCATTAGGTCAATCCTCACACATTGCATGATTAGGATCTAAATAAATTGTGGGTTTGGGAAGTAGTTGAGGTAGTACCTATTACCTGTTATTATCAAACCTTTGGGAGTTACTTCTACGTTTGCTTATTATGCCATGCTATGCTAGTAGACGTGGATTGGGTGAGTGTATCCATGACAAATGTGAGATTTTTAATTAATGGTTTGTCTAAGGTGGCAACTTAAACACACATCTCGGTGGATTGAGGCACCTGGGTATTCGAGCGATTGCCTGTTTTTCTTTTGGACCGCCACCCAGGCTCAACGAGATCATGAGATTATTCATGCTAGAAACTTCCGTGTGCAGCCACAAGCTATTATGGGCTCTAGCATAGTTGATTAAGTTGTGCAAACTCTTATAGTGGTAGACTATCACATGTAGGGGAAAGTAGGTGTAACGGTCTACCCGATCGTAAGGTGCTAGCACTTCTGAAAGACTATGTCTCGGTCATCCGTCTTCTCAAACACCATGTAGTGCGTGAAACCAAATGGAGGCGATCGAGTCTTATGGGGAAAAGTACACAAACCTCTGCAGAGTGTATAAACTAATCATGATTAGGCGTGTCCCCGGTTATGGACATCTTGAGTATCTAGTACATGGATTATCATGTGAATCTCAACATGTTACTCTAAAAATTAATTTTGTTGGGTTTTGTTTAATGATGATGCTTAATTGGGATTGAGAATGTTGTCAACCATTCTCAATGTTTAACAACTAGCTACCATGATAGTTAAATAAAATTTATTCCTTTGCAGTAGGGAAAAATTGGCTTTACACAAAACTATAACCATAGAGCTTTCCACCAGCCAAATATGCATATAGAATAGCCTACTTCATTCCATTCCTCTCTATGTGTTATTTTGCCAACATATTCCATGTGCTGACCCGTTTCGGGCTGCAACGTTAATGTTGCAGACTTTTCAGACGATGATTAAGGTGTTTTTAGGTGGTGGTTCTAAACTTAGTGATGCCGTTGGAGTTGATGGACTCACTTATCTTCCAAGCCTTTCGCTGTTATCGTTCTTAGATGGCCTTAAGCCATATTTATTGTAATAAGTTCTCTATTGAGACACTCGATGTAATATGTGTGTGATTGCTACTCTGTTATAAATCCTTCAAGTACTGTGTGGTGTCAGCATTACTGATCCAGGGATGACACCGGAGCACAAAGATTGGACCATTTGAGGTCTGGTCGCTACAAACTTTCATTATATTTGAGCTAAATCCTCATATTTCTCTATTATTGACAACACTTGTGTTGTCATCTTCTCTTCTGCAAAAGGTTTAAACATGATGAGTAATAGAAATGTGGAACTCATATAGAAATAACTTGCCAAAATTTGCCACACTTCTAGTGAACTACAAAGAAAACAAATTCATAACTTTGATAATGGTGACTAGTACATGCATTGGTAATTGTTAAAAAATTCACAAAATTTTCATGTTTGTGTAGCTTAGATGTTAACATATTTCATCGTGAAACATTATACACTTTTCAAATGCATCCATATGAACATATGTATAAAAACCTATGATTTTTTCAAACTTTGAACTATGATTTTTGATATTTTTAAAACTAAAGCTCCAAAATGTCTCACTCGCAAAACCTGTCAAGATAAACAGGAATGCGATTGCTAAATTAGCCATAATAAGCGACCTTCCAAAAAGTGCTACAAGTTTGGGAAAATGTAAGCCACTCGAATGCACATAAGTGAAATTCCACCCAAAAGCAAGTATGAACAAGTTCCCCAAAAAAGGGGAAACTCAATAAAATAATGGTAATAATAATTCGTTTGAGCACATGGTTAGCACACACGTGCACAATGCAATAGAGTACAAACTCATACAACACAAATAATTATAACATTCATACATCATAAGAACAAATAGCTAAGTGGCTTTATTTCACTCTTTACGAATATTGGCGCCAGCGCCTACTAGTTCCCAGCTAGCAACTCTGCATCAGTTATTGTTTTCTCCTTTTTCCTCTACCTTCTTGCCAAGCTCCAGTATCATATTGGCAGCTGCAGAGCACCTCACATCATGTGGGGTCGGACGAGGATCGCCAGTGATGCTCATCTAAAAATTAGGGCATTTCAAACGTACTTCACCAACGTGCATTCCTGAAAAGTTAGCAGAATGACTAGTGAATAAGTGCTCGAAAAACAATCTTTGATGGCACTAAATCAAACAGGGGTTCCTGGTTATTGCTAGGTGAATGTGGCACCCCAGCTCAGAGAAACCGGAACGCCCTGTATTCCAGCCCAGAGATCGAGGAGAAGTCTTTGGAATACGACACTGCTTGACATAGAACAAATCAGCTCTTATTACAAAGGAATATAAATACACGAACCCGATGTTATAGACGATCACATCAACACGGCGGCACTACGCCTTTGATACTACTCTTGCTCTATGCTAGGAGCGGAACAACTCGTAGCAGCGGAACAACGATGATGATGGTGAACTCCACTCTGCAGGGACTCTAGCTAGGCACAATCTAGCTCGCACGCACGGTAACCTCTGAAGGAAATATGCCCTAGAGGCAATAATAAAGTTATTATTTATTTCCTTATAATCATGATAAATGTTTATTATTCATGCTAGAATTGTATTTACCGGAAACATAATACATGTGTGAATACATAGACAAACATAGTGTCACTAGTATGCCTCTACTTGACTAGCTCATTAATCAAAGATGGTTATGTTTCCTAACCATGAACAATGAGTTGTTATTTGATTAACGAGGTCACATCATTAGCAGAATGATCTGATTGACATGACCCAATCCATTAGCTTAGCACCCGATCGTTTAGTATGTTGCTATTGCTTTCTTCATGACTTATACATGTTCCTATGACTATGAGATTATGCAACTCCCGTTTACCGGAGGAACACTTTGGGTACTACCAAACATCACAACGTAACTGGGTGATTATAAAGGAGTACTACAGGTGTCTCCAATGGTCGATGTTGGGTTGGCGTATTTCGAGATTAGGATTTGTCACTCCGATTGTCGGAGAGGTATCTCTGGGCCCTCTCGGTAATACACATCACATAAGCCTTGCAAGCATTACAACTAATATGTTAGTTGTGAGATGATGTATTACGGAACGAGTAAAGAGACTTGCCGGTAACGAGATTGAACTAGGTATTGGATACCGACGATCGAATCTCGGGCAAGTAACATACCGATGACAAAGGGAACAACGTATGTTATTATGCGGTCTGACCGATAAAGATCTTCGTAGAATATGTAGGAGCCAATATGGGCATCCAGATCCCGCTATTGGTTATTGACCAGAGACGTGTCTCGGTCATGTCTACATTGTTCTCGAACCCGTAGGGTCCGCACGCTTAAGGTTACGATGACAGTTATATTATGAGTTTATGCATTTTGATGTACCGAAGGTTGTTCGGAGTCCCGGATGTGATCACGGACATGACGAGGAGTCTCGAAATGGTCGAGACATAAAGATTGATATATTGGAAGCCTATGTTTGGACATCGGAAGTGTTCCGGGTGAAATCGGGATTTTACCGGGTTACCGGGAGGTTACCGGAACCCCCCGGGAGCCATATGGGCCATCATGGGCCTTAGTGGAAAGGAGAAAGGGGCAGCCCAAGGGGGCTGCGCGCCTCCCCCCTTCCCCTAGTCCTATTAGGACTAGGAGAGGTGGCCGGCCACCCCTCTCCCTCTTTCCCCCTTGGGAATCCTAGTTGGAATAGGATTGGGGGGGGGGAGTCCTACTCCCGGTAGGAGTAGGACTCCTCCTGCGCCTCTCTCTCTTGGCCGGCGCCCCCTCCCCCCTTGGCTCCTTTATATACTGAGGTAGAGGCACCCCAAAGACACACAAGTTGACACAAGTTGATCCACGTGATCTATTCCTTAGCCGTGTGCGGTGCCCCCTGCCACCATATTCCTCGATAATACTGTAGCGGAGTTTAGGCGAAGCCCTGCTGCTGTAGTTCATCAAGATCGTCACCACGCCGTCGTGCTGACGAAACTCTTCCCCGACACTTTGTTGGATCGGAGTCCGGGGATCGTCATCGAGCTGAACGTGTGCTTGAACTCGGAGGTGCTGTAGTTTCGGTACTTGATCGGTTGGATCGTGAAGATGTACGACTACTTCCTCTACGTCGTGTCATCGCTTCCACAGTCGGTCTGCGTTGGGTATGTAGACAATACTCTCCCCTCGTTGCTATGCATCACATGATCCTGTGTGTGCATAGGAAATTTTTTGAAATTACTACGAAACCCAACAGTGGCATCCGAGCCCAGGTTATTTATGTTGATGTTATATGCACGAGTAGAACACAAGTGAGTTGTGGACGATACAAGTCATACTGCCTACCAGCATGTCATACTTTGGTTCGGCGGTATTGTTGGACGAGACGACCTGGACCAACCTTACGCGTACGCTTACGCGAGACCGGTTCCCTCGACGTGCTTTGCACAGAGATGGCTTGCGGGCAACTGTCTCTCCAACTTTAGTTGAACCAAGTATGGCTACGCCCGGTCCTTGCGAAGTTTAAAACGGAGTCTATTTGACAAACTATCGTTGTGGTTTTGATGCATAGGTGAGATTGGTTCTTACTTAAGCCCGTAGCAGCCACGTAAAACATGCAACAACAAAGTAGAGGATGTCTAACTTGTTTTTGCAGGGCATGTTGTGATGTGATATGGTCAAAGCATGATGCTGAATTTTATTGTATGAGATGATCATGTTTTGTAACCGAGTTATCGGCAACTGGCAGGAGCCATATGGTTGTCGCTTTATTGTATGCAATGCAATCGCGATGTAATGCTTTACTTTATTACTAAACGGTAGTGATAGTCGTGGAAGCATAAGATTGGCGAGACGACGACGATGCTACGATGGAGATCAAGGTGTCGTGCCTGTGAAGATGGTGATCATGACGGTGCTTCGGAGATGGAGATCACAAAGCACAAGATGATGATGACCATATCATATCACTTATATTGATTGCATGTGATGTTTATCTTTTTATGCATCTTATCTTGCTTTGATTGACGGTAGCATTATAAGATGATCTCTCACTAAATTATCAAGAAGTGTTCTCCCTGAGTATGCACCGTTGCCAAAGTTCGTCGTGCCCAGACACCACGTGATGATCGGGTGTGATAAGCTCTACGTCCATCTACAATGGGTGCAAGCCAGTTTTTGCACACGCAGAATACTCAGGTTAAACTTGACGAGCCTAGCATATGCAGATATGGCCTCGGAACACGGAGACCGAAAGGTCGATCGTGAATCATATAGTAGATATGATCAACATAACGATGTTCACCATTGAAAACTACTCCATCTCACGTGATGATCGGTCATGGTTTAGTTGATTTGGATCACGTAATCACTTAGAGGATTAGAGGGATGTCTATCTAAGTGGGAGTTCTTAAATAATATGATTAATTAAACTTAAATTTATCATGAACTTAGTACCTGATAGTATCTTGCTTGTTTATGTTGATTGTAGATAGATGGCTCGTGCTGTTGTTCCGTTGAATTTTAATGCGTTCCTTGAGAAAGCAAAGTTGAAAGATGATGGTAGCAATTACACGGACTGGGTCCGTAACTTGAGGATTATCCTCATTGCTGCACAGAAAAATTACGTCCTGGAAGCACCGCTGGGTGCCTGGCCTGCTGCTGGAGCAACACCAGATGTTATGAACGTCTGGCAGAGCAAAGCTGATGACTACTCGATAGTTCAGTGTGCCATGCTTTACGGCTTAGAATCGGGACTTCAACGACGTTTTGAACGTCATGGAGCATATGAGATGTTCCAGGAGTTGAAGTTAATATTTCAAGCAAATGCCCGAATTGAGAGATATGAAGTCTCCAATAAGTTCTATAGCTGCAAGATGGAGGAGAATAGTTCTGTCAGTGAGCATATACTCAAAATGTCTGGGTATAATAATCACTTGATTCAATTGGGAGTTAATCTTCCGGATGATTGCGTCATTGACAGAATTCTCCAATCACTGCCACCAAGCTACAAGAGCTTCGTGATGAACTATAATATGCAAGGGATGAACAAGACTATTCCCGAGCTCTTTGCAATGCTGAAAGCTGCGGAGGTAGAAATCAAGAAGGAGCATCAAGTGTTGATGGTTAACAAGACCACTAGTTTCAAGAAAAAGGGCAAAGGGAAGAAAAAGGGGAACTTCAAGAAGAACAGCAAGCAAGTTGCTGCTCAAGAGAAGAAACCCAAGTCTGGACCTAAGCCTGAAATAGAGTGCTTCTACTGCAAGCAGACTGGTCACTGGAAGCGGAACTGCCCCAAGTATTTGGCGGATAAGAAGGATGGCAAGGTGAACAAAGGTATATGTGATATACATGTTATTGATGTGTACCTTACTAGAGCTCGCAGTAGCACCTGGGTATTTGATACTGGTTCTGTTGCTAATATTTGCAACTCAAAACAGGGACTACAGAATAAGCGGGCACTGGCAAAGGACGAGGTGACGATGCGCGTGGGAAACGGTTCCAAAGTCGATGTGATCGCAGTCGGCACGCTACCTCTACATCTACCTTCGGGATTAATATTAGACCTAAGTAATTGTTATTTGGTGCCAGCGTTGAGCATGAACATTATATCTGGATCTTGTTTAATGCGAGACGGTTATTCATTTAAATCAGAGAATAATGGTTGTTCTATTTACATGAGTAATATCTTTTATGGTCATGCACCCTTGAAGAATGGTCTATTCTTATTGAATCTCGATAGTAGTAATACACATGTTCATAATGTTGAAGCCAAAAGATGCAGAGTTGATAACGAAAGTGCAACTTATTTGTGGCACTGTCGTTTAGGTCATATCGGTATAAAGCGCATGAAAAAACTCCATGCTGATGGACTTTTGGAACCACTTGATTATGAATCACTTGGTACTTGTGAACCGTGCCTCATGGGCAAGATGACTAAAACACCGTTCTCCGGTACTATGGAGAGAGCAACAGATTTGTTGGAAATCATACATACCGATGTATGTGGCCCGATGAATATTGAGGCTCGTGGCGGATATCGTTATTTTCTCACCTTCACAGATGATTTAAGCAGATATGGGTATATCTACTTAATGAAACATAAGTCTGAAACATTTGAAAAGTTCAAAGAATTTCAGAGTGAAGTTGAAAATCATCGTAACAAGAAAATAAAGTTTCTACGATCTGATCGTGGAGGAGAATATTTGAGTTACGAGTTTGGTGTACATTTGAAAAACTGTGGAATAGTTTCGCAACTCACGCCACCCGGAACACCACAGCGTAATGGTGTGTCCGAACGTCGTAATCGTACTTTACTAGATATGGTGCGATCTATGATGTCTCTTACTGATTTACCGCTATCATTTTGGGGATATGCTTTAGAGACGGCCGCATTCACGTTAAATAGGGCACCATCAAAATCCGTTGAGACGACGCCTTATAAACTGTGGTTTGGCAAGAAACCAAAGTTGTCGTTTCTTAAAGTTTGGGGCTGTGATGCTTATGTGAAAAAGCTTCAACCTGATAAGCTCGAACCCAAATCGGAGAAATGTGTCTTCATAGGATACCCAAAGGAAACTGTTGGGTCCACCTTCTATCACAGATCCGAAGGCAAGACATTCGTTGCTAAGAATGGATCATTTCTAGAGAAGGAGTTTCTCTCGAAAGAAGTGAGTGGGAGGAAAGTAGAACTTGACGAGGTAACTGTACCTGCTCCTTTACTGGAAAGTAGTTCATCACAGAAAACTGTTTCAGTGACACCTACACCAGTTAGTGAGGAAGCCAATGATAATGATCATGAAACTTCAGATCAAGATACTACTGAACCTCGTAGATCAACCAGGGTAAGATCCGCACCAGAGTGGTACGGTAATCCTGTTCTGGAGGTCATGCTACTAGATCATGATGAACCTACGAACTATGAAGAAGCGATGGTGAGCCCAGATTCCACAAAGTGGCTTGAAGCCATGAAATCTGAGATGGGATCCATGTATGAGAACAAAGTGTGGACTTTGGTTGACTTGCCCGATAATCGGCAAGTAATTGAGAATAAATGGATCTTCAAGAAGAAGACTGACGCTGATGGTAATGTTACTGTCTACAAAGCTCGACTTGTCGCAAAAGGTTTTCGGCAAGTTCAAGGGATTGACTACGATGAGACCTTCTCACCCGTAGCGATGCTTAAGTCTGTCCGAATCATGTTAGCAATTGCCGCATTTTATGATTATGAAATTTGGCAAATGGATGTCAAAACTGCATTCCTGAATGGATTTCTGGAAGAAGAGTTGTATATGATGCAACCAGAAGGTTTTGTCGATCCAAAGGAAGCTAACAAAGTGTGCAAGCTCCAGCGATCCATTTATGGACTGGTGCAAGCCTCTCAGAGTTGGAATAAACGTTTTGATAGTGTGATCAAAGCATTTGGTTTTATACAGACTTTCGGAGAAGCCTGTATTTACAAGAAAGTGAGTGGGAGCTCTGTAGCATTTCTGATATTATATGTGGATGACATATTACTGATTGGAAATGATATAGAATTTCTGGATAGCATAAAGGGATACTTGAATAAAAGTTTTTCAATGAAAGACCTCGGTGAAGCTGCTTACATATTAGGTATTAAGATCTATAGAGATAGATCAAGACGCTTAATTGGACTTTCACAAAGCACATACCTTGACAAGATTTTGAAGAAATTCAAAATGGATCAAGCAAAGAAAGGATTCTTGCCTGTGTTACAAGGTGTGAAATTGAGTAAGACTCAATGCCCGACCACTGCAGAAGATAGAGAGAATATGAAAGATGTTCCCTATGCATCAGCCATAGGCTCTATCATGTATGCAATACTGTGTACCAGACCTGATGTGTGCCTTGCTATAAGTTTAGTAGGGAGGTACCAAAGTAATCCAGGAGTGGATCACTGGACAGCGGTCAAGAACATCCTGAAATACCTGAAAAGGACTAAGGATATGTTTCTCGTATATGGAGGTGACAAAGAGCTCACCGTAAAAGGTTACGTTGATGCAAGCTTTGACACTGATCCGGACGATTCTAAATCGCAAACCGGATACGTGTTTACATTAAACGGTGGAGCTGTCAGTTGGTGCAGTTCTAAACAAAGCGTTGTAGCGGGATCTACATGTGAAGCAGAATACATAGCTGCTTCGGAAGCAGAACATGAAGGAGTCTGGATGAAGGAGTTCATATCCGATCTAGGTGTCATACCTAGTGCATCGGGTCCAATGAAAATCTTTTGTGACAATACTGGTGCAATTGCCTTGGCAAAGGAATCCAGATTTCACAAAAGGACCAAACACATCAAGAGACGCTTCAACTCCATCCGGGATCTAGTCCAGGTGGGAGACATAGAGATTTGCAAGATACATACGGATCTGAATGTTGCAGACCCATTGACTAAGCCTCTTCCACGAGCAAAACATGATCAGCACCAAGGCTCCATGGGTGTTAGAATCATTACAGTGTAATCTAGATTATTGACTCTAGTGCAAGTGGGAGACTGAAGGAAATATGCCCTAGAGGCAATAATAAAGTTATTATTTATTTCCTTATAATCATGATAAATGTTTATTATTCATGCTAGAATTGTATTTACCGGAAACATAATACATGTGTGAATACATAGACAACATAGTGTCACTAGTATGCCTCTACTTGACTAGCTCATTAATCAAAGATGGTTATGTTTCCTAACCATGAACAATGAGTTGTTATTTGATTAACGAGGTCACATCATTAGCAGAATGATCTGATTGACATGACCCAATCCATTAGCTTAGCACCCGATCGTTTAGTATGTTGCTATTGCTTTCTTCATGACTTATACATGTTCCTATGACTATGAGATTATGCAACTCCCGTTTACCGGAGGAACACTTTGGGTACTACCAAACGTCACAACGTAACTGGGTGATTATAAAGGAGTACTACAGGTGTCTCCAATGGTCGATGTTGGGTTGGCGTATTTCGAGATTAGGATTTGTCACTCCGATTGTCGGAGAGGTATCTCTGGGCCCTCTCGGTAATACACATCACATAAGCCTTGCAAGCATTACAACTAATATGTTAGTTGTGAGATGATGTATTACGGCACGAGTAAAGAGACTTGCCGGTAACGAGATTGAACTAGGTATTGGATACCGACGATCGAATCTCGGGCAAGTAACATACCGATGACAAAGGGAACAACGTATGTTGTTATGCGGTCTGACCGATAAAGATCTTCATAGAATATGTAGGAGCCAATATGGGCATCCAGATCCCGCTATTGGTTATTGACCAGAGACGTGTCTCGGTCATGTCTACATTGTTCTCGAACCCGTAGGGTCCGCACGCTTAAGGTTACGATGACAGTTATATTATGAGTTTATGCATTTTGATGTACCGAAGGTTGTTTGGAGTCCCGGATGTGATCACGGACATGACGAGGAGTCTCGAAATGGTCGAGACATAAAGATTGATATATTGGAAGCCTATGTTTGGACATCGGAAGTGTTCCGGGTGAAATCGGGATTTTACCGGGTTACCGGGAGGTTACCGGAACCCCCCGGGAGCCATATGGGCCATCATGGGCCTTAGTGGAAAGGAGAAAGGGGCAGCCCAAGGGGGCTGCGCGCCTCCCCCCTTCCCCTAGTCCTATTAGGACTAGGAGAGGTGGCCGGCCACCCCTCTCCCTCTTTCCCCCTTGGGAATCCTAGTTGGAATAGGATTGGGGGGGAGTCCTACTCCCGGTAGGAGTAGGACTCCTCCTGCGCCTCTCTCTCTTGGCCGGCGCCCCCTCCCCCCTTGGCTCCTTTATATACTAAGGTAGAGGCACCCCAAAGACACACAAGTTGACACAAGTTGATCCACGTGATCTATTCCTTAGCCGTGTGCGGTGCCCCCTGCCACCATATTCCTCGATAATACTGTAGCGGAGTTTAGGCGAAGCCCTGCTGCTGTAGTTCATCAAGATTGTCACCACGCCGTCGTGCTGACGAAACTCTTCCTCGACACTTTGCTGGATCGGAGTCCGGGGATCGTCATCGAGCTGAACGTGTGCTTGAACTCGGAGGTGCCGTAGTTTCGGTACTTGATCGGTTGGATCGTGAAGACGTACGACTACTTCCTGTACGTCGTGTCATCGCTTCCGCAGTCGGTCTGCGTTGGGTACGTAGACAATACTCTCCCCTCGTTGCTATGCATCACATGATCCTGTGTGTGCGTAGGAAATTTTTTGAAATTACTACGAAACCCAACAACCTCGACAAGCAATCAATCAATCACTACATCACCTGCAATCTGGCATGACACGCCAGGTCAGTACATTCAATGTACTTGCAAGCTCATAACAACCAAAAGCATCAAGGCAAAACAACAACATAGCATTTAACAGGTTAAGGAATTAACCACTATGATGATATGAAAACAACTACTAAGCATGATAGGAAACTACTGCAATGTTGATAAACCACCATCTTAGGTCACAATAACCATCTCACTCTTGGGTATCCGACCAAGTAATATACCATCTCGATCACCTCGTGATGCACCTGATCACCTTGTGATCAAAACATTGACTTGATGACCTCGTGGCCACATCACAACTGAATGATCATCCTCGATATAATCACAATATCATCATCATCATCCTGCCAAACTATTACTACTCACAATATATCCACATATAAATCACCTATAAGTCATTCTGTCATGTGAGTGTTGATTGAATGGTGTGACCTAGTATGAACTTGTGCCCATGACCGAGGATGCGACTATCGAAAGAGTAAACACACACACTCTGCACAAGTTAGCACACTATACCCACACCATAGAACCCATGGCCTCCCTCTCCCATTCGGGTGGACCAACAGTGTTCCGACAAAACCGGTCTACTGCCATGACACTCTCCCAGCCACTCCGACCAACACCCCTCTAGGATAAGTCAAGGGTGGCCCATGGGTGGCCCCGATGTCTACCAAAGACATCCAATGTCCACCGCCGTGGCAAAACATAAACGGTCCCAAACGGGGACAAAAAGGCGCCTAACAACAAATAAGGGCACACAAGTTTATGTCTACTTACCGGGCCAGGGTACCGCACGCCCATAACCTTCCCTCGTTGGAGGCACCAGCAAGAGACATGACAATAGACCGCATTAGGGCCTTCCCATAAAAGACAAATGTGGTTGCACTGGAAAAAGCCCGGTTCGGTGGCACCTGACCAACTTAATGACATAATTTATCCCCGTAATGTAATAGTGATAACTGATACTCCAATATCATCTATCAACCTGAAATCCAAGTCATAGCAATATCCAACAACTAATCCAAAGCATAATATCATTATGCCAAAATACTCCAAGGATAGCGTAACACTACTATCTTGATGAATCCAAGAACGATAATACTACTACTACAATAGTAAGAACGAGCTATCTAGCTAAGATCCACATGCAAGCATCACCTTCGAAATCATACTCCCAAAACATAATATCAACTATCCTCATGATGAAAATATATAATACTAGCCACTAATAATCCCAAGGCAACATGACATCCAAAGTAATACTCAAAAGCATAATATCAAATACCATCATGAAAATAATCATGAAGGCCACTAATGATCCGAAGGCAATATGTCATCCACTTAAGATGCAAAATATCCTAGTAATCCAACAGTAGCATGGCAATGGCACGATCAAAAACAACTCCGAGAAATGCCATGAACAAACCCTACATAACAAATGCAATATTTTAAACAAGTTTAAAGAAGTTAACAATGTCACTGCATTGCAATCATGCAAATGGAGGGTGTAGCTTGCCTGGGGTGGAGGGATTCATCGGGAAGAAGTGCGAGAAGCTCACGGAAAGAATCATCAGAAACAGTTTTCTCTCGAAGGGGGCTGATTAAGGGCAAGGGCTTAATGGTCATTTTTAGAATGTTAACACATGGTGAAAATGATACCAACAGAACGGGCTTGACAATACGAAGAAGTGGGCTTTGGAACCACCTCAATCCGAGTTAGGATAAAAAAGGTACGAGGTGTTTTTGCTAGGGACCTTTCTACAAATATTAATCCACAAATAAGTCCCTGACTGGAAAAATAGAAAACGCATTTGGCCAAATACGCTTTCTAGAATAGGAAAGCGCATTTCTGGCCAAAACCACACCGAAAATACGCCTTCAGAACTAGGAAATGTACCCGTGCAAATGCGCTTCCACTTATCCACATCATCGGGTCTAAGTCAACGGGCAGGTGGCTGACAGGTCAGGTTGTTTGTGGTGGTGGGGCTCACCTAGACACATGGCATCATCGTCGCCTTCTCTCTCTCGCGCCCGTGCCTGGCCAAGGCAGAGCCGGTGCCTGACGGCGACCGCTGGCAACTCCGGCCACCTCCGGCGCCATGCGACCTACTCGCATGATCAACTAGGTGAGCCGCACTCGCATGTACCACTCACACATCCTGAGGAGGTCGGAGTCAAGCAGAACAGCAACCATGGCGGACTGCAGCAATGGACGAAGTGGAGCTCGAGGCTATGGTCGAGGGCAGGAGGGGAGACATGCTAGGGAGGTTCGTTGGGGACTAGATGGGGCTCTTGTGGGGGTAGAAGGAGGGGAAGGGCTCGGCTCTGGGAAAATTTGGAGAAGATGGCCGCGGCGACCATGGCGGCCATGGCGGCCATGGCGGAGCAGAGGACGTCCCCGAGCTCAGGTTAGAGGCTGCTAGGGAGGTCTTCAGGAAGGAGGAGGCAATGGAGTGCTTGGGAGCCACGAGGAGGCCTATATATAGCAGAGGCGGAGGAGGGTGAGGCCGCGGGCGCGTGGCCGAAGCTCGTCCATGGCCACGTACGCGTGTACACATTGGCGAGCTTGACGGAAGGCGACGGGGAGCAACATGGAGAAGCTCACGGGGTAGAGGGAGCCAAGGGTGCACGAGGAGGAAGCAACCGAGCACCATTAAAGCCTTGTCGGCTACTGTGCTCCCGTGGCCGCATGTTGGCTAGCTCCGGCGAGGAGGTTTCGAGAGAGAGCAGGGACACAAGAGTGAAGGGAGAGGGAGGGGGAGTCAGGTCGGCAAGCTCAGACATGCGAAAATTGTCGATGCCGAGCTGCCCGCTGCTCAGAACATACCAGATGCCGCCAGAGCATGAGAAATGCCATGCCAAGGCAGTAGTCACCATGGGCACTATCAGGGAGAGGACAAGAGACACCGCAAGGAGTTGTCTAGTTATTAATCCCTACATCACTGAGCCTGAGGGAGGTGATGGATCAAGATAAAGAGCCAAGGAGAGATGTGAGGCTTAGACTAAAATTTGTTGCAGAAAACTTGGCTAGACACTGGTGGTCAACAAGGAATTGATTGGGGTCAATGATGTTGTCTGGGGTGATTAGCTTAGGAAGGACTTCAATCCTGGGGAGTTAGAGAAGAAATGGAGAAAGGCTTAATATGGTTGCTTTGCAACTGACCAAAATCATCCAGAAACTAGATTAAGAAGGGGCACTCACATACTGCATCCACTTGAGCTGCAATCTGGCAAAGCTTGATGATTTGGAAATGTAATGATGCTATAAAAATTTCATATCAAATGGACTAGCGAAAATGATGCTTCCTTCATAACTATCCTCTCTGTCTAGAAACTTGCAAAAATTCTGGAGAAATATTGACTTCATCTAATTATCCCTAAATTGGTGTAGAAAGGTTCTATGGTCATGAGAACGTTATGGTAAATTTTCAACCAAAATAAAGCAATATAAAATATACTTGCTTCATAAACTGAAAATATTGACAAAAGCAGAGATTTGATCCTTTGCTCACACAAATCAAGGTATGGAGCTGAATATTGGAGGAGGGTGATAATATAAGTACATGAAGGAGTGTGAAAAATTTCAACTCATTTGGATAATCCTAGCTAGTACTTCCTTCACAAGGCCTTTTGTCTAAGACAAACTTTGAAAAATCACTGAGGAAGATTGGAAAGGCAAATGAAGTTGAATTTTTGCATGAGACAATTATTTGGATGTAGAAGCATGCCCAAAAAGTTTCGTAGGAAAAAAGATAATAAAAATGGCACTTCCTTCAAAAAATGTCATTCAGGCCAGAATAGAAGAAGGAATATTGGGAAATTATTTTTGAACAAGTCAAGGAAGGTTTTTGAAATATTTTGTGGAAGATATGACCCAAACAATTTATGAGAATTATTTGGTAATTTTAGGAGTGACAGAAATATAGGTTGCATCGCAACATAGGGAAATTAGGGTTATTCCTTTAATATAAAAAGGAATATTCCCTACAAAAGGATTTTACGATATTGTCAAGAAGTGAAGTGACATGATCTTGGGAAAGTTTTGAGAATGATGAACCACGTGGGAGAGGAGATGATGATGATCTCCCGGGTTGCAAGGCCACAGATTCACTCCAAAAAGAAAAATAGAGCAAAAACCAAATGAATCAAAAGAAAATAAAAAGGGCCAAAACCAGGGTGTTACAAACCTACCCCCTTAAAGAAATCTCGTCCTTGAGATTTGGTTGCTCAGGGAACAAGTATGACTTGAGGACAATGTTTCCAACTCGGGTATCCTTTTCCTTTATTTATTGTTCTCCCAAGAATCTTATATGATCTACTTACCTTGCTCTGGGTGGTTTGCTTCACCTTTCCCCAAGTTCTGAAGGGTTTCTGCTCACATACAAAATCCTTTCGTTGATGTTAATTTTCTCATATCTGCGGTGCTATCTAATGGATGTGAGCATAAATTTTCCTTTGGTCATGAAAACCTTTTTACTTCTGCAATGGGGTTGCTCAACAAATCCATGCGTTCTGGGTTCAAATAATGTTGAGAATTATGGCCATTTTCTGACGGGATCTGACTGCTCACAGAGGGTACTAATTTATCTTGATTTATTTATTTGGCTCGAGCATGAGATACACACCAAAGAGTTGACTACCTTCTGTCATGAGCAATATAAAGGGGTATGGATTTATAGATGCATCACAGCTCAAATATTAACATCTTGAGACTGGCCTGACAGGGTGCTGACGGTAAAACACTTTTCATGACATGTTGTCCATGCACTTGGTTCCACCAGTGAATATACCTGATCTGAGCTGATGGTTCGGCTTTTGATTTAGCCATTATGTCGGTATACCCATCTTTGGTAATTGTCGGTGAGATGCTTTAACACAGTAGATGAAGTCAAATGGCGGAGGTTACAAATGAATCTTGGGCCTGACAGAACAGACTTGGATATTCCACACTATCCATTTTAAGCGGGCCAGTAGGGTATGGAGTCATTTTAGAACAGAGTAGGCCTCTGAGGGTATGCCTTTGCAGGTCTGTATGGAAATTATGGCCACCAACTGACTTAAGTATCTGGACCCTGATGGTCACACAAAAATCATCATACCTTTGCTATCAGCCTCACCTTTGGATGGTCATGATTTTATTCACCAGTATGCCATACTGAAATATATTGGCCACATATGTCCTTGATTCTTTGTATGACCATGGATGTGGTTAGTGCAATATCTTTGCGTCATTCCTTGTGCTTATTTTCGGACTGGGGTCCGCACATATATGACATATACTCGGGGCATGTAGCTGTACAGAACTCATTGTTGAGGCCAATCACACAAGAGGGTGACAAGAGTTCACAATATCACCTTGTCAGTTGCAGGAATAGTGACCTTGATGGCCATTGTCAAGCCTGTTGATTCTGCGTTGTCATCCCTAGAGCTTGTCAATCCTTTTATTACATGAGATGTATCTCTGCTCATCTTCCTTGGCATGACTTATGAGGTTGTTAGATCCCAGCCCATATGAGTGACTGGTATGACCGGGGATACACACTCACCATATATAAGAAATATATGCCACCGAACACTCGATCCTTACGGTAGGCATATGTTTCCACTGAATTGTACCTTGGACAAAATTATTGCAAATCTGATCCTTGAACTACACTGCAATATACTGCCAGCATACTGTATAATCTCTGAGGACTGTGCAATAGTGTGGTACTAACAGGGACTGAGTGGCTTATGAGAGAAGCCATTCGAGTAGCTTGCTGAGGAAGACTCGTTAACTTTTGCTCGATAGATTACACACGAAGCTTGACCTAAGTACTGTGCTGGAGAAGCATGGGTTCCATACTTGAGAAGCTTCTTGCTACGTGTTGAGCACTGCGTTGGTTTTCCCTTGAAGAGGAAAGGGTGATGCAGCAAAGTAGCGTAAGTATTTCCCTCAGTTTTTGAGAACCAAGGTATCAATCCAGTAGTTGGCTACGCACGAGTCCCTCACACCTACACAAAACAAATAAATCCTCGCAACCAACGCGATAAGGGGTTGACAATCCCTACACGGTCACTTACGAGAATGAGATCTGATAGATATGATAAGATAATATTTTTGGTATTTTTATGATAAAGATGCAAAGTAAAATAAAAGCAAAGTAAAAAGCAAAGGAAATAACTTAGTGTTGGAAGATTAATATGATGAAGATAGACCCGGAGGCCATAGGTTTCACTAGTGGCTTCTCTCAAGAGCATAAGTATTTTACGATGGGTGAACAAATTACCGTTGAGCAATTGACAAACTTGAGCATAGTTATGAGAAGATCTAGGTATGATCATGTATATAGGCATCCCGTCCAAGACAAGTAGACCGACTCCTACCTGCATCTACTACTATTACTCCACACATCGACCGCTATCCAGCATGCATCTAGAGTATTAAGTTCATAAGAACAGAGTAACGCCTTAAGCAAGATGACATGATGTAGAGGGATAAATTCATGCAATATGATAAAAAAACACCTTGTTATCCTCGATGGCAACTATACAATACGTGCCGCGCTGCCCCTACTGTCACTGGAAAAGGACACCGCAAGTTGAACCCAAAGCTAAGCACTTCTCCCATTGCAAGAAAGATCAATCTAGTAGGCCAAACCAAACTGATAATTCGATGAGACTTGCAAAGATAACCAATCATACATAAAATAATTCAGAGAAGATTCAAATATTGTTCATAGATAAACTTGATCATGAACCCACAATTCATCAGTCTCAACAAACACACTGCAAAAGAAGATTACATCGAATAGATCTCCACAAGAGAGGGGGAGAACTTTGTATTGAGATCCAAAAAGAAAGAAGAAGCCATCTAGATAATAACTATGGACCCGTAGGTCTGAGGTAAACTACTCACACTTCATCGGAGAGGCTATGGTGTTGATGTAGAAGCCCTCCGTGATCGATGCGCCCTCCGGCGGAGCTTCGGAACAGGCCCCAAGATGGGATCTCATGGATATAGAAAGTTATGGTGGTGGAATTAGGGTTTTGGCTCCGTATCTAATCGTTTGGGGGTACGTAGGTATATATAGGAAGAAGGAGTATGTCGGTGGAGCAACAGGGGGCCCACGACGATGGAGGGCGCGCCTGGGGCCATAGGCGCCCCCCTACCTCGTGGCTTCCCTGTTGGTTGCTTGACGTAGGGTCCAAGTCTCCTGGACCTTGTTCATTCCAAAAATCACATTCCCGAAGGTTTCATTCCATTGGACACTCCTTTTCTTCGAAACCCTAAAATAGGAAAAAAAACAGCAATTCTGGGCTGGGCCTCCGGTTAGTAGGTTAGTCCCAAAGAATTATAAAAGCGTATAATAAAGCCCAATAATGTCCAGAACAGAATATAATATAGCATGGAACAATAAAATATTATAGATACGTTGGAGACGTATCAAGCATCCCCAAGCTTAATTCCTGCTCGTCCTCGAGTAGGTAAATGATAAAAAAAGAATTTTTATG
The DNA here is from genome assembly GCF_002162155.2 of Triticum dicoccoides. NCBI lineage: Eukaryota > Viridiplantae > Streptophyta > Magnoliopsida > Poales > Poaceae > Triticum > Triticum dicoccoides. The sequence goes on along the minus strand of NC_041388.1, from coordinate 456,550,734 downwards.
TGGAATGCTACTTGGCATATTTTCAATGTAATTCTTCTTAATTGTGGTATGAACATTCAGATTCGAAAGATTCAAGACAAAATTTCAATATTGACATAGAAATAATAATACTTCAAGCATACTACCTAAGCAATTTTGTCTCTTCAAAATAACATGGCCAAAGAAAGTTATCCCTACAAAATCATATAGTCTGGCTATGCTCTATCTTCACCATACAAAGTATTTAAATCATGCACAGCCCCGATGACAAGCCAAGAAATTGTTTCATACTTTTGGTGTTTTCAAACTTTTTCAATCTTCAAGCAATGCATGAGTGTGAGCCATGGATATAGCACTTTAGGTGGAATAGAATCACTACAAAAAAAAGACACATCCATGACATTTTGGGCAGAAAGAATTTTTTTTCTGTCATACATATGACACTTCTATGACGATAATTGTGACAAAACCCGGTATCATCATAGATGTGGTGGGCTCCTACTTCTATGAAAACAGATCATGACAGAAAATGGGCTTTTCGTCCTGGGCGGGCCGGAGAAGCAGCTGCATCACATTCTTTGGGCCGTCCATGACGGAAAAAACCGTGGTAGAAGCGAGGGCAAGGAAAATTTCGGGGAGTTCCCGGTTACGGTGGGAGGTCGGGGGCCGAGCGATGCCCGTTTCTCTCATACACATACGCACGTGTGTGCGAGGCGTTGGCTCTAACTGAACCCGAGCAAGGTGTTGGGCTCTAACTGAACCCGAGCGATTGCACTGCAGGCTACGCGTTACTGAACACAAGCGATCGATCGATGGCTGTTAACTGAACCCGATCGAGCGATTCCTTCGCTACTCTTGCTAACTGAAGCTGGTCGATTGGATGAACAGTGAGCGTTGGGGGGGAGTTGGATGAACATTGAGCGGTGGTGTTGCCTCTAGATGAATAGGACCCCGTGATGTGGAGGGCTAGATGAATAGTAGATGGGGAGGGGTGCCCATGGAGGGGTGGTTGAACAGGACCCCGTGGTGTGGAGGGTTGGATGAATAGTAGACGGTGGAGGGGTGGTTGAACAGTAGACGATGGAGTAGCGCGTGGTGGAGGTTGTATGAACAAGAGCCCGTGGAGGCTGCAGTAGGTCGACGGTAGCCCGTGGAGGCTGGAGGAGCTCGACGGTGGAGATGAACAGTATCCCGTGGAGTCCCGTTTTGCGGTACGCCACACCCCTCACGATGAATAGGACCCCTGTTTCGACCTTAGGAGGTCCGTTTCGTCCGTTTTACGGTACGCCACACCCCTCCTGATCAATAGGACCCCCGTTTTGACCATAGGAGGTCTGTTTCCTCCGTTTTGTGGTATGTCACACCCCTCCCGATCAACAGGACCCCCGTTTCGACCGTAGGAGGTCCGTTTCCTCCGTTCTGTGGTACGGCAGGCCTCGTTTCCATCGCCTCTTCTGTCCAAGCCCTCCCAATGAACACGACCACGCATTCTGTTCCGGCCCAGCCGGGTGGCTCCGACGCGTTCCGTTGCCTCCTGATGAACACGACGCATTCCGTTGCCTCCCCATGAACAAGACGCATTCCGTTGCCTCCCCATGAACACGACGCATTCTGTTGCCTCCCCATGAACACGGTGATGACGTTGTTTCTCCGTTCCGACCCAGCCACATACACGAGCCCTGGCCGTACGTATGCGCGAGTAGGCGTTCGAGACCCTGCCCATATGTACACATAGGTGGCCGTATTTTCTTTCTCGCACCCTGGTCGCTGTACGTACGTGTACATGCTATGTGCGCGCCTCTACTACGACACGTGGCGCCTCTACATCGACCAGTATGTATGTACACGTTCACGACCAGAATGACATAGCTGCATACGCTTCGACCAGGTTGGTCCCGACTGTCAGGCAGTTCCTTGCCTGCGAAGATGTAGCTGGTGGGTCCCAGCAGTCAGGGGGGCGAATCGTTTTTTTGCCCGGACGCACTTCCTTGCGTGCGAAGGTGTAGCTGCTGGGTCCCAGCAGTCTGAGGGCGAATCGTTTTTTTTTGCCCGGACGCACTTCCTTGCATGTGAAGGTGTAGCTGGTGGGTCCCAGTAGTCGGGGGGCAAATTATTTTTTTCCGTACGCACTTCCTTGCGTGCGAAGATGTAGCTGGTGGGTCCCAGCAGTCAGGGGGGCGAATCATTTTTTTCCTGGATGCACTTCCTTTCGTGCGAAGATGTAGCTCATGGGTCCTAGCAGTCAGGGGGCGAATCATTTTTTTCGCGAAATACGGTTGGCTGTCCGGTGGGTCCCCGCTTTCAGGTGGATGAATAATTATTTTGCGCGTAATAAGGAGGCACTGCCTTGCGGCTGCCGTGGACACAGCTGTCGGCCTCTCCACGTACAGTCCACGTCCGATGGAAGTCGTTCCTTGACCACGTTTAGCACGCCGCGCCGAGAGCACCAGGGCGGTGGACGACACCGAGGCCTAGGAAGGGGACGACGCGAAGCCGGGGAAGACGGGCAGTGGATGCACACGTGGAGAGAATTACGAGGGTTCACTGGTTCGGCTGCGCTGCCGTCGCTACAGAATAACAGGGGGTGTGGGTGAGTGGAGGGATGGCCTGGCAAGTGGTGGGAGTAGTAGGGGGCGGTGAGTCCTCCGCAGCAGCACAGCCGACCACGGGAGGCAGGAGCAGGCGGCACGACCGGTGCTTCTTTGGGCAGCTAGAGCAAGAAGACAAGAGGTTGAAGAAGCACAACGGCCGTTGGATGGCCATCATACGGTCACTACAGCTAGAATCGTTTATATTGACTAAGTTGACAAACCCTTGGTACGTCAACTTAGTAGGCCCACAGGTCAGCTTCCGAAACGGTGCGCCCTAGATGTCAGGGGGAGGAATCATTTTTTGGGTGGTGAAGCTAGAATATCCGAGATTGAAGAAGAAGCACGGCATCCGTTGGATGGACATCCAACGGCCACTGCTGCTAGAACCGTGTGTTGACTATAAGTTGACAAAGCCTTGCATATGAGTCAACTCTGTTTTTTTAGGGGACGCGTCAACTTAGTATGGCCAGAAGTGTGTGGCAGAGAACTTATAGCCCATTTGAGATTTGTAAGAATTTGTAGCCCATTTTTTAATTCTAATGGAATTTACTACATCCCATTTACAGTTTGTTAAAAGTACAGACCATTTCAACCAACCGTTCATTATAGAATTCAATAAAATTTCCCACATTTTGATGGGTCCGAAATATTTTTATCCCGAAATTTCTAGTCAGATTAAATACAATTTCAATATAAATTTATATTATGTAAAAATCCAACGAAACATTGCGCTTGCAACAATTATTGAAATAAAAATTTTCAATATCCAAAAATAATATTTTATAAAGTAATCATGTGTTTGGTGCATTTTTTATAGTTACTGCCCAGTTTTTATAATTACGTCCCATTTATTATTTCTTGAAGCCCATTTTCTTGTTAATCCTAATGCATCCCTCCTAGGAAAGATTTGCAGCCCAGCGGGGCGGAGAATAACAACTTGACCTTGCCTAGGTATTCCTAAAAAAAGTATAGCTGGGCTAGCCATTTTCAGCTTGAAAAAAATTAATATCTGGGCTGGATATCTGGCCTGGGCTAGACGGGCCACAGCCCGCCCAGTTAATACCTGCAGCGAGGTTATCGTTTTTGTTCAGAGGAAAAAAATTAATATCTGGGCTACACATCGAAGAACTCTGCAATGCTGACACCTCAAAAACACAAATACTGCTCAACCTGCTTGGTCCCAGCTGTCGGCCGCTTCTTGTGCAATTCTCTTGTTTATTGACTACTACATAGGTTGAGAATGGTGTGGGACCGTGATGTCAGGAAACTATGAGGAAGCAAAATAAATTATAGTTATATATATATAATAAGGAGGCACTTGCGTACGTGACGATATGGACCTGGTGGGTCCCCATTGTCATCCTCTCCAAGTAAAGTCATCTCCTCGCCTGCACGCGCTTTCCGCCCGAAACAGTCAGCGCCGCCCGCCCCGCTTCCCAGTGCAGGCGATTGCTACGCCTTCAAACGACACAAGTGCCGTCCGTCCGTCCATCTGCCGCCCACATTAAAGATACGTGGTTGCCGAGGCGGCTACTCCAGCGCCACACGTCCGTCCGTCCGCCCGCCCACCATTGCTATATAAACTGTTGCGCCGGCCATAGCCGAGGTCATCTGCATCCGTTCCCTTTCTCCTGTCCACACCACTACTGCCCACCATGGCTTCCTTGCGATCCAGCGCTCTTCGGGATGGGCGAACGACGGACCACAAGGAGATGGCAGCCATTGCTGCCAACCGGCAGGCTGATAGGCAGCCGGAGGATGACGACGTCCCAATGGAGAACATGGTAGTCGACATCCGGCGCCAACCCCCTCCTCTGCGCCATCCTCGCCGGTGCATTGCACCATGACCATCGGCAAGGCTTGTGCCCAATATATGGACAGGGTGAGGCAGATGCATGAGGAGCAGTTCCGGGAGGCGGAGGCCGATGCCGCCTACAAACACAATCTCCTCCAAGAGCACCTGCAGGCGGAGGAGCAGATCGCCGCGGAGTGGGCGGAGAAGGAGGCACTGCTCGACTCGTACCGCTCCACCCACAAGGGCCGCCTCAAGCGCTGGCGGTACCGCATGCGAGTGGCGGAGGCTGCGGCCGCCTACAAAGAGGCTAGCAAAGAGGGCGATGAAGCGGGCAAGGCACTGTTTGGCGAGACCGAGGACGAGGCAGAGGACAATGCCGGCTCCGACGAGACCCCGCTCCGCTGGCGTCGACGAGGCCTTGCTCTGCCGAGGCCCCGCGGCACCAACAACGAGGCAGAGGACACCGCCGGCTCCGCCGAGGCCCCGACCCGCCAATAATGAGGCAGAGGACATCGCCGGCTCAGTCGAGGCCCCACCGTGCCGGCAACATGGGGGAGGATTTCCACCACTCCGGTGAGGCGCCACCCGCCGGCAACGAGATAGAGGACATCGCCGGCTCCGATGAGGCCCCGCCCAGCTGCCAACCAGGCCGTGCCACACAGAAAACGAGGAAGAGTAGAACACGGTAGGTCGCCGCCTCTCGTGTCCAAGAAAGGCCATAGCTTCTACCCTCCGGTTGAAGCCAAGCTAGGCTGGTTCACCATTGACGGCCAGTTAGCTTATTGGCGGCGACGTGGAGTCAGAGAGCTACGCTGAAGAAGAACGCCGCTTCTACTTAACTGCTGGTGCAGTTGGCTGACTGACACGTGGGCCCAATAGGCCACATGTCAGTTACGCAAATGCACCTGCAATTAAGTCACTGAAGCTTCTGTTCGGCTCAGCGGGACAGAGGTGGGTAGCTTCGGTTAATTAATTATACCTCCAGCGCACCCCCTTTTTGTTGGAGAATGTATGAAATGTAATGAAATTCGGCATGTTTATAAGAAATCCGACTGTGTATGAATGAATTTATTTTGATTAGTTCAAATTCCCGTATCACTGGCATTGGATGAACATGCAAAACAATACGTACTAGCATTATTCCTAGGGTGATCACCTCGTTTGCAGCTGTTTCACATGTAATCCCTCCGGTCTTTTCTAGTCTGCATACAAGTTTTGTCTGCAGTCAAAGTATCTCTACTTTGACCAATCTTATACAAAAAAGTATGCACTTTCACAATGTGCGAAGTAAAAAGGAACAGAAGGAGTACAAAGAGTTTGAGCAGCTTTTCAGTGTTTCTGTACATTGCAATCAAACACACAGGCCTGGCAATTCATAGAGAACATTCAAAACAATCGATGATTATGCATCTCAGCGACTCACATGTCAGAGGCAATATTTACTTCACAACTAAATAATAATGAAAAAATTGATTGACGCTGCTGACAGCAAAGGGCGTCCCATTCGAAAATATCAAACGCATGTCTTGCTAAAATCAATGAGCAAACTTTGACAAGGTTGTCCCATTCCAAAATATCAAATGCCTACGATTGTGGAATCGGCAGGGTTTGCCATCAGTTTGGACATTGACATGGCACCTCGTGCTAAATAAACAAACTGTTCTTTTTGTGCAGTTCCACCAAAATCAACCAAATTCGCGTGTAGCTTGTATGATTTCGCCCTTATATGTTGCAACGCCTTGAACTTATCGGCACCTCCTTTCTTGTGGTGGAAATGAATGATTCGATGTATTCATGAACATTTTGTGCAGTTCCCATTGAAATCAAGCTAAGCACCCCTGTTTGCACAAATACAAAAAAGTGATTAGTATAAAGCAAACTGTACTATGAATTGACAGTTTCAACAGGCACATACATGGTCCATGTAGAGCACACTTTTAGAAAAATGGAGCTCAACAGAAAGAATCCTATAACAACATTGTACTCGTGCATCACAGCAAAAAAAATGGAGATTTGTCAGTCCTTCTGAGCTGAAGTTAGTTTGGTCTTGTGGGGAGTAATGTAACCATCCTTCAGTTGCTCCTTCTGATGAGAAGATAGACAGGGCTTCTTCATCCTGGCATAATCGGAACTAGTCACTTCACGTACTCCATATTCTTCTTCAGAGGAAGATGATCCTGTTGTGCAAAGACAAGAGGGACTACTAAATTCTAGCTTCCCTGTTTGCTCGAAAAAAAGGAAAGGAAATATTTAAAACAACAGAAATGAAGCACTTCTCAAGGACAATACCACTTTTTCATGACAGTATCTAAACAATATCACAACACCAATAGAGATGACAAAGCTCAATCATATGCATGAAATCAGTGGGCGAGTACCAATGTTTGTCAAGAGGCTTATTGTGCAGAGCATATAGATGAAGCACTTCTTCGGAACCATCTATTGCTATATACGATGTTGGCCATGCTTACTATATACTCCTCGATTAGTTTAATGTGTCCAACATCGTCTTGTGCAGTTCCACTAAAATATATGGTATCTTCAAAGAAGATCCCTGTTTGCACAAGTAGAGATAATTACATATTACATTAAGAGTGGCATCAAATCAGTGGCAAAACAATTGCTCGTTCCATCCATAGCAATAAATTAAGATACAAAACTATATCATTACTTGTGTCATCACAGTTCCAGTGCTTCATTATAGCACCGGGAGTTGATTTTTGTTTTTCTTCCGCTTGTTCTTCCCCTTCATCACTTGGTTCAATAACAAACAAGCTTCGCCTTCAGTGTAAGATTTGGCATGTCAATTAGGGAGCACAAGTATAGTACTAAACTTAATTTTCTGATGAAAGTGGCAAAATACAGGCCAGCAGTTGTGAAATATCCTTATCTTACCTCAATGGGATATTACGGTGCACATACAGATTGGAAGTCTTGTCTCCATTTCTGCAGTTCACTAAAATCAAGCAACATTATCGTACAAGTAGCACAACATATGAAAGCACACTGAAGAATCATGTGAAACAAGGCTAGTACTGACCTCTCATGATGAGGAATTCAAACAACTCAGAAGAAGAAGATCTGAACCAAACTCGCCTTATTGGAAAGGAAGTAAGATCTCCTCTTGTGAAGTTCTACTAAGATCAAGCAATCAAGCAAGGTTTTCGGTGTGACATTTTGGTTGAACTGCACAAAACACTCATCAAACAAAAGTGTTTTGTGCAGTGCAACAAAAGGTCACAATGGCAACGACATGAAGTAGATAACCCTGTTTACACAGAGGTGCAAAGGAAACAATTAGTGGTCAATAACGATGGATGACATAGAAGCCAACAAAAAGAAGCATCTACCTTATCTAAATGGGAAAGAAAGCAAGACAATAGCATTTCTCAAACGGTGGCATTGATTAATATTAACATAGAGATTATATTAACAATAAAATTCGTTAACCATGTAATTTGCTTTTAACTGTGGCATTGCATCAATTTTCCAGGGGGATTATTAGAGGGTGTTTGTTTACAGGGACATTTTGGTGTAGGGACTAAAAAAACTCCATGTCGGTCCCATCTAAAACAAGCAGGAGGGACTTTTAGGGACTAAAAGTGGGCATTTGGGACTAAAGAAAGAAGACCCCGAGGGAGTCTTTTTGGAAATTTTTCCAACAGTTGCCCCTGCCACGCATCACACCTTGTCTCTATTAGTTCATTACTAGGGGTAACATGGTCTTTTAGCATGTCATTTAATAATCTCTAGTCCATGTTTTGTCCCTGGAACCAAGAAGGTAGGGACTAGGGAGTTTTTAACCAAACATGGCCTTAGATTAACAACAGCTAATGAGTTGCACGGGACAGTGGACGCAACAGCACCATGTGCATCTACCGATGTACTATGGTCATGCGCAGTCTGTTGCAACAAAGAACAAACAACCAAGGAGCATATTTGTGTTGGTCCCAGTTTGGTTATCTTTAGACACCTTTCCCTATGTGAGCGCAGCAAATCTAGTCCTGCTCAAACTCTACATCCTTGTCCCTTCCTTTCCTTTTTGAACTAGTACTTTCGCCCCTTCCTTTCCTCTTTGAACCACGTCCTAAATTTATGCGATACAACTTTCCCCACTACTTTCGCCCGTTCCTTTCCTCTTTGAACCACGTCCTAGATTCATTCTATACAACTTTCCCCCTTCACTTCCTCTTTGAATCACATCCTAGATTCATGCTATATACAACTTTTCCCACTACTTTCCCCCACTCCTTTACACTTTGAACCACGTCCTAGATTCATGGTATACATGCAGCTAGAGCAATGCATGTGGAGTAAGTAAATTATACCTTAAGGTTCTTAGGGCGTGGTTCGGTGGGCGACGGGACAGGACGGCAGCGAAGAAGAAGGGGTCGGAGGCCCTCCCGCGCCGTCGCTGGGTGGAAAGTGAACAGCTGCGCCAGTAGTCCCTCGCCGACGGCGACATCGTTAAGCCTCCTTCCCTTCCTGGTGAACGGATCATGCCGGCTCTTTAAGCAGTAGTGAGGGGAGAGAGAGGCCAACGAAGTCTTGTTTAGATCTGGAGAGGGCGAGAGAGTGTGAAGAGAGCAACTACAAGCATTGAGGCTCCAGCGGGAGAGGGCGAGAGAGTGTGAAGAGAGCAACTACAAGCGTTGAGGCTCCAACGTGTATATATATACTGGAGAGAGAGTGTGAAGCATGCAAACCCTAGAAAACATTTTGACCAGACAAAGAATCCTCCTAGCACAAATTATGCTCAAGGGTAGTTATCGAACCCGAGACCTCAAGTTTGAAGAGCGAACAGGCTAACCAGCTACACAACCCGCCCGTTATGTTCAACGAGAGGGAAATAACCTTTTATACATTCCTTCATTCGTGTGACAAGAATGTCGTGTTTTGTGTGTGTGTGTGGGAGTCACTGGGATTTCAATCATAATTGTGTCATGTGGCTTTGGTGGTAAGACTATCCACAGTGGTGCAGAAATAATGCAGCCATAGTCACCTTACCTCTCTCCACGTAGTACGTTGGGTCCCACCAGTCATAGGGTGAAAAAAACAAATTAATAAGAAAAATTAAAAGCGCTAGCAGTGTTTCTTACCTCACACATCTCGCTACTGCTCGAGAACACTGTCCAATTGATCCCTCTGTTTGCTCACGTACTATTTTAAGTGGATCCTTATTATAACATGCACACAAATTTTGGGCACTTGTATTCGATTTAAGTCAGTGTGCCACCGTATCTCGTATACTTACTACTCCCACCGTCTAGGTGTAATAAGTCACGTTAGAAGGTGCAACGGGACCAAGGTGCATGTGTGTGTGTGTGTTTGTGTGTGTTTAACAGCATGTTTGTGTTAGAGAGAGCGACAGATCGACCTACTCGTACAAAGAGATGTTGTGTAGTGTACGATTTTAGCCGCGAGAGTCAGTGCATCCTCTCATTTCCGGGCGTGTCCGGTAGGGACATGCGGACAGTTGCCACGCCGGCTCCTGACTAGCCTGGCCCACCCAAAGCCCCTCCATCGCCCGTGTGCGCTTCCCGCCTGAAACGGTCATCGCCACTCCAAAGAATCGGTGCCGCATTCATGCCCGGGCAGAGCGGACGCGACCTCTCACTAGCGCAAGAGTGATGGTTGCTTCATCCGTCCAACTTACTGCTGGGTCTATGTGATTTGACGGCTCATTGGTCTTTATTACTGAGGTGGTAGGACTGCTGGATGTCCCACGCTTTCGGCGAAAGGAGGTACTACTACTAGATTACAATTGTCTCCATTCTTACAGCAGAGGCGTGCAAGAGCAGTGAAAACATGCAGGCTCAGTGATTACATGGCCCACCTCACACTATCACCATGCGACACCTAACTCTTTACATAGTACTCCCTCCGTTCCTCAATATTACTAGATGAGTCCCCGCGCATTGCTGCGGAACAGTGGTATATCTCTCTGCGCAAAATTATCGATTTCATAGAACTAAAAAAACTCTATAACCGCCTGACAAATGTGGTAGCCAAACTAAATAAACTCCCATCATCATTTAGATCATCCCACGTAAGGAAAAAAGATCAGCCAACTCCTACTGCATAATGGGATTATATTTTTCGTTTTGACATGTTAATGGGACTTAAAACCTCACTTACATGCATGCTACCGGTGCATGCTTGCAGGCAGACATGTTGATGTGATTTAAAACCCACTCACATGCATGTGCCACGGTATTTCTGCATGCTTGCATGTGGCTTAGTGCGGAGCCTCTCAACGTATAGATCAGATGACTATTATGGACTGATTTACTTCATCTATTGGCTACATCAATTTCGATGGTGTGGCTCAAGGAGAGGATAGATAATTCCTAGTAGTGGGGGCTAGATATTACTAGTAGATAAGTCTTTGTAGAGATTACACTACATACGGAACAAAATGAATGAATCTACACTTAAAATGCATCTATATACATCCGCATGTGGTTCATGGTGAAATCTCTACAAAGACTTATATTTAGGAACGGGGGAGACGACGTACTAAGCAAGCTTCTCCTTGTTCTGCGAGTTGACGGGACACATCAAAAGTACGCCAGTTTATCGAGCCTTGCCTCTAAGGTAGGCCCCACATGGTTTGCCTCTTTTTCTAACATGACACGTCAAGTTGCAATTTGTTTGTTCACCCGTGGTAGACGATCCTCCCTCCACCAGGTGGACAACCAGTACACGTGCCAAATTACCACGTGGGCTGCCTTTTTTGTACAGAAATGAGCTCCACCGTGTACCCGCGCGGGTGTGGTTGGGAAAGAGACGGGAGTACGTGCGCCGTGCATGCACCTCTTCTCTTCATCCACGTCCCCCACCTACGTGGGTGTGTGTGAGAGATACAAACCGCGTTCATGAGTATTTTTTGTTTTGGGGTGGGGGTGGGGTGGGGGTTGATTTCGTGAATTATTTGTGGGAATATGTGTCGATGACATCTCAAACAAAGTTTTGCATGCAATGTGTGTGAAATGGAGGCCTATCCATATCGTACATAGAGGGTCGGGCAATCCACGAGAAGAGAGGGAGGGTCATAGCTATCGATAGAGTCGAAGAGAGGATCAAGTGGTTGGGTGCGAGATCAATGAAGAGAGCCATCGAAATTTTGTGTTGGTGCAAGTCAAAGATATAGGGCGATTGGCCTACCGGAACATTAGAGGGCACATGTCAAGTTTGTGTGTGG
>NC_041388.1:456486190-456538926 GCF_002162155.2 Triticum dicoccoides | reverse complement strand
AGGGAGACATCACTAGAGCGTCCGATGTATTGGTGTGTGGGGGGGGAGGGGGTGGGGAAGGGGGTGGGGGAGGCCTAACTATAGAGGTAGAACGACTCGTATATGTGTTGAGAAGGAGAGACCCAGCGATGTCTTGAGGTAGATCAGTCGACATCCATACATAACTGAAGGACGGGAAATATGATGCGATAGAGAGAGAGAGGAGAGAGATAGGGAGGGAGAGGGAGGGAGAGGGGTAGAGTGCCAGATGGGTGATGGAGTTGCTTCTTGAAGATGGTGGGAGAGGCCTACTAGACAAACTGAGGGTGGAACTACAATGTTATCAATAAGAGTGGGGATGTGTTTCTGTGTGTGCCTGTGCGTGATAGATGTGTCGGGATGCATCCATGGATGATGAAGGGGAACCATGTGTTTGGTAAGCAAACCTAACTAGATCGGTAGATCAATTGTTGTTTGTTAGAGGAAGAGAGAGACACAACTAATGAGGTAGATCGATTGACGTGTGGGTAAAAACGAGTTATAAGGACCTAGCTAGCTATATGTATAGCGAGAGATCGGTCAGTGTACGTCCATTTGTTAGAGGCAAATAAGGCCCAGCGAGACTGATAAACAGAGAGAATGGAGAGGCCCAACTACTATCTAGATAGGGGGAGGAGTGTGCGGTTGTGCGATCGATGAAAAGAGGGGCGAGAGTTTACACGTGTGTCTGACCGTATGAGAGACACGAGGCAAGGACACATAAAGGAGGAGATTGAAGGTGTGTGTGTGTATGTTGTAGGCAGGCATCACTGGAGAGGTTGATCGATCGGTGTGTGTCAGAAAGTAATTGTGGAGACTCTGGGAGAATGACCCAAAGAAAAAAATGAATGTGCCCGGTGGATAGAATGCCGAGGGACGGGGAGGTCGAGGAGGGCATGCGCATGCACGTGAGAAAGTTAGTGGTAGCTACAAAGGTTAGAGGATTGTGTGGGTGTAACAGACTAACAAAGATCATAATTTGAAATGAAAGCGGATTCATATATTTGAATAGGAGATCATAGTGTTTTAAACATTGCATGCATGAATATAGCAGTGATACACATGCTGTGCACATGTTATACCATAATGTGATAATGCATGGCGTTTGCAACTCACATCTAAATGCACAGTCAAAAAAAACTCACATCTAAATGCCGAACAATCTAAACCATACTATACATCAAACAATCTCAAATTTTATTTGAATTTATGATAATGTGTGGCGTTTGCATCTTACAACTAAATATCGAACAATATATATCGAACATTCTCACATTTTATTTAAATGTGTGGTAATGTGTGGTATTTGCAACTCACATCTAAATACTTGTAGGCGTAGGGGGCGGGGCACCATACATAATGTGATAAACACATTATACATATGAGACATAGTTTAGATTATGAAGATCTAGCTAGAGCTAGAAATGTAATGTGATTTGAAATCAAAATAAAGTGGATTCAAAAAATCTAGTTCGAGTTCATCTAGTACACATAGTTCATATGTAACTCGAGACTAATCTTGTGGTGTGCTGTGAAGATAATACACAAATGATGGTTTAACTTTACAATAATGATGGTTATAGATCTTGTTAAAACAGAGAAACGAATTCAAATGCTTTTACTTCATAACAATCATTACTGTAGATCTTATTCAAATAGAGAAACGAATTCAAATTTAGTTCATATTGAAGCGGTAGTATATACGTTTGGAATTCACTAAAACATTCATTTGAGTAGTAGGTTGCATGCATTATACACGTAGCGAAATATTCTAATTGAACATTACATGAATTCAAAGTTTTGAATGACATTTGTAGTGCGCATTGATTTGGTACAGTACACGTTAGGCTTGTCCGGAAATATCAACCCGCGCTTTGTTAGCCCGAAATATTTAAGATATATCTTTGTCTCGTTGTGCTCTGACAACTCCCTCCATCTCAACCCACGCCTTGCTATTCTGAAATTACAACGTGCGCGAAAAAACCCACCTCCCGTGAAATCCCGACACGCGAAATGCCCGTGGTACCCCTGAACCGAAAGAACCGCCACAAATCGGCGATAGTACTTTCCTAACTTACCCCACATTTCGGACAAGCGCATCTCTAAGCCATGGTTCCCCATTGCCATCCCATCCGCCCACCCATTCGTACACCAAGGCCGCGAAAACCCACGACGAAACCCCACACCCTGCTGCATCCGCCACCCAGCCGAAGCCTCTTCCCCGACGACATCGTCCACAGCAACACCTCGACGTCCCTCATCCACTGTACCGGATGAGGATCCCTCGTCGATCTCATCGTCCCGCTGGTTCAGCCACCCCGTCCTCCACCTCCAAGGAGTTGCCCCGACGTTCCCCTCATCTTTCGCGCCACCTCCATTCCCACACCGCCGTCTTCACCTGCACCACCGGAAGAGCATCATCATCACCGTTTCCTCGGGTGAAGTTGCGGCCTAATCGGCTCCACCAAAGAGGTTGTACACTAATCGCCGCATTTTCTTCTTGATTCGATCTCACGGTGCTGCCGGCGCTCGGACCCGAGCCGACACGGCGCGGCTCCATCCACGGTGGCGTCGCCGGCCACTTCCTCCATGGCGTCATTCCCTTAGCGGCGACGTCCACATCAGTAGGAGCTCCTGCTGCTTTAGCTCTCGCTCGCGCTGCTGCTTTAGCTCTCGCTCGCGCTGCTGCTCTGCTCTTGCTCCCGGTCCCCTACCTGGTCTTCTCTTGCTATTGCTCTTGCTCGCGCTATTGCTCTCGCTCTTGCTCTTGCTTGCGATGCTGCTTCGATTTAGCTACACTTCAGTCGACTGAATCGACTTTTGGGTCAGCCGATTGTTAGGGGGTGGGGTGGGGGGCTCGCCAGTGTGAAGGAAGAACCAACCGTAACAGGGAGGGGGGCTCGCTGGAGAGGTACCCCACTATCTATCTTAGGGTTTAGGATGGGGGCGATGGTCTCCGGTGGTGGCGGGGCGGTGGCATGGGGATCGCCGGAGAAAAAGCTCGGCATGGGGGGGCCTAGAGGGATGGCCGGGGCGGCGGCAGACCGGCGGTGGGGAGTGTTTTCGGGGCAGGCGGGGCGGCGCACCGCCGGCCGCGGGCGGCGAGGGGCTGCTATTTGGTTGGTGGTGGCTGGCGGCTTAGGGGTGGAGGTTGAAGATGAACCACAGGCCCTTGATTTCGTATCCAACGGCTGCAAAATCGACTTACCAGAGATGAAAAAGTCAATCGACCGACGTGTAGCCTCACCTTGCTAGTGCGTTTAGTTTCGACAGAAAAATTTAGTTTCGACACCAAAATTCAGTTTTGATAGTTAAGTTTAGTTTCGACAGTTAAGTTCAGTTGTAGTTAAGTTCAGAGATGAGCGGCTAATGCATTTTACATCTAGCACTTTGTGGTTATGTATTTTACGTCATGTATTGGAGATGCTATTAGAATTCCACTCAGGTTAACGTTGTTCATTGTCTCTCTTGTCCTGCTTCAGCCTCGGCGTCGTACAACTCACCGGAGCTGCTCCAACGATGAAACCCTCCATCACAGCAGAGCAGTACCTCGGGCTCCATCTCCAGACGCCTAAGATCTTCTTCCCCTCATCCGACAGCAAAGTCAGCCGGAGCATCCTCAGCAGCAAACCCAATCACGCTGAGATTGACATGGCTTCGCCAAAGAGGTTGTACACTTGTTGCATCTCTTTTTTACTCTACATGTTATATATATTATCCACTGAGCACACGGATTTGTTCCTTTAGTGTCTCCTTGAAAGAAAAAACATAGGAATTTTAATTTTTCACTTGTCCTCCTTTCCAAATTCCTAGTCATGAAGCACAAGACTAAGAGATAGTATCATAATAGCATTATAACCGTACATTTTCTTGTGGTTTGACTTAATCTCACCATGCTTCTTTGCATCCTATGATCTTCCAATTGTTGTGAATCAAACGCCCAGATTGGCAGAAATCCTATGTTTTTAAATTCTCTGTTTTGCACGTGCATTCCTATCCTATTCCTGTCTATTTCCTATCCCTGCATTTTTGGAATCCTCCAATTCGAACAAGCCCTTACAGAATTACTTCTCTTACAGATAGTTTTCAAAGAAAACCTTGCGTGGTTTGTCCCGCTCCTGCTACGCCGTCGTCCACCCTAGCTCAGCTCTTCCAACGACAGAAGGGTCCAGCACAGCAGGGATCCGGCCTCCAGACTGTCTTTCGTTGCCTCATATCTTCTTCCCCATTGCTGGTAGTCATGAAAACTGAATTACCATCATCAACCGAGTAGATGACCTCGAGGACTACACGGGTCCGCAAGAGAGGTCGCACTCTTTCGTGTCTGCTTGCGTTATGCATCACTTAATATTACATGCTACTTTATTGTCCTGTTCACCGATTAGACTCTGAGTCAGCTCCAAACTAATGGTCAAACTTGAGTTTTTAAATGGTTGTGGGGTACATATCGGGGTCGCTATCAATATTATCTATCTACTATCTGGTTAATCTCCGGTGTCTACTATGAGTTTCATGTTGGGTGGGAAACAAACAGTAAAGAAGACATTATCTGTATTTTTTAACCGGAGCCATTATCCACCTTCTATTATTGGTTTTGGGTCTATCCACAGGTTAATACCATCAATCTGGATTTCTGCATGCACTCCTTACATAATCTCACTATGTTTTATTCCAATGCATGACAGTTATTGTAAACAATGGAACTGAACATGTAGAGCAAAAGAGACGAGCCTTGTGTGGCAATAAAATTTAATGCAGACATCGCCCCATGGTAGGCGCAAAGGCAGCCCCCCCTCCACGCATTTTGGATTGTAATCGAGAGGAAGATATCTGTTCTGAGGGGGATTCAGAAGTAGAAGACAACTCCTATTTACCCCCTGAGGTCTTCGCTCTAACTTGGCATGCTGATGTTGGTTGTATCATGCATATGGTGTCTTGCATTGCTTTCTTTATACATCAAATATGTCATCTACTTAGTTTAGACATCCTTTGTTTGAATGCCATCTGTTTAGTTTATTCATCATTTATGTGAATTAAGCAACGCCATCTTGTTTAGCTAGGCATCATATATGTGAATTTTGCAATGCCATCCTGCTTAGCCAGTTATCTTATATGTAAATTATATCAGGCCATCCTTTTTTTCGTTACATATTACATTTGTCAACAATGTTAGTACATTCAACTACTCTTCGTGTGCATCAGCCATTTGACACGGTGATGGCAAATTCTGGAGGGAAAACAAGGTCTTGTGACGCCCTCGATTCAATCGTACACTAATCATACACGCAAATGTGTACGATCAAGATCAAGGACTCACGGGAAGATATCACAACACAACTCTAGACACAAATTAAAATAATACAAGCTTTATATTACAAGCCAGGGGCCTCGAGGGCTCGAATACATAAGCTCGAAAACACAAGAGTCAGCGGAAGCAACAATATCTGAGTACAGACATAAGTTAGACAAGTTTGCCTTAAGAAGGCTAGCACAAAAGCAACATCGATCGAAAAGGCAAGGCCTCCTGCCTGGGAGCCTTCTAACTACTCCTGGACATCGGCGGTCTCCGCCACGTGGTAGTAGACGCCCTCGGCGTAGTAGTAGTCGTCAAAGGTGTCATCTGGCTCCTGGACTCCGTCATCTGGTTGCGTCATCCGAGAAGAATGGAAAAGGGGAAAAAGAGGGAGCAAAGCAACCGTGAGTACTCATCCAAAGTACTCGCAAGCAAGGATCTACACTACAGATGCAACATTATCAAAGGAAAGCTGTATATGTGGACTGGACTGCAGAAATGCCAGAATAGAGAGAAGGCCTAGTCCTATCGAAGACTAGCATCTTCTGGAAACCACCCTCTTGCAGCAAACATGAGGGAGTAGAGTAGCATAAAGTAAAGTAGTAGTAGCGTTATCAACCTCGGCCAGAGATCCTTTCTCGACTCCCTGCGAGAAAGAAATCCCAGAGCCATACTATCCAGTTATCATCACAATCAAATCCTCATCACCATCCAGTTCTCATCACAAGTATCCAATTCTAGTTGTATCGATCGGGATACAACTCCAAGTGTCCGTTACCGTAGGACAGGCTATGCATAGATTAGTTCTTCCCTGCAGGGGTGCACCAACTTACCCACCACGCTCGATTGACTCTGGCCGGGCACACTTTCCTGGGTCATACCCGGCCTCGGCCAAACAATATGCCGCAACCCGACCTAGGCTTAATAGAGAGGTCAAGCACGCCGGACTAAACCTATGCCCCCAGGGGTCATGGGCCATCACCCCGGGAACTCCTGCACGTTGCGTGGGCGGCCGGTGAGCAGACCTAGCTACCTCCCTAAAGAGGCAGGAGCTTACCAGTCCAACCCGGCGCGCGCCGCTCCGTCGCTGATGTCTATTAAGCTTCGGCTGATGTACACGACGCAGAACGCCCATACTATGCCCACGTGATGGTTAGTGCTATTAGGCCAGAGGCCCCTCGGATCAAATATCCAAATCGTAGTGGATTAGGAACACGCGGTAACAAGCAGAGACTCACGAAAGATGTGACCCCATTGCCCCGTCTCGAGGACTTGCAAGGACTAAGAATGCCCGGCCACGCCTCGTAATTATCTCGCGGGCACCCTCCAGGTCAACCCGTCTCCACATCACTTTCCAAGTAACAGTGGTAAAGTCCAAGTATCCGTGTGTCCAAACATCAAGAGGAAAACCCAAGGAATCACCCCCGGTGGGTTCCACTCAATGTAATCATCAAGGTGAACGTAGAGGAATCACCCTCGAGGTTCACACTTGAGGGGTTGCATGACAGAGCCGTATCGGAAGTGGTTAAGGAGGAAATCACCCTCGATGACCACGACCGAATAGCTACACTACAGGTTAACATCAGAAGTGCTGTAGAGGTCTCACCCTCGGCACTCAATAGTAACACTGCAGGGTCGAGCAACGAATGGGCGTGATGTGACGTGAGGTGTCGGGTCTTGGTCTTCGATCCCGTTGATCGGGTCTTCAATGATGAAGCAGGGGCAACAAGGACAAGGTGGGGGTCACTGACGGATCACTAACCAACCTATACTAAGCAGTTTAGGATAAGCAGGTAAGGTACAACAGTAGATACAAAAGCAGGCTATGCATCAGAATAGGAGCAAACAATAACAATAGTAAAATCTAATGCAAGCATGAGAGAATGGAATGGGCGATATCGGGAGGATCAAAGGGGGGGCTTGCCTGGTTGATCTGGCAAGGAGGGGTCGTTGTCGACGACGTAGTCGATCACCGGGGCATCAGCGGCCTCGGGGTCTACCGGAGAGAAGAGGGGGAAGAAACAGTAAATACATAGCAAACAGAGGTAACACTAAGCATGACATGACGATACGTAGCGCTAAGCGTGCTCTAACGCGGTCCTAGACGTTATAGGTGAAGGGGGAATTCAACCGGGAAGGTGTTCCCGGTTCCGGACCTGTGTCAGACAGATGACCGGAGGGGGAAAGTTCCATGTTCAGCATGCTAGGGGCATGTGACAGATGAACGGACCGCATATTCGGATTCGTTGGATTTTTCTGAGCAACTTTCATATAGAAAACATTTTCATCTGAGCTACGGTTTATTTTCTATGAATTTTTAAAGTTTTATTAATATTCGGAAATTATTTATATTAACAGAAATGGAATATGACGTCAGCATGATGTAGGAGCGACGTCAGCAGTCAACAGTGCGGTTGACTGGTCAAAATGACCAGTGGGGCCCACTTGTCATGGACAGGGGCCTTAACAGTGTTTATTAAAACTACTATGAGGTTAATTGGCAACTGGGCCCCACATGTCAGTGTCTCATTAAGTTAACTAAATATTTTAAATAAATAAAACATTGATTAAGGGAGTGGGGCCCGCATGTCAGCGGCTGGGGCCTGCCCAGTCAGCACGGTTGACCAGGTCAACATGGTTAGCTGGGGTCCGGGGACCCACGGGCAGCGACCTGGGGTGGACCCCACGCGGTGCCAGCTCAGCGGAGCCGCCGGAGTTGCTCCGATGAGCCTCCCGCGGTGGCGCTCTCGCCGGAGGCGATCGGAAATCGCGTACGGGGCACCAAATCGTGCGTTGCAACTTGCGTTAGAACGAGGAGAGCGCACCGCGTCCATTTACGGCGGCGGCGCGGCCCGTAACTGGCTAGAACAACGACGACGAGAGGCCGGGCGGACGCCGGCATTCGGCCGCGGTTGGAAACGAGGCTAGAGGGCACGGGGAGGCACGAGCTCGAGCTCGTTGGGCTCATGGGAGCACGAGGAGCTCGTTGCCATGTCCTGGTGAGCGCGACAGGGGCTATGGCCACGGCGGCGAGGCGATCCGCGGCGACGGGCTCACGGCAACGGCGTCGAGGTAGCTACGACGCACGAAGAGGCTAATGAAGGGGAGCAGGAGACGGAGAAGCTCACCGCGTGGCTCACACGTAGGCCCGTGACGGTTTAGGAGCTGCAGGCGTCGCCGTAATCGACGACGACGCCGGCAACCGAAGAGGAAGAAGACGACGGCGATCTCGCGTTGCAGAGTTGAGGAGCTCCAACGGGTGGCACTAGTCGATGGAGAGGGCGATGGTGGACCTCGTATACGTATCGACGAGGTGCGGGTGCGGCGATGGTCGCGGTGGGGCGAAGTGGCCGGCGACGAGCGCGTCGTGGAGGTGGAGGGAAAGGGGATCTGGGGAGAACCCAGAGGAAAGTGGGGCGATATAGGAGAGCATGGGAGTGAGTGGGGCACAGGGGAGAGGACCGAGGCGTCGGGGTGTGGGGGCCTTATCCTCCCCCTCGTCGTCGACGGCGAGGCGGTCCGGGGCGACCGCGCCCCTGTAGCGACGGGGTCGGTCGAACAGGGAAGGTGACCCGGGGTAAGGTGGGCCGGCTGGTCCGAATGGGCCAAGGCCCAGGGAGGCAGGGGCTTCCTTTCCCCTTTTCGTTTTCTTTTTAAAACTTTTCTGTTTTCATTTAACAGTAGCCTTTTGCATTTTCTTTTGCAGTAATTATCTTTTGCAAAAATGTGCCACTGGTGAAAACAAATACTAGGGGCAGTGGTGCACTGCCACCATAAGCTTGGGATTTATTTGAATCCATTTGGAATTTTCATAATTGGAGTAGCATTTTAAAATGCTAGAATTTGCACTGGATTAATTGCTACTGCTCATTTTAGTAACATAGTGATGTTCTTTTTCTTAACATCAATTGTTTTGGAATGTTTGCTAAATAATGAACATTTTTTCCAGCAAGTTTACGCAACTTCAAATTTCACTTTGAATCTGAATAGAATTCAGAGAAGGGATTTGAGCTGAGATATTACCCCAACATGATTAAGCTTTGTAAAACAAGATGACTTGGCACTGATCATAAGGGATTGCTGTAGTGTGATTCTGGGGATGTTACAAATCTCCTCCACTACAAGAAATCTCGTCCCGAGATTTAAGGGGGTGGAGTAAGGGGGGGGGAGACTCGGGAAGGGCAAAGCAAAGCACAAGATAGGTGCCTAGGGGCTATCTCAGTGAACATGGCATAGAGGCACCTCTTGAGACGAAATTCAATAAAGTCGTCGAGAACAAGGTAATGAGATGCAATAAGAAGCTTCAACTGGGTAGGCAATCATTTGTTGCTTGAAACAAGGGGGTGAAAGGGGTTTCAGAGCGACGGGGATATGTATTGTGTCTGATACCAGAATTGGTGATCTCACGGAAGGTGGATATGATTTACATATGAAACCAAGTGTGATATTTTTTTTTGAAACAGGGGGGGTATACATGAGAGTTAGGTTTTGATCCTATGGAACTGTGGTTTATGGACCCACCATGTGGGTTAAAAGCAGGAAGGAGCTAACATTTTGCATGGTCATGATAGCAAGGCAGGTCAGAGGATAACCTGTCAGTTATGTTGATAACAACGTAGGTACCAAGGGCGAGGGACGAAGAGAACTATTTTCCTGCTCGTTGAACGAGGCAGACCAGTAGGCAAAGTTCTCGTCCATTGGTGGCTACCGGAATGTTATCAACAATAGTAACAAGGTCTTGCTGACAGAGTCGCACGCCGAGGTGTTTACCTAAGCAGAGAATTAACTCTGCTCCGATAAGTTAGATTACGAGAATGGTTAAACAAACCAATGGAAAGGAAAATGTGATTATTAGTTTAACCAGACCAATGGAAAGGAAAAGGGTGCTTATACAAAAGTAATAGAGTATATGCTTCCCAAGAACAAACAGAGCAAGATATACATGACAGGACATCAAGTAATTATCCATTTAGTTAATGGGGCAATGAGAATCATGATATTACCCATACAACGGTGTTTGGATAATAGATCAAGAAACATTCGGCAATGTGCTTCCAATGTTCTTGTTGATATTCGGAATACCTCAGTCATGCTTTGAGGTAGCATTAACATGGTGTTCCAAGTAGTGGTTTGAGTTGAAGATCACAATAAATACTCAAGGAACAGTTTGAGTTGAAGATAACAAGAAATGCTCAAGGAACAATTGCAGGAATAGCAAGGAGTCCAAGGTATAATTAAGACATGATCAAATATGTGTTGGAAAGAAGACAAGGGGTTGTCAATGACACTCAAATCATCGAAGGTCAAGGATGATAATTCTTATCTGAATTCGATTGATATGCTGGAAGGGCTCAGAATGTTGACGAGCACGACACAATTGTGGAGAGATTTCAGGAAGATGTAATCGATTGGAGATGACATCAATTCAAAGGAATGATCAAGTGAAAAGTTATTGGAACCATGGGTACGACACAAACTCGAAAGCAAGCTTGCTGTTCAAGGCGAAAAGATAAGATGAGGACGATCGACGTAAGCTTCGCTCATTGTCGAAAGTTGTGCTCCGGGAATAAGGACCTGGTAGCACTGTTGAAATTTAGCACGGTAATAATACAGCTGATCAGGCTAGGAATGACTTGAATGATTATTAAACTCGTAAGCAACAAAAATTACTTAAGAGTTACAGAATCGGAGTGTGGAATCGATTCACTTATCGGCGTTCTCGAGTGACTAACAACTCAAAACCCGGGGAAATATGAAATCGATGAGAAGCAATACCAAATGAAGACTCGTAGGAAGCAACACGGTTCTTTGTTATTCTCGAGGTACCGAAGGGTAATACTCGAGGGAAGATCAAAATAGAGGTTGCGGAGATGCATTGGTCTGTAGAAGACAAGTGCTTTAACTTGTCCGAGAAATGGAATCAAAGGGAACAACCATGTTCAGAACCACGGTTGCAAAGGACCAAACATAGGTACCATATGAACTTATAACAAGGGGATTATTACTATCACAAGAATCTTCCATGATAAGTTTCACATCGGGTCCATGGGCATGAACACAAAGTTCAAGGTCGACTCCCACTTCTTCAATGCATAACCTTTCATTCACTCCTCGTTTTTCGAAGAAATTGTAGTGCAGAGGATTTATCTGCCGAAGTACCAGTAGAGTAAGACTCGTGAGAACTCTCGGGTTCACACGGATTATGGAAGGCATAAGTTCAACCCATCGGGGCATTTTTACGAATCTATACAACCATCAACCAAGCAAAGATACGAGTTCAAAAGCAGAGTATCGGAGTCAAAGCAGATGATACAATTTACCGAAGGTGTTATGTATCAGGGAAAAACTCACAAGACTTTGGATGTGAAGGACATTGTCGGATAACAACCCAGCAATGGATCTGGCGATTCACGACAGAGTTGATGTGATTATCGGTAATCAATCAGATGAAGAAGGGGATGCAAAGGCATTGGCTTATAGAAACGTCTGAATGATTCGATGCTTGGGTACAAAGGAATTATGATTTCAAGACGAAGGATCGAAAGCAGAGGCTCTGATCAAAAGATGATAAGTTGAATAGACTTAGAGGTGCACCTGATCAAATCTTGATTTGGCAAGAACCAGCTCATAACCGGAGCGATGTCGGAGACGGAAAGAAAATTTCCAAGGATTAATTGGTGATTGCGAGTATTCGCTCACACGTTGAATCCATAGGAACAGAAGTACAACCACAAAGAATTTTAAAGGATATTGCTCGACATACGGAACTAATCGTAGTGCAAACAGGCAAGGAGAATCAAGAGCAATAGGCTGCAGAGGATTTTCGGAAGATCACATAGTATTTCGAAGAATTTTGCGAATCACACGAACAACTGAGGATAAACGGATCCTCGGTGAGTGCGAGGAATTATCCGAAGGGGGGTGTATTCATGGGGCAAAGAACTGCAAGGCAGTAAGCTCAAAGGATTCTTGAAACAATAGAGAATTTTGGGGCATCTTGTAATAACAAGAGCATCGAGGAATGATTGTATGGACGGCAAATGTATGTAGCTATCCATGGGGATTTATCGGTGGTAGGGAAATGCAATGGCAAAGGGCACAAGGGTCTCGGGAAAACATCGAGGAGTATCTGCAGAATCTTCTGGCGAAGCAAGCGATCATCTGCAGTGAAGGGGCTCTCCAGGAGGAAGTGGTTACGAGATCCTAGAGTCAGAGTTAGTAAAATCTTTAACCCGAATAGAAGAGAGTTCAGAGTCCCAGAGTATAGACGAGGAATAAAAGATCCTAATACCACCCAATGGCGACGTGGGCCCGTAAGCCACACAGCCAATGTTAGTAAAAGTTTTTCAGTGACTAGACTCAACTTCGGCCAAGGAGTTGGAAAGGGGGCTACCTACAGGCAGTTGGCTCTGATACCAACTTGTGACGCCCTCGATTCAATCGTACACTAATCATACACGCAAATGTGTATGATCAAGATCAAGGACTCACGGGAAGATATCACAACACAACTCTAGACACAAATTAAAATAATACAAGCTTTATATTACAAGCCAGGGGCCTCGAGGGCTCGAATACATAAGCTCGAAAACAAAAGAGTCAGCGGAAGCAACAATATTTGAGTACAGACATAAGTTAGACAACTTTGCCTTAAGAAGGCTAGCACAAAAGCAACATCGATCGAAAAGGCAAGGCCTCCTGCCTGGGAGCCTTCTAACTACTCCTGGTCATCGGCGGTCTCCTCCACGTGGTAGTAGACGCCCTCGGTGTAGTAGCAGTCGTCAAAGGTGTCATCTGGCTCCTAGACTCTGTCATCTGGTTGCGTCATCCGAGAAGAATGGAAAAGGGGAAAAAGAGGGAGCAAAGCAACCGTGAGTACTCATCCAAAGTACTCGCAAGCAAGGATCTACACTACAGATGCAACATTATCAAAGGAAGGCTGTATATGTGGACTGGACTGCAGAAATGCTAGAATAGAGAGAAGGCCTAGTCCTATCGAAGACTAGCATCTTCTGGAAACCACCCTCTTGCAACAAACATGAGGGAGTAGACTAGCATAAAGTAAAGTAGTAGTAGCGTTATCAACCTCGGCTAGAGATCCTTTCTCGACTCCCTGTGAGAAAGAAATCCCAGAGCCGTACTATCCAGTTATCATCACAATCAAATCCACATCACCATCCAGTTCTCATCACAAGTATCCAGTTCTAGTTGTATCGATCGGGATACAACTCCAAGTGTCCGTTACCATAGGACAGGCTATGCATAGATTAGTTCTTCCCTGCAGGGGTGCACCAACTTACCCACCATGCTCGATTGACTCCGGTCGGACACACTTTCCTGGGTCATGCCCGGCCTCGGCCAAACGATACGCCGCAACCCGACCTAGGCTTAATAGAGAGGTCAAGCATGCTGGACTAAACCTATGCCCCCAGGGGTCATGGGCCATCGCCCCGGGAACTCCTGCACGTTGCGTGGGCGGCCGGTGAGCAGACCTAGCTACCTCCCTAAAAAGGCAGGAGCTTACCAGTCCAACCCGGCGCGCGCCGCTCCGTCGCTGACGTCTATTAAGCTTCGGCTGATGTACACGACGCAGAACGCCCATACTATGCCCACGTGATGGTTAGTGCTATCAGGCCAGAGGCCCCTCGGATCAAATATCCAAATCGTAGTGGATTAGGAACGCGCGGTAACAAGCAGAGACTCACGAAAGATGTGACCCCGTTGCCCCGTCTCGAGGACTTGCGGCAAGGTCTAAGAATGCCCGGCCACGGCTCCTAATTATCTCGCGGGCACTCTCCAGGTCAACCCGTCTCCACATCACTTTCCAAGTAACAGTTGTAAAGTCCAAGTATCCGTGTGTCCAAACATCAAGAGGTAAACCCAAGGAATCACCCCCGGTGGGTTCCACTCAATATAATCATCAAGGTGAACGTAGAGGAATCACCCTCGAGGTTCACACTTGAGGGGTTGCATGACAGAGCCGTATCGGAAGTGGTTAAGGAGGAAATCACCCTCGATGACCACGACCGAATAGCTACACTACAGGTTAACATCAGAAGTGCTGTAGAGGTCTCACCCTCGGGACTCAATAGTAACACTACAGGGTCGAGCAACGAATGGGCGTGATGTGACGTGAGGTGTCGGGTCTTGGTCTTCGATCATGTTGATCGGGTCTTCAATGATGAAGCAGGGGCAACAAGGACAAGGTGGGGGTCACTGACGGATCACTAACCAACCTATACTAAGCAGTTTAGGATAAGCAGGTAAGGTACAACAGTAGATACAAAAGCAGGCTATGCATCAGAATAGGAGCAAACAATAACAGTAGTAAAATCTAATGCAAGAATGAGAGAATGGAATGGGCGATATCGGGAGGATCAAAGGGGGGGCTTGCCTGGTTGATCTGGCAAGGAGGGGTCATTGTCGACGACGTAGTCGATCACCGGGGCATCAGCGGCCTCGGGGTCTACCGGAGAGAAGAGGGGGAAGAAATAGTAAATACATAGCAAACAGAGGTAACACTAAGCATGACATGACGATACGTAGCGCTAAGCGTGCTCTAACGCGGTCCTAGACGTTATAGGTGAAGGGGGAATTCAACCGGGAAGGTGTTCCCGGTTCCGGACCTATGTCAGACAGATGACCGGAGGGGGAAAGTTCCATGTTCAGCATGCTAGGGGCATGTGACAGATGAACGAACCGCATATTCGGATTCGTTGGATTTTTCTGAGCAACTTTCATAAAGAAAACATTTTCATCCGAGCTACGGTTTATTTTCTATGAATTTTTAAAGTTTTATTAATATTCGGAAATTATTTATATTAACAGAAATGGAATATGACGTCAGCATGATGTAGGAGCGACGTCAGCAGTCAACAGTGCGGTTGACTGGTCAAAATGACCAGTGGGGCCCACATGTCATGGACAGGGGCCTTAACAGTGTTTATTAAAACTACTATGAGGTTAATTGGCAACTGGGCCCCACATGTCAGTGTCTCATTAAGTTAACTAAATATTTTAAATAAATAAAACATTGATTAAGGGAGTGGGCCCGCATGTCAGCGGCTGGGGCCTGCCCAGACAGCACGGTTGACCAGGTCAACGTGGTTAGCTGGGGTTCGGGGACCCACGGGCAGCGACCTGGGGTGGACCCCACGCGGCGCCAGCTCAGCGGAGCCGCCGGAGTTGCTCCGATGAGCCTCCCGCGGTGGCGCTCTCGCCGGAGGCGATCGGAAATCGCGTACGGGGCACCAAATCGTGCGTTGCAACTTGCGTTAGAACGAGGAGAGCGCACCGCGTCCATTTACGGCGGTGGCGCGGCCCGTAACTGGCTAGAACAACGACGACGAGAGGCCGGGCGGACGCCGGCATTCGGCCGCGGTCGGAAATGAGGCTAGAGGGCACGGGGAGGCACGAGCTCGAGCTCGTTGGGCTCATGGGAGCACGAGGAGCTCGTTGCCGTGTCCTGGTGAGCGCGACAGGGGCTATGGCCACGGCGGCGAGGCGATCCGCGGCGACGGGCTCACGTCAACGGCGTCGAGGTAGCTACGACGCACGAAGAGGCTAACGAAGGGGAGCAGGAGACGGAGAAGCTCACCGCGTGGCTCACACATAGGCCCGTGACGGTTTAGGAGCTGCAAGCTTCGCCGTAATCGACGACGACGCCGGCAACCGAAGAGGAAGAAGACGACGGTGATCTCGTGTTGCAGAGTTGAGGAGCTCCAACGGGTGGCACTAGTCGATGGAGAGGGCGATGGTGGACCTCGTAGACGTATCGACGAGGTGTGGGTGCCGCGGTGGTCGCGGTGGGGCGAAGTGGCCGGTGACGAGCGCATCGTGGAGGTGGAGGGAAAGGGGATCTGGGGAGAACCCAGAGGAAAGTGGGGCGATATAGGAGAGCATGGGAGTGAGTGGGGCACAGGGGAGAGGACCGAGGCGTCGGGGTGTGGAGGACTTATCCTCCCCCTCGTCGTCGACGGCGAGGCGGTCCGGGGCGACCGCGCCCCTATAGCGACGGGGTCGGTCGAACAGGGAAGGCGACCCGGGGTAAGGTGGGCCGGCTGGTCCGGATGGGCCAAGGCCCAGGGAGGCAGGGGCTTCCTTTCCCCTTTTTGTTTTCTTTTCAAAACTTTTCTGTTTTCATTTAATAGTAGCCTTTTGCATTTTCTTTTGCAGTAATTATCTTTTGCAAAAATGTGCCACTAGTGAAAACAAATACTAGGGGCAGTGGTGCACTGCCACCATAAGCTTGGGATTTATTTGAATCCATTTGGAATTTTCATAATTGGAGTAGCATTTTAAAATGCTAGAATTTGCACTGGATTAATTGCTACTGCTCATTTTAGTAACATAGTGATGTTCTTTTTCTAAATAATGTTTGCTAAATAATGAACATTTTTTCCAGCAAGTTTACGCAACTTCAAATTTCACTTTGAATCTGAATAGAATTCAGAGAAGGGATTTGAGCTGAGATATTACCCCAACATGATTAAGCTTTGTAAAACAAGATGACTTGGCACTGATCATAAGGGATTGCTGTAGTGTGATTCTAGGGATGTTACAGGTCTTCAGAGCAGACTATGCTATCTGACGAAGCATATATCTCCCTGGTTACGGATAGCTCCTCAGAGGAGGATTCGGAGACAGATGACCAGTCCTATTCCCCCCTGAGGTGTATGCTCTAACTTGGCAGGGTTATGTTGCTCATATCGTGCGTATGGTGTCTCGCATTGCTATGTCATTTGATTAGTTTACACATGCTTTGTGTGAATGCCACCTGTTCAGTGTCTATTACCATATATGTGAATTATGCATTGCCATCTTGTTGCCACACATTTTATATGTGAATTATTCAATCCTATCTTGTTGCAAAAGCATTATATATGTGAAGTATGCAATGCCATGCTGTTTAGCCAATCATCATGTATGTGAATTATATCATGCTATCATTATTTTGTATTACGTGTTCCATTTGTCGACAACGTTTGTATATTCAACTACTCTTCCTGTGCATCAGCCATTTGAAGCGGTGATGGAAGTATCTGGAGTGAAAATAAGGTATTCAGAGCAGACAATGCTACCTGCTGAAGCAGACATCTTGCTGGTTACAGAGAGCTCCCCAGAGGAGGATTCAGAGACTAATGACCAGTCCTATTCCCCCCCCCCCCTGAGGTCTATGCTCAAACTTGGCAGGGTTATATTACCCATGTCATGCATGCTGTCTTGCATTGCTTAGTTTTTACATCATATATGGATTGCCATCTGCTTACTTGCTTACTATATAAATCATATATTTGAATTATATCATGCCATCATGTTTACATAGTACACACACATCATCTATGTTAATTATGGCATTGCAACCCATTTAATAAAGACATAATATAGTTATATCATCTCATCCTGTTTAGTGTTTACAGTCATCATATTTTGAATTATGGCATTCTATCCGTGAATGTATGTGAATTATGGCATGCCAACCTATTTAATAAACACATTATATAGTTATGTCATGTCATCCTGTTTACATAGTCTCATATTTTGAACTATGTCTTTCCATCTTTTTTAGTTAGCCATCATAATGTGAAATTGTGTCATGCTATCCTATTTAGTTAGCCATCATATATGTGAAATTGTGTCATGCTATCCTGTTTGGTTAGACAACATAAATATGAATTATTTCTTGCCCTCTTTTATTCCCCACTATCCATTGCACCTGTCTATCATACAATGTCTATACTTTCAATTACTTTTCTTGTTTATCAGCCATTTGAATTGGAGAGAGTGATTGCAGTATCAAGGGAGTAACAACACGGTCTTCAGAAAAGATAGTGCTACCAGTTGATCCAGATAGAACCACGGTTGTACTTGCCAAAGGACCAGATCCACCACACATAACCCAGACTCTCGCAGATTGTACCCCTACCTAGTTGGAAAGAGAACCAGCTACACCCCTTCTAACCCCAACCACGGCAGATAGTAACCCAGTTCCAGTTGACACAACACTGTCTCCACCATAGAGCACCCAAACACGAACAATGCCCAAAGCACGAGGACCACCACTCCGAATCCCAACTCAACGCTTAAAGGAGAAGAAGATTTGTTCTTAGGTCAGGTTCTGTAGCTATGGTTCATACTCCTTTGCTCTTGCATTACTGTATTTACTCATACCAACTATTTTCAAACTTGAAGGATGGAATTGAAACTCCAATGGCACAACAGGTATGTTTTAAACCTGTTTCTTTAACTGGTTTGCTGTTGTAACCTACTCTATGTTGATTTTAGTATCAATTGAACAAACAGTTATGTTCTCATGTCACGCACATTACAAGTGTTGTTATTGCTCTATAGTTACCCACACTTATATTCTGTCTATTCTGCTTTGTCTTGAACAAATATTATTTGAACTGTGTCTCTATCTTGATTTGGCAACAAAAACTAGAATGATATAGACCATAAAGTTACCATGGTACATAGATATATGTTTGTTTCATGCTGTTATCCTGTCCACTTTACTACTGAAATCATTTACCAAAATGAGTTTCATATACAACATGGTAAACATGTGATGTGTCTGCTTGTTTGTCTTTTAGAATGCAGACAAAATATTGGAGAACAGTACCGCGTTATCCAATGGTAAAGGAAGTAATGCAGATAAGGTTCAAGATAGTGAGACATCCCTGTTGGTCTCCAAGAAAGCTGATAAAAACTATCTTGACGATAGTGAGGGAACCCAAAAGTCCTGTCTTGATGTAGTGTTCGAGTCACTGACCACTACTGCTGGCACAAGCTCTTCGAACTGGCTGTCTGAATCAGATCGTCTTCTTGAGTCTCAACTTCAAGTTGAAAGACATCGATCAGATGTGATGCGATAGGAAGCTGAACGACTGAGGAAGTCCCTGCAGAATTCAGATGCATATTTTCTAGTGCAACAACAAGCGCTGGAGGATTTAAGCGCCAAACAAGAGAAAGTTAATAAGCTTGCTAAGCATCTTTCCAGCATTATGGGTACCCAGGTTATTGTTTCTTGAGATCTTTTGAAGTGGTTTCAGTTCTGGATTTGTTTTGCTGCGGCGTTTATTTGCGCTGGACGCCAACTTTTACAACAAGTGTATATGATATGCTGCTTTGTTCCCTATATTTGCACTGGTGGCAAACTTTGATGCCCGGTGGATGTAATATGTGTAATAGCCGTGATAGCCTAGTGTTAGTTGCTTGCTTATTTATTTCCTTGTTGTCTTGTTTATTTGTTTGCTTGTAGTCATTGTAGTTCTTTTTCTGCGGTTAGCTAGTGGCTGCAATAACCTATTTTTTAAAACTAGGCCATAATAACCATGGGCTAATATTTACTGTAGAGACACTGGGCCTCCTACTGGCCGTAGAAACAGTGGGCCTTCTACGGGCCGTAGAAACAATGGGCCTTCTATGGGCCGTAGAAACAATGGGCCTTTTGCGGGACGTATCATCAATGGGCCTTATACGGGCCGTATGATCGATTGGCCAAACATGGGCCAAACAGACCGCATTATGGTTGTAAACAGGCTAGAGTTGGAATCGTCCGTTCATGGGCCGACCATAACGGGCCATTGTTAATAGGACGTATTTGATGACGCTATGAAAACGGCCCAACATATTAACGGACCACAAATGGGCCAACTGTAAACACGGACTGAATTTGGCCCACAAGTAGAAAATGACAGTAACGGGTCGTAAGTAAACGAATCCTGGAAATGAGGCCAAGAATAAATGGGCTCTGAGAAGGCCGAAAGACAACATGGGCTGGAAATGGCCCAACGGAATAAGGGGTCGTTAATGGGTATAAAGTGATACACTGTTCATTATGGGCCAGTTTCACCATGGGCCGTTAATGGGTGTAAAGTGATACACTGTTCATTACGGGCCAGTTTCACCACATGCCGTTAATAGGCCAAGAGTTACATAGGGCCTCATATGGGTCGAAAGACGTCGTGGGCCATACATGCGCCAGAAGTGAAAATGGGCTGGAATCATATTGGATGGCCCAGATGACGCTACTAGGCCTAATTCCGATAGGGCGTAACGGGCCTTGGGTTAGCGGGATGTAAATGGGCTATATACGAACATGCCGTTAACAGGCTTTCCATGGGCCGGCCCGCCACCTTTTGACCAAGTCAAACGGGCCGGCCTTTTCACAGGAATGGGCCTCTGTTGGGTCGTGCCACGTGTTGACGTATCGTAGGCACCTTCCGTCCAATGAGTGGATGACATTTGTCCCACCGATGAGCCGACACGTGTTTCCTCCAACCAATGATGCTTTTACACGTGGAAAATCCCCATTGGTCGGGGCTGTTAACGAGTTATCGGATCCAAAACCTGACCCGATAGCTTAACGATGTTCCGTTACGGTGGATGCTACATGTCGGTCACCCTTGACGAAAGCAGTTCTGTGACACGCGATTTATCATCATGGAAGTGGACACTTCCGTGATTATAATTTTGGTAATGTCATGGAACACTTCTATGACAGCACAGGTATGACTATCTTGATTCTCTCATAAAATCGTCATGGATGTACATGCATGACAAAAAACGCTACCTACTATGACAAACACATATCATCACAGAAGTGTATTTATTTGTAGTGAATGGTGGTTGTGGAGGAGACGAAAAAGGGAAGATAGTCTCACATCAACTAGGCGTATCAACGGGCTATGGAGATGCCCATCAATAGATATCAATGTGGGTGAGTAGGGATTTCCAAGCAACGGATGCACTAGAGCTATAAGTATATGAAATCTCAACAAAAGGAACTAAGTGGGTGTGCATCCAACTCGCTTGCTCATGAAGACCTAGGGCATTTTGAGGAAGCCCATCATTGGAATATACAAGCCAAGTTCTATAATGAATAATTACCACTAGTATATGAAAGTGATAACATGGGAGACTCTCTATTATGAAGATCATGGTGCTACTTTGAAGCACAAATGTGGTAAAAGGATAGTAGCATTGTCCCTTCTCTCTTTTTATCTCATAATTTTTTTATTTTGGCCTTTTTTATGACCTCTTTTTTTATTTGGGCTTCTTTGGCCTCTTTTTATTAAATTTTTTTCGTCCGGAGTCTCATCCCGACTTGTGGGGGAATCATAGTCTCCATCAACCTTTCCTCACTTGGGACAATGCTCTAATAATGATGGTCATCACACTCTTATTTCCATATACTCAACAATTACAACTCAGTACTTAGAACAAAATATGACTCTATGTGAATGCCTCCGGCGGTGTACCGGGATATGCAATGAATCAAGAGTGACATGTATGAAAGAATTAAGAACGGTGGCTTTGACCCAAATACAATGTCAACTACATGATCATGCAAGGCAATATGACAATGATGGAGCGTGACATAGTAAATGGAACGGTGGAAAGTTGCATGGTAATATATCTCGGAATGGCTATGGAAATTCCATGATAGGTAGGTATGGTTACTGTTTTGAGGAAGGTATATGGTGGGTGTATGATACTGCGAAAGGCGCGCGGTATTAGAGAGGCTAGCAATGGTGGAAGTGTGACAGTGCGTATGATCCATGGACTCAACATTATTCATAAAGAACTCATATACTTATTGCAAAAATCTACAAGTTATCAAAGCAAAGTATTACGCACATGATCCTAGGGGGGTAGATTGGTCGGAAAAGACCATCGCTCGTCCCCGACCGCCACTCATAAGGAAGACAATCAATAAATAAATCATGCTCCGACTTCATCACATAATGGTTCACCATATGTGCATGCTACGGGAATCACAAACTTTAACACAAGTATTTCTCAAATTGACAACTACTCAACTAGCATGACTCTAATATCACCATCTCCGTATCTCAAAATAATTATCAAGTATCAAACTTCTCTTAGTATTCAACACACTCATAAGAGAATTTTATTATTAATATTGAATGCCTAACATAATTAAAAAAAATACCCTGCTGTTTTGTAGGACTCTAAAAATAATCTAAGTGAAGCATGAGAGAACAATAGTTTCTATAAAACAAATCCACCAACGTGCTCTAAAAGATATAAGTGAAGTACTAGAGCAAAACTATATAAGTGAAGCACATAGAGTATTCTAATAATTTCTGAATCATGTGTGTCTCTCTTAAAAGGTGTGTACAGCAGAGATGATTTTTTTAAACTAAGAAGCAAATACTCAAATCATATAAGACGCTCCAAGCAAAACACATATCATGTGGTGAATAAAAATATAGCTCCAAGTAAAGTTACC
This sequence comes from Triticum dicoccoides, assembly GCF_002162155.2. Taxonomy (NCBI): domain Eukaryota; kingdom Viridiplantae; phylum Streptophyta; class Magnoliopsida; order Poales; family Poaceae; genus Triticum; species Triticum dicoccoides. The sequence continues at coordinate 456,516,358 of NC_041388.1, read as the reverse complement.
GATGGAAGTAGACGAAAGGGGGATGCCTTCCGGGGCATCCCCAAGCTTTGGCTTTTTGGTGTCCTTATATTATCTTGGGGGTTTCATGGAAATGCCCAAGCTTAGGCTCTTGCCACTCCTTGTTCCATAATCCATCAAATCGTTACCCAAAACTTGAAAACTTCACAACACAAAACATAAAGTAGAAAATCTCGTGAGCTCTGTTAGCGAAAGAAAACAAAACACCACTTCAAGGTACTGTAATGAACTCACTATTTATTTATATGGGTATTAAATCTACTGTATTCCAACTTATCTATGGTTTATAAACTATTTTACTAGCCATAGATTCATCATAATAAGCAAACAACACACGAGAAACAGAAGCTGTCAAAAACAGAAAAGTCTGTAGTAATCTGTAGCTAGCGCATGATCTGGAACCCCAAAAATTCTAAAGTAAATTTCTTGACGTGAGGAATTTATCTATTAATAATCTTAAAAAAGAATTAACTAAATATCACTTACAAATAAAAATGGCAGCAGTTCTCGTGAGCGCTAAAGTTTCTGTTTTTTACAGGAGGATTAACAAGACTTTCCCCAAGTCTTCCCAACGGTTCTACTTGGCACAAACACTAATTAAACACAAAAAACACAACCAAAACAGAGGCTAGATAAATTATTTATTGAATAACAGCAATTATAAATATTGGGTTGTCTCCCAACAAACGCTTTTCTTTAAAGCCTTATAGCAAGGCATATGATTTCAACGATGCTCACGGGAAAGACAAGAATTGAAGCACAAAGAGAGCATCATGAAATGCATGAAAAACACATCTAAGTCTAACATAATTCCTATGAATATGCATCTTATAGGTAAAAAAATTATAAAGGCATGAAAAAACTAGCATATGCAAGGAAGTGGAAAGAAACAATAGCAATCTGGACATAATGAGAGGTAATTTAGTAACATGATAATTTCTACCACCATATTTTCCTCTCTCATAATAATTACATGTGGGATCATAAGCAAATTCAACAAAATAGCTATCACATAAAATATTTTCAACACAATCCACATGCATGCAAAGTTGACACTCTTTCAAAATAGTGGGATTAACATTAACTAAAGTCATGACCTCTTCAAACCCACTTTTATCAAAAACTTCATAAGATTGAACATTCTCCAAATATGTGGGATCTAAAGTTGACATTCTTCCAAACCCACTTTCAATATTATTGCAAACATTATAATCAATCTCATATTCATCATGGGGTTTCAATAAATTTTCATGATCAAAAGAAGAATCACCCCAATCATGATCATTGCAACAAGTAGAGGACATAGCAAAACTACCATCCCCAAGCTTATGGTTTTGCATATTATTAGCACAATTGACATTAATAGAATTTATAATAGCATCATTGCAATCATGCTTTTTATTCAAAGGTCTATCGTGAATCACTTCATAAAATACTTCATTGCAATTTTGAGATTCACGAATTTCAAGCAAAACTTCATAAAGATAATCTAGAGCACAAAACTCACTAGCAATCGATTCATCATAATTGGATATCTTAAAAAGATTAGCAAGCGGATGAGGATCCATAGATCTTAGGTTCTCTATTTAGTAATAAATAAACAACTATTCCAACCAAATGAGAAAATGAGCCAAGTAAGTCATTAAAGCAAATGGGAAAGAGGCAAACGGAAAAGAGAGGGCGAATAAAACGGCAAGGGTGAAGTGGGGGAGAGTAAAATGAGAGGAAAATGGCAAATAATGTAATGCAGGGAGATAAGGGTTTTTGATGGGTACTTGGTGTGTTGACTTTTGGGTAGACCTCCCCGGCAATGGCACCAGAAATCCTTCTTGCTACCTCTTGAGCACTGCGTTGGTTTTACCTTGAAGAGGAAAGGGTGATGCAGCAAAGTAGCGTAAGTATTTCCCTAAGTTTTTGAGAACCAAGGTATCAATCCAGTAGGAGGGTACGCGCGAGTCCCTCGCACCTACACAAAACAAATTAATCTTCACAACCAACGCGATAAGGGGTTGTCAATCCCTACACGAGAGTGAGATCTGATAGATATGATAAGATAATATTTTTGGTATTTTTATGATAAAGATGCAAAGTAAAATAAAAGCAAAGTAAAAATAAAAGGAAATAACTAAGTGTTGGAAGATTAATATGATGAAGATAGACCCGGGGGCCACATGTTTCACTAGTGGCTTCTCTCAAGAGCATAAGTATTTTACGGTGGGTGAACAAATTACTGTTGAGCAATTGACATAATTGAGCATAGTTATGAGAATATCTAGGTATGATCATGTACATAGGAATCACGTCCGAGACAAGTAGACCGACTCTTGCCTGCATCTACTACTATTACTCCACACATCGGCCGCTATCCAGCATGCATCTAGAGTATTAAGTTCATAAGAAAGGACACCGCAAGATTGAACCCAAAGATAAGCACTTCTCCCATTTCAAGAAAGATCAATCTAGTTGGCCAAACCAAACTGATAATTCGAAGAGACTTGCAAAGATAACCAATCATACATAAAAGAATTCAGAGAAGATTCAAATATTGTTGATAGATAAACTTGATCATAAACCCACAATTCATCGATCTCAACAAACACAACGCAAAAGAAGATTACATCGAATAGATCTCCACAAGAGAGGGGGAGAACTTTGTATTGAGATACAAAAAGAGAGAAGAAGCCATCTAGCTAATAACTATGGACCCGTAGGTCTGAGGTAAACTACTCACACTTCATCGAAGAGGCTATGGTGTTGATGTAGAATCCCTCCATGATCGATGCCCCCTTCGGCGGAGCTCCGGAACAGGCTCCAAGATGGGATCTCGTGGATACAGAAAGTTACGGCGGTAGAATTAGGGTTTTGGCTCCGTATCTGATCATTTGGGGGTACGTAGGTATATATAGGAGGAAGGAGTACGTCGGTGGAGCAACAGGGGGCCCACGAGGGTGGAGGGCGCGCCTGGGGGGGGGGGTATGCGCGCCCCCTACCTCGTGGCTTCCCTGTTGGTTGCTTGACGTGGGGTCCAAGTCTCCTGGATCTTGTTCGTTCCAAAAATCACGTTCCCGAAGGTTTCATTCCGTTTGGACTCCGTTTGATATTCCTTTTCTTCAAAACCCTAAAATAGGCAAAAACCAGCAATTCTGGGTTGGGCCTCTGGTTAGTAGGTTAGTCTCAAAAATAATATAAAAGTGTATAGTAAAGCCCAGTGTCGGGGGAAACTGATCCATGAACACCTATGGGGCCGGCGGACCGGGCCCCTTTCGGTTCGGCGGGGGGCGGAGATCGCACGAAGAGCAGATCGAGGAGAAGCACACGAGCAGTTTACCCAGCTTCGGAGCTCTCCGGAGAGATAACACTCCTACTGCTGCTTGTCTGGTTGTATTATCTTGTGTTCTCGCACGTGAGAGCTAAGTGTTTTCTGGCTTCGAGTCAATTGAACCGAACCCGAACCCCATAGGTGTTCGTGGATCAGTTTCCCCCGACACCTTTGGCGCGCCAGGTAGGGGACAAGGGCAATAAATGCCCGTCTGGGTCGCCCAAACAGTGCAGAAAAGGACCGTTAGGGGCGCCACCATTCGCCACGATGGCGATCTTGTCAGCTTCGCATGCCACTGCGCACCACTGGCTGCACAGCCTCCCGCCACGCGCGCCTGGAGAGGCCCCCAGAGCGACACGTTGGTGGATGCGCTGGAGCGCGGGCACAGAGTGGCCGCCTGCCGCGGCAAGCGCCTTGCCGCTACTTTTATCCTGTCGGGTCCGGAAGCTTGTCGCTTATCGGGCCTCGAGGTACCTTGGTTGGTCTTCCCGGCAAGCTCCTCTTGCCGGGGCCTTGTTGCCTTGCCGGAGCGTGTGGCGCGTCGCGGCAAGTTCCTTGGCGTGCCTTGGTTGGCCTTCCCGGCAAGCTCCTCTTGCCGGGGCCTTGTTTCCTAAGCTTAAATACTTTGTTCTTGAATGGCTTCAAGGGAACCACGGAGGATCTTGGCGCTCGCCCGGAAAGTCTTCCCGCGGGGTGCTGCAACTGCCCGTGCACAAGTTCGGGGTACTAGGGTACCCCTATTCTAGTACACCGACACGAGCCCCAGGGCCTGGGCCAGACACGGTGCCGAGCGCTGTTGGGCTAGGCCCAAGACAGGGCATGGGCACACGCGGACTGGGCCACGCCGAATCTCGCTCCGTATCCACCGCGCTCTCCCCTAACGGCACGGGTTGAATGCGGCATCGTGGGAGAGATCGTGGGTGGTTCTTTATTCGGAAGGGCGAGACGTCCACCCCGTCCCTCTTTATAAGCAGAGGAAACAGGGGCAGTTCGTTCCCCCTCGCTGGTTGCTACTACTCCATCTTCACGAACCTCCGCCGCTCCCCCCTTCCTCTTGAAGCCGAGAGAGCAGCGCTCCGCCCCCCATTGCCACCAGCATCACCAACGCCGTCGACCTCCTCCACCACCTCTGCCATGGCTCCGAAAGCCGACAAGGGAAAGGGCGTGAAGTCGGCCGAGGCGCAGCGGCTCGCAGCGCTGCGGAAGGAGCGGGAGAACTTCTCCGCCTAGCTCGGCGTGCAGGAGCTGAGGGAGTACTTCTACCTCTTTTGCGCGACGGAGACGCGCGCGCATCCGCGCACGAGGGTACTCCCGGCCGCTGCTTTGGAGCTGGCTCCAAACGGGTACCCATTCTTCGCGCTATTCTTCTAGTGCGGGCTCTGTCCGCCCTTCTCGGAGTTCTTCTGCGATATCATGAACACATACGGCTTCCGCCTCCTTGATTTCACCCCCAACGCCGTTCTGACCATGGCAGTTTTCGCACATTTGTGCGAAAACTTTGTCGGAGTCCACCCCAGTGTTGCCCTTTTCCGCCACTACTTCATACCTCGGGTAGAGAGAGGAGAGCCGCTTGCCGGAGGGATCGCCTGGATCTCGAGAGTCGGCAAGAAGGAGGCGTACTTAGAGGGTGAGCTCCGTAGCAAGTGGGATGAGTGGAGAGCGGAATGGTGCTGGATCGTCGAGGAGAATCCGCAGCCCTTCACCGCCGTGCACGAAGCTCCAATAGTACGCGGGAATGACTGGAGCAATGTGGCCCCGGAAGACGAGAGGCTGAAGATCGCCATTACTAGGATCCTTCGCCTCAGGCTTGTCGGGCTCACTGTAAGCGCTGTAGGCGCAGATTTCCTCTGCCGCCGCATCGCCCCCCTGCAGGAGAGGGGGAGGCCCGCCTGGGAATTCAAGAACTCGGCGGACATCATGAGGCTGCGGCCGGGCCTCAACTACAACTTCACCGTCTTGGAGCTGGATGCAATGCTTCTGGAGTTGTTCAAACGCGACCCCCAGCACCCATTCACGCTGCCGAGGGGCGTAGTTCTTTTGTGCAATAATTCTTCGCTTGACCGGATCCGCGCCATGATGCCGTTGTGCGATTCTCATGGAATCGTTCCAACTTGGCAAGAGCCTGCGGATGACGTCGTGCAAGCGTTCTTCGACAACTTGGAAGAAGTGCCGGTCCATGCTGACGAGCAAAAGAGCCTCAACCGTGACACCACCAACGAGGAGCTGCAGCGCATCGCCACTAGGGCGGAAGAGGTTGCGGCCGCAGCTGCCGCGGGAGTGTTCGGGTTCACTGTGGAGGAGGCGGAGGCGGCAGAAGCGGCAAACCTTGCCGAGCGCGCGGAGTCCATTGGCGAGGAAGAGCCTGCCGGTTCTGAAGCCAAGCCGAGCGAGGCCGGCGAGGAAGAGCCCGAGCCTTCAGAGAACTTGCCGCAGGCGGAGCCCCCAGCCCCGCCAAGGAGGCGCCTTCGCAGGGCTGGGGACGCGGCGGGGCGGCAGCCGCCAAGCCATGCGACACGCTCTACCGCGGCAAGCAATGTTGCCGCGGGAGCGCCTCACGCAGCAGCGGCAACTGGAGCGGGATCTTCCCGGGCCACCGCCACCGCCCCCGCCAAGCGGGCAAGGGATCCTACTCCTCCGCCTCGCCGCACCAGAGGGGAGCCGGACTTTGATCTTTCCGTGCTCAGCTCTGACGAGGAGGAAGAAGAGTAAGTTTCTTTGGTGCTCTTGTAGTTCTTCGATCTTACTGTTTTTATCTTGTATCAGACTTGCTTCAATCTGGACTCCTTTCTTTTCAGGATGCTGGCCCAGAGAGCGGCGAAGAGGGCCAAGGCTGCGGTGATCGTCATCGAAGACGACCCCACCGCGTCAGCAGGGGGTGGGTCCGAGACCACCTTGACGGACCCGGCAATCACTCCTCAAAGCAGCCCCCAGCGCAGCCCCCAGCGTAAGTTCATAGTTAGCTTTCTGTTGTCGGGCGAGCATGAGTGTTTTTTCCTTTGTTGATATCTTGCTTGTTGATTTGTGTAGGAGCAGAGCAGCCACATCAGGAGCGCCCGGAAGCTGGTCCCGAAGTGCCCTCTGCTTCGACTACGCCGCCAAGGGAGGGGTTCCCGGTAAGGTAGCGCTCTCCGGCAAGGGAGAACTCTCCAGCAAGGGGAAGCACCGTCGATCCTGCGGCGGCCGAGACTGCAACTGCAGATCTTGGCACAGGTAATTCACTTGTCCAAAAACTTTCCCTTGGGTTCTTCTTCTTCTGATTTTCTTCTCTTGGATTTTTGATTGATTTTCCCCTTCTTCGTTCTTCAGACCCATCTGCGGCTGAGCTAATGGAGACAGAGGGCGCCGGCGAGGAAGGGGCTGGTGCTGATGAGACCGCCGGCGAGGAGGCCGCCAAGGCTGCCGCCGCAGAGGGCGGCGAGGGGTCAGGCGATCGCACTGACGACCCTGAGGCCGCAGGAGCGCCAGGCGCTGCGCCGACCGCCGATCCCTTAGCTGCTTCTGCGTAGCCGGGCTCCGAGGATCCCCAGCCCGGCGCCTACTTGAAGGCCAGCGACGGTATCTTCATCAAGCTACCCTGGGCGTCGAGCTCTAGGGCGCCGGTCGAGGGGGAAACTTTTGATGAGGAGGTGCTCGCCTCCGCCGGACTGTTGTTGGTCGACGTGCCCGGCAGGAGCAGTGGCGAGCTCCGCTGGCTTCCCGGGAAGCGCTTGTCACGAAGGCGGGAGTTGACATGGAGAAGCGCGCGGAAGAGCTCCGGGGCCAAAATCAAGAAGCTCTCCGGTCCCTGGCACAGGAGCAGGAGCGACTCGACGAGGAGCGCATGGCCTTCCTTCTCGAGAAGGCCGAAGCTGAGGAGGAACAAAGGTTGGCTGCCGAGAAGCAGTCCACGCGAGAAGGCGAGTTGGTGCAACGGAAGGCCAACCTCGACAGCTACGAGGAGGAGCTCGCCGAGCGCGAGCAAGCACTTGGCGGGGCGCTCAAGGAAGCGAAGGACGCTGCCGCGGTCGCAGAGGCCGCCAAGAAAGAGCTGGAGGAGAAGGTGGCGCAGCTGGAGGCCAACATTGGGAAGAGCGGCGAGGAGATTGCCGCGCTCAAGCGTGAGCGTGAGAAGGATGATGCCGCCCATGGTGAGCTGCAAGGTCTTCTCGCTGAGAGGGGCAAGGAGCTCAGCACCGCCAAGGATTCCAATGCGGACCTGGAGTTGAAGCTGGCCACGCTGACGCAGACGCTGGAGGCTGCCAAGGAGCGGGAGAGGACCTTGTCGGAGAAGGTCAAGGCTGACGCAGCGCTGCTGGAGAGCATTGCAGTTACCCAGAACTCGTTCAGAGACACTGTGGAGCACTGGACCGAGGGTCCGGTGAATATTGCCGCAGTCATCAACGAGGAGCTGGCGCAGATGGGGATGGAGGACTTTGGGTATCCCTCCGACGAGAATCTCCAACCCAGCGCCAAGCTCAGCCTGTTCTTCAAGGGCGTGGCGACGACACTCCAGCGGTTCTGGGAGAGGATCCCAAAGCAGCTGGCCCACGAGTCGTGCAAGATCTGCGCCGGGGTTCTCCAGAAGGTGCTGATGAAGGTGGCCTTCCGCAATCCAGGCCTCAGCTTCACCAACGTCCTCAAGTCCTTGCCGCCGGACGCCGATCGGGACGCACTCAAGGCCCTTGTCGCACCCATTGTGGACAAGGTGAGCGAGATCAAGAGGGTCGAGGGCGGACGCGTAGACTAGACCGCCCATTTCTTCTTTTCCCTTGTCGCTGCTAATCATCTTATGAAAACATTCTGTTAGAGATGCGACAAGTTATCTTGTAATATAACTTTATTTTTGTTATCAATTGCTATGTTATTTCCTCTACTAGATTCCTTCCTTTGTATGTTTTTACCCTACGCTTCTAGGGAACTTGTCGGGGCAGGGGCCCGAGCCGCGAGCGCTGAGTGCGGAACTTCAGCAGCCTGCTGGTGGCGCTGCTTCCGACAAGAAACCTTGTCGCGACTAGATGCAGCACACTTAAGTTTTTGAGCGGACTCGAAACAAAGTAAGGGTGCAACTAGCCACGAGTTGGTTCCTCCGCGCACAGGTTTTCCATATAAAGCAGGGTCGTTCGAGGAAGATAACTCAAAAATTTAAAAACTGATTGCTCAAACTTTGGCAACTTAGCTTTTCTGTCGTTTGCTTCCCGGCAAGGCAAGACTTTGCTTGAACGACGCCTGGTCCATACCACAATCTTCTCCTTCCCCCCGGCAAACTTGTCTGCGAGGGAACCTTCTTTCCCTTTGTTAAAAAAGAAGAAAGAAGAGAAAATAATGATATGGAGCCCTTCGGCTCGTTATTGCTTACCAGATGTAGGTGCTGCACAAAGTGTCAGATAACACATGCAAGAAAGAAACTAATGCATGAAATGGACAAGTTGTGCAGAGCACATGGGGTTCTATTTATGCACGAGATCTGCGTCCGGCTTTGTACAAAGGATTACATGCGACAGCGGCAAGACTTGTACAAAAGGTGGTTGCCGGAACGGGTTCCGGAAACCGTGCCCTACGGGAAAAACTTACAAAGATGTTCTATGTTCCAGGAGTTGCTCGCCGGAATGCCATCTTCGGTCTCAAGGCGGACAGCGCCGGGCCTTGTTACTCGTTTCACCCGATAAGGGACTTCCCACTTCGGCGTCAACTTGTTGGAATTCTTGGCGGACTGAATGCGCCGAAGAACAAGGTCGCCTTCCTATGGTAGCGGCGCAAAGTTTGCTGGTATCGAGGAGCTCGTATAGCAGCCTGAAGATGATCTTCCTCAAGGAGCAGCGCGTCGTCTTGTCGCAGCTGTTCTTGCTCAAGCTCATCATAAGCGAGCACTCGAGGCGATCCGTATACGAGTTCCATGGGGAGAACTGCCTCTGCTCCATAGACTAGAGCGAAAGGTGTCTGGCCAGTAGCTCGATTTGGCGTCGTTCTGATCGACCAAAGAACCACCGGCAGCTCCTCAATCCAGTTTCTTCCGCACTTGTGCAGCCTGTCGAAAGTTCTGGCCTTGAGCCCGCGCAGCACTTCAGCATTTGCCCTCTCTGCTTGACCGTTGCTTCTCAGATGAGCAACAGAAGCGAAGCAGACCTTGGCGCCAAGGTCTTGGACGTACTGCATGAAGGTGCGGCTCGTGAATTGCGTGCCGTTGTCGGTGATGATCCTGTTAGGGATCCCGAAACGGCAAACAATTGACCTGAAGAACTTGACTGCTGACTGTGTTGTCACCTTCCTCACTGGCTGCACTTCCGGCCACTTTGTGAACTTGTCGATTGCGACGTACAAGTACTCAAAGCCCCCGACAGCTCGGGGGAAAGGGCCGAGGATATCGAGCCCCCAGACCGAAAATGGCCAGGATAAAGGGATCGTCTGGAGATCTTGAGCTGGCTGGTATATCTGTTTGGAGTGGAACTGGCACGCTTCACACTTGGTTACTTGTGCAGTTGCATCCTGGAGGGCAATCGGCCAGAAGAAACCTTGCCGGAAAGCTTTGCCGGCAAGTGCTCTTGCGCCTATGTGGTGGCCACATATGCCTCCATGTATCTCTGCCAACAGCTTTTGTCCATCTTCCCGGCAAATACACTTCAATTTCACACCGTTGAGTCTTCTTCTGTACAGTATGCTATCGACAAACTGGTACATACTTGACTGCCGGGCTACTCTTTCCGCTTCTTCTTGCTCTTCGGGAAGTTCTCCTGTCTGAAGGAAATGGACAATCTGTTGTGCCCATGCTGGAGCTTGTGGCTCGACAACAAGGACTAAAGGCACATCTGCTGCTGCGGGAACATCCGCTTCTACAGCAAGGACTTGCGGCCCTGCCGGAGCTTGACGTTCCCCGGCAAGCTTGCCGGAGCAAAACTTGTCGGGAGCGTCTGCTTCAACGGAACAAACCATAAGGCTTGCCGGAGCAGACTGCTCCTCAGCATCCTTGGTGTTGATCTTGGGGACTTTCTTGGCGGCGGCTTCGGGGAGCTCTGCCGGAAAGTAGTCACCAGAAACCAACTTCCTCTTCTTGCTTCGTCCAGTTGATGGTGTTACGGATGGTTGAGTCAACTTGAGCACAAAGATCCCTGGTTCCACAGGTAACTTTAGTGCGGCGCACTTTGACAGGCCATCAGCAATGTCATTCTGAGCTCTTGGGATATGCTCCATCTGTAGGCCGTCAAAGTGCTCTTCTATCTTCCTCACTTCATCAACATATGCTTCCATCAATGGACTCTGGTAATTCTTGTTCACTTGGCGGACGACAAGCTGTGAGTCACCCCTGACAATGAGCTTCTTGATCCCAAGGTCTGCTGCGATTCTGAGACCGGCAAGCAATCCTTCATACTCTGCAGTATTGTTGGTTTCTTGCTCCTTGGGGAAGTGCATCTGGACTACGTACTTGAGGTGCTCTCCGGTGGGTGCGACAAGCAGCACGCCCGCACCGACGCCTTGCAGCGAGAAGGCACCATCAAAGTACATCAGCCACTCTTTGCTTGCCTCTTTGACGGGGATGCTTGTCTCTGGAATTTCTTCATCTGGGGTTGGCGTCCATTCTGCTATGAACTCTGCCAATGCTCTGCTTTGGATAGTTGAAGTGCTCTCAAACTTGAGGCCAAAGCTTGACAGTTCCAGCGCCCACTCGACAATCTTGCTTGTTGCTTCTCGATTTTGCAGTATCCTCTTCAGCGGAAAGCGAGTGACGACTGTGATCTCATGTGCTTGGAAGTAATGGCGCAGCTTTCTCGAGGCCATGAGGAGGCCGAAAAGCAACTTCTGCACACCAGAGTACCTTGATCTAGCCCCCTGTAGAAGGGAACTGACAAAGTAAACTGGACGCTGCACCATTCTCTTCTGCATCTTATCATACTCCTGCGCAGATACATCTTTGTCGGGACCAGAGCTTGTCGGAGAAGCCCCCTGCTTGCCACTGGATGCATGTGCCGTGCTTGCTGGCTCATCATCTGCCTCCCTCTCCACCACTAACGCAGCACTAACCACTTGATTGGTTGCCTCTATATACAGCAGCAACTTCTCTTGCGGTTTAGGTGCGACAAGTATTGGAGTGGAGGACAGGTATCTCTTCAAGTCCTGCAGCGCAGCCTCCGCCTCCGGAGTCCATTTCATTGGACCTGCCTTTTTCAAAATTTTGAAAAATGGCAGGGCGCGCTCAGCAGATCTAGAGATAAACCTGCTGAGAGCAGCCACGCAACCGGCAAGCCTTCATACATCCTTGACGCGCTTTGGTGCTTTGATCTGCTCAATGGCCTTGATCTTGTCGGGGTTGGCTTCAATTCCCTGCTGAGACACGAAGAACCCGAGAAGCTTGCCGGATGGGACTCCAAACACGCACTTCTCAGGGTTAAGCTTGAGGTTGATCCTGCGCAGATTTGCAAATGTCTCGTCTAAATCTTGAATCAGGGTCACCCTGTCCTTGCTTTTGACCACTATGTCATCCATGTAGGCTTCCACATTTCTGTGCATCTGCGGCTCAAAAGCGTGGTGGACTACCCTTGCAAATGTTGAACCAGCATTCTTCAAACCGAAAGGCATCCGTATGAAGCAGTACATGCCACACGGCGTGATAAATGCGGTTTTCTCTTCATCCTCTTCTGCCATGAAGATCTGATGGTATCCTGAGTATGCATCAAGAAATGGAAGCAAATCACATCCGGCTGTGGAGTCAACAATTTGGTCGATACGCGGCAAGGGAAATGGCTCTTTGGGACAAGCTTTATTAACATCAGTGAAGTCAATACAAAGCCTCCATTTCCCGTTAGCCTTGCGCACGATAACAGGATTGGCCAACCACGTGTGATGGAGCACTCCTCTAACAAGGCCTGCTGCTTCCAACTTCTTGATTTCTTCTGTGATGAATTCTTGGCGCTCCACTGCCTGTTTCCTGACTTTCTGCTTGACGGGCCGCGCATGAGGACAGACGACAAGGTGGTGCTCAATTACTTTCCTGGGAACACCGGGGATATCAGACGGTTGCCACGCAAACACGTCGACATTCGCCCGCAGGAATGCAACGAGCGCGCTTTCCTATTTGGGGTCAAGAGTGGCGCTGATGGTGAAGGCACCACCAGCGCCGTCCTCCTTGGCGGACACCTTCTTGGTCTCAGGTGGAGCCGTCATTGCCTTCTTACACTTGCCGGTGGAACTCGATGGTGCGTCCCCGACGGTAGCGCAGCACTCCAAAGAGGTGCGCTTGCCGGAGTGGGCATCAGAGCTCTTGCCGGACTTGGTCTTCTTCTTCCCCCCGGGAGCTTCAGCGGCAAGTGTATTGCGTTCTTCTGCGGCTGCTGCTTCCCGGTAGAACTTGTCGGCACAGATAAGAGCATCCTTCTTGTCGCCAGGGACAGAGATGACACTTATCGGGCCTGGCATTTTCAGTACATAGTACACATAGTGAGAGGCTGCCATAAACTTGGCGAGTGCCGGACGGCCAAGGATTCCATTGTAAGGTAATGGAAAGTCGGCAACATCAAATGTGACCCTCCCAGTCCTGAAGTTCAGTTCGCTGCAAAATGTTACCGGCAATGTGATCTTTCCCTTCGGCTTGCTTCTTCCCGGGTTGATTCCTTGAAATGTATCGGTCTCTTCGAGCTCGCTGTCAGGGATCTGGAGTTTCTGGAGCACCGCGGAGGAGATCAGGTTCAAGCCGGCCCCGCCGTCAACTAGCATCTTAGTGACCTTGAGGTTGCGGATTGTTGGTGAAACCAACATCGACAAGCACCCGACCACAGTTATGCGATCAGGGTGGTCCTCAATATCAAAGATGATAGGCGTGCTGGACCATTTTAGAGGCTTGCATGACTCGACGGGCGGTTCTTCTGCATTAACTTCCCGCACCCACTGCTTGAGCTGGTGGTGCGAGGTATGCAGAGAAGCACCACCGTCAACACACAGGACCTCTGTGGCCTTCTGGAACTCCTGCTCATCAGTCTCCTCATGATCCATGTCTTCATCGTCGTCGTCATCTTCATCCTTGTCACGGCAGCGAGGAGGTCTGTCTCCTTGCCGCTGCTTGGCCTTGCCGCGGCGTCCTCCTCGGCCAGGACGTTTCTTGCCGGATCCCCCAGCACCTTCCTGGGCCTTCTCCTTGTCGCGCCGCTCATATTTAGCTTTCTGTTGCTCAACAAGCTGCTCGACTTTCTTACAGTTCTGGAGATCATGGCCCTTGGTGCGGTGGATCTTGCAATACTGCTTGTTGGTGTCGTCCTGCTTGTCGGCGACCGCCACCTCCGCGGCAACCTCCTTGCCGGAGTCACCAGCTTTGGCTTCCTTGGCGCCACCACCGTTGCCGGACTGCTCAACAACTAGCACCTCTTTGCCTTTCCTTCTTCTGTTGTTCCGCCGCCGGTTTTTCCTTGCCTTGGCAGCATCTTCACTGTCAGATCCTCCCGCTCCTACATTATCTCTGGGGAGTCTCCTCCCTTCCTCAGCACGTGCACACTAGTCAGCCAGTGCATATAACTCACTAACATCCCTGATCTTGCACATCGCCATTTCCTCCCGCATCCTGCGGTTTCACACTTTCTGATGGAACGCGCTGATCACCGCGGCAGGGTGGACCTCTGGGATGTTGTGCTGCACACTGCTGAATCTCTGAATGTACTTGCGCAGGGGGTCTCCTTCCTTCTGGGCGAGCAGATGAAGATCACTCTCCTGTCCATGAGGCTTGTGTCCGCCTGTGAAAGGCGCCGACAAACTGATGGCACAGATCAGCCCAAGAGGATATGGAGTTGTCTGGCAAGTGCATGAGCCAGGACCTGACGTTGGGCTTGAGTACCATAGGGAAGTAGTTGGCAAGGATCTTGTCATCCCGTCCCCCAGCAGCCTGCACCGCGATGGTGTAGATGCTGAGGAACTCTGACGGATTCGTCTTGCCGTCGTACTTCTCCGGTACGTCTGGCTTGAAGTTCTTTGTGCTGGGCCACTGGACTTACCGCAGCTCACGAGTGAACGCAGGGTAACCTACCGCGTACGGCAGATCGCCTGGTTCCCCTAGCGCATGCATGTCAACAGAGGGCCCAGCGCGCTTGTCGGATTGACGTCGCGCTTCTCTTCGGCGCTCGATGCGAGTTCGAGCGTCTTCTTGTTGTCGATCATGAAGAACTTGGCGCTGATCGGGTCGAGCTCGTGGATCCGAAGATGCGGTGGAGTCACTGTCGAGGTGGATCCGGCGAGTCGGCGATCTTGGCCTTCGGGGTGGTGATTGCATGGTAGTTGCACCTCCACCCGTTTCGTCACGACCGGCTCGCACCCGGCAACCCTGCCACGGCGGCAACGCGCTCGGCCGCCGTGGAGTGTCGCCGTTGGCGTAGCCGATGAGACTCTGAATGGTGGCCCTCCATTCGTTGATCTTGTCCGACGTTGGAGGGTAATCTAGGAGAAGTTGAGCTCGCGCCAAAGCTTCTGCTGGAGTGGTGGGTGGCAGTGGCGGACGGCGCGAGGAGCGGGACGTGCTCGGACTCCTAACTATGTTAGAAGGAGCAGTATCCCGTCCAGGCGACCGTGCCCCGCTCGTGCCAGCACGCTGGCGTGCATGCTGGTCTTGAGCACCCCGAGATCCACTAGCTTGGTCTTGCGCCTCCTGAGAGTGGCCTGGAACATGTACAGTCGCCGAGGTTTTCGCAGCCTTGTTCTTGGACCTGGCAGCATCATGAGCATCCTCGTCGACGTCCATTCTTCCGCCGGCGTCCATTCCACCACCTGTTTGCTCCAACGGTGGCGGAAGTGACGTGGACGGAGCGGCTACCGCCGAAGTCTTCTTCTTCGGTGGCATGTTGATGAAGGGAATGAAGTTCTAGCTCGTGTGAACACCGGATCAGGTTCACACAATCTCGACGTCCCCTACCTGGCGCGCCACTCTCAGGAGGCGAAGAATTATTGCACAAAGGAACTACGCCCCTCGGCAGCGTGAATTGGTGCTGGGGGTCGCGTTTGAATAACTCCAGAAGCATTGCATCCAGCTCCAAGACGGTGAAGTTGTAGTTGAGGCCCGGCCGCAGCCTCATGATGTCCGCCGAGTTCTTGAATTCCCAGGCGGGCCTCCCCCTCTCCTGCAGGGGGGCGATGCGGCGGCGGAGGAAATCTGCGTCTATAGTGCCTACAGTGAGCCCGGCAAGCCTGAGGCGAAGGATCCTAGTAATGGCGATCTTCAGCCTCTCGTCTTCCGGGGCCACGTTGCTCCAGTCATTGCCGCGTACTATTGGAGCTTGGCGCACGGCGGTGAAGGGCTGCGGATTCTCCTCGACGATCCAGCACCACTCCGCTCTCCACTCATCCCACTTGCTGCAGAGCTCACCCTCCAAGTACGCCTCCTTCTTGCCGACTCTCGAGATCCAGGCGATCCCTCCGGCAAGCGGCTCTCCTCTCTCTACCCGAGGTATGAAGTAGTGGCGGAAAAGGGCAACACTGGGGTGGACTCCGACAAAGTTTTCGCACAAATGTGCGAGAACTGCCATGGTTAGAACGGCGTTGGGGGTGAAATCAAGGAGGCGGAAGCCGTATGTGTTCATGATATCGCAGAAGAACTCCGAGAAGGGCGGGCAGAGCCCGCAATAGAAAAATAGCGCGAAGAATGGGTACCCGTCGGCCGACTTCACGCCCTTTCCCTTGTCGGCTTTCGGAGCCATGGTGGAGGTGGTGGAGGAGGTCGACGACGTTGGTGATGCAGGTGGCAATGGGGGGCGGAGCGCTGCTCTCTCGGCTTTGAGAAGAAGGGGGGAGCGGCGGAGGTTCGTGAAGATGGAGTAGTAGCAACCAGCGAGGGGGAACGAACTGCCCCTGTTTCCTCTGCTTATAAAGAGGGACGGGGCGGACGTTTCGCCATTCCGAATAAAGAACCACCCACGATCTCTCCCACGATGCCGCATTCAACGCGTGCCGTTAGGGGACAGCGCGGTGGATACGGAGCAAGATTTGGCGTGGCCCAGTCCGCGTGTGCCCGTGCCCTGTCTTGGGCCTGGCCCAACAGCGCTCGGCACCATGTCTGGCCCAGGCCCAGGGGCTCCTGTCGGTGTACTAGAATAGGGGTACCCTAGTACCCCGAACTTGTGCACGGGCAGTTGCAGCACCCCGCGGCAAGACTTGCCGGGCGAGCGCCATGATCCTTCGTGGTTCCCTTGAAGCCATTCAAGAACAAAGTATTTAAGATCAGGAGACAAGGCCCCGGCAAGAGGAGCTTGGCGGGAAGGCCAACCAAGGCACACCAAGGAACTTGCCGCGACGCGCCACGCGCTCCGGCAAGGCAACAAGGCCCCGGCAAGAGGAGCTTGCCGGGAAGACCAACCAAGGTACCTCGAGGCCCGATAAGTGACAAGCTTCCGAACCCGACAGGACAACAGCAGCGGCAAGGCGCTTGCCGCGGCAGGCGGCCACTCTGTGCCCGCGCTCCAGCGCATCCACCAACGTGTCGCTCTGGGGGCCTCTCCAGGTGCGCGTGGCGGGAGGCTGTGCAGCCAGCGGTGCGCAGTGGCATGCGAAGCTGACAAGATCGCCATCGTGGCGAACGGTGGTGCCCCTAATGGTCCTTTTCTGCACTGTTTGGGCGACCCAGACGGGCATTTAATGCCCTTGTCCCCTGCCGTCAGAATTAGGTAGGGTGCACTGTACAAATAATTGTACCAACCACCTCATTTTTTTACATTTGTACCCTTCTCTGCATTGCCACCTGTCGGTGACCCCTTTAGCGTATAAAAGGAGGCCCATGCGCAATGTAGAGGGGGTTCGGGTTCGGGTTCGGTTCAATTGACTCGAAGCTAGAAAACACTTATCTCTCACGAGCGAGAACACAAGATAATACAACCAGACAAGCAGCAGTAGGAGTGTTATCTCTCCGGAGAGCCCCGAAGCTGGGTAAACTGCTCGTGTGCTTCGCCTCGATCTGCTCTTCGTGCGATCTCCGCCCCCCGCCGAACCGAAAGGGCCCGGTCCGCCGGCCCCATAGGTGATGGCACGGGCAGTTGCAGCACCCCGCGGCAAGACTAGTCGGGCGAGCGCCAAGATCCTCCGTGGTTCCCTTGAAGCCATTCAAGAACAAAGTATTTAAGCTCAGGAGACAAGGCCCCGTCAAGAGGAGCTTGCCGGGAAGGCCAACCAAGGCACGCCAAGGAACTTGTCGCGACGCGCCACGCGCTCCGGCAAGGCAACAAGGCCCCGGCAAGAGGAGCTTGCCGGGAAGACCAACCAAGGTACCTCGAGGCCTGATAAGCGACAAGCTTCCGGACCCGACAGGATAACAGCAGCGGCAAGGCGCTTGCCGCGGCAGGCGGCCACTCTGTGCCGGCGCTCCAGCGCATCCACCAACGTGTCGCTCTGGGGGCCTCTCCAGGCGCGCGTGGCGGGAGGCTTTGCAGCCAGTGGTGCGCCGTGGCAAGCGAAGCTGACAAGATCGCCATTGTGGCAAACGGTGCCGCCCCTAACGGTCCTTTTCTGCACTGTTTGGGTGACCCAGACGGGCATTTAATGAGTATTCATTTGAGTATTTTATGAGTTCCATAAGTATACATTTGATACAGATTACTACAGACTGTTCTATTTTTGACAGATTCTGTTTTCTATGTGTTGTTTGCTTATTTTGAAGAATCTATGAGTAGTATCGGAGGCTATGAACCATAGATAAGTTCGAATACAGTAGGTTTAACACCAATATAAATAAAGAATGAGTACATTACAGTACCTTGAAGTGGTGTTTTGTTTTCTTTCGCTAACAGAGCTTACGAATTTTCTGTTAAGTTTTGTGTTGTGAAGTTTTCAAGTTTTGGGTGAAGATTCGAGGGACTATGGAATAAGGAGTGGCAAGAGCCGAAGCTTGGGGATTCCCAAGGCACCCCAAGGTAATATTCAAGGACAACCAAGATCCTAAGCTTGGGGATGCCCCGGATGGCATCCCCTCTTTCGTCTTCCTTCATCGGTAACTATACTTGAAGCTATATTTTTATTTACCACATGATATGTGTTTTGCTTGGAGCGTCATTTTATTTACTTTTGTTTTGCTTGCTGTTTGAATAAAATACCAGGATCTGAATTTATGAAATGTTATAGAGTCTTCACATAGTTGCATAATTATTCGACTACTCATTGAGCTTCACTTATATCTTTAGGAGTAGTTTGTTGTTGCTCTAGTGCTTCACTTCTATCTTTTTAGAGCACGGCAGTGGATTTATTTTGTACAAATAGATGAACTCTCATGCTTCACTTATATTATTTTGAGAGTCTTTATAACAGAATGGTAATTTGCTTTGGTTATGAAATTAGTCCTAATATGATTGGCATCCAAGAGGGATATAATAAAAACTTTCAAATAGAGTGCATTGAATACTAAGAGAAGTTTGCTACTTGATGATTGTTTTGAGATATGAGGATGGTAATATTAGAGTCATGCTAGTGAGTAGTTGTGAATTGGAGAGATACTTGTGTTAAAGTTTGTGATTCCCGTAGCATGCACGTATGGTGAACAGTTATGTGATGAAGTCGAAGCATGATTTATTTATTGATTGTTTTCCTTATGAGTGGCGGTCGGGGACGAGAGATGGTCTTTGTCTACCAATCTATCCACCTAGGAGCATGCGCGTAATACTTTGTTAAGATAACTAATAAATTTTTGCAATAAGTATGTGAGTTCTTTATGACCAATGTTGAGTCCATGGATTATGCGCACTCTCACCCTTCCACCATTGCTAGCCTCTCTAATACCGCGCACCTTTTGCCGGTATCATACACCCACCATATACCTTCCTCAAAACAGAAACCATACCTACCTATCATGGAATTTCCATAGCCATTCCGAGATATATTGCCATCCAACTTTCCTCTGTTCCTTTTATTATGACACACTTCATTATTGTCATATTGCTATGCATGATCATGTAGTTTACATTGTATTTGTGGCAAAGCCACCATTCATAATTTTTTCATACATATCACTCATGAGTCATTGCACATCCCGGTACACCGCCGGAGGCATTCATATAGAGTCATATCTTGTTCTAAGTATCGAGTTGTAATTCTTGAGTTGTAAGTAAATAAAAGTGTCATGATCATCATTATTAGAGCATTGTCCCAGTGAGGAAAGGATGATGGAGACTATGATTCCCCCACAAGTCGGGATGAGACTCCGGATGAAAAAGAAAAAAGAGGCCAAAGAAGACCAAATAATAAAAAAGAGGCCATAAAAAACGAGAAAAGGCCCAAAAAATTGAGAGAAAAAGAGAGAAGGGGTAATGCTACTATCCTTTTACCACACTTGTGCTTCAAAGTAGCACCATGATCTTCATGATAGAGAGTCACCTATGTTGTCACTTTCATATACTAGTGGGAATCTTTCATTATAGAACTTGGCTTGTATATCCAATGATGGGCTTCCTCAAAATGTCCTAGGTCACCCACTTAGTTTCTTTTTGAGCTTTCATATACTTATAGCTCTAGTGCATCCATTGCATGACAATCCCTACTCACTCACATTTATATCTATTAATGGGCATCTCCATAGCCCGTTCATATGCCTAGTTGATGTGAGACTATCTTCTCCTTTTTGTCTTCTCCAAAACCACCATTCTATTCCACCTATAGTGCTATATCCATGGCTCACGCTCATATGTTGCGTGAAGATTCAAAAAGTTTGAGAACATCAAAAGTATGAAGCAATTGCTTGGCTTGTCATCGGGGTTGTGCATAAATATTTTTTGTGGTGAAGATGGAGCATAGCCAGACTATATGATTTTGTAGGGATAGCTTTCTTTGGCCATGTTATTTTGAGAAGACATGATTGATTTGTTAGTATGCTTGAAGTATTATTATTTTTATGTCAGTATTAAACTTTTGTCTTGAATCTTATGGATTTGAATATTCTTGCCACAGTAAAGAGAACTACATGGATAAATATGTTAGGTAGCATTCCACATCAAAAATTATGTTTTTATCATATACCTACTCGAGGACGAGCAGGAATTAAGCTTGGGGATGCTGATACGTCTCCAACGTATCTATAATTTTTTATTGTTCCATGCTACTATATTATGTGTTTTGGATGTTTATGGGCTTTATTAAACACTTTTATATTACTTTTGGGACTAACCTATTAACCCAGAGCCCAGTGCCAGTTCCAATTTTTTCCCTTGTTTCAGTGTTTCGAAGAAAAGGAATATCAAATGGAATGAAACCTTCTAGAGAAGTTATTTTTGGAAGGAAAGCTACCCGATAGACTTCGAGTGGACGTCAGGAAAGAAACGAGGGAGCCACGAGGTAGGGGACGCGCCCTCCACACTCGTGGGCGCCTCGTGGCTCCCCTGACGTATTTCTTACGCCTATATATATCCATATACCCTAAAACGATCGGGGAGCAGAATAGATCGGGAGTACCGTCGCCAGAAGCCTCTGTAGCCACCGAAAACCAATCTAGACCCGTTCTGACACCCTGCCAGAGGGGGAATCCCTCTCCGGTGGCCATCTTCATCATCCCGGCGCTCTCCATGACATGGAGGGAGTAGTTCTCCCTCGGGGCTGAGGGTATGTACCAGTAGCTATGTGTTCGATCTCTCTCTCTTGTGTTCTTGATTTGGCACGATCTTGATGTATCGCGAGCTTTGCTACTACGGTTGGATCTTATGTTTCTCCTCCCCCTCTACTCTCTTGTAATGGATTGAGTTTCCCCTTTGAAGTTATCTTATCGGATTGAGTCTTTAAATATTTGAGAACACTTGATGTATGTCTTGCCGTGCATATCTATGGTGACAATGGGATATCACGTGATTCACTTGATGTGTGTTTTGGTGATCAAGTTGTGGGTTCCGCCCATGAACCTATGCAAAGGGGTTGGCACACGTTTTTTTCATGATTCTCCGGTAGAAACTTTGGGGCACTCTTTGAGGTTCTATGTGTTGGTTGAATAGATGAATCTGAGATTGTGTGATGCATATCGTATAATCATACCCACGGATATTTGAGGTGACATTGGAGTATCTAGGTGACATTATGGTTTTGGTTGATTTGTGTCTTAATGTGTCATTCTACTACGAATTCTAGGGCTGTTTGTGACACTTATAGGAATAGCCCAACAGATTGATTTGAAAGAATAACTTTCAGGTGGTTTCATACCCTAGCATAATCTCTTCATTTTTTCTCTGCTATTAGTGACTTTGGAGTGACTCTTCGTTGCATGTTTAGGGATAGTTATGTGATCCAATTATGTTATTATTGTTGAGAGAACTTGAACTAGTGAAAGTATGCACCCTAGGCCTTGTTTCAATGCATTGCAATACCGTCTGTGCTCACTTTTATCATTAGTTACCTTGCTATTTTTATATTTTCAGATTAGAAAAACCTATATCTACTATCCATATACCACTTGTATCACCATCTCTTCGCCGAACTAGTGCAGCTATACAATTTACCATTGTATTGGGTGTGTTGGGGACACAAGAGACTCTTTGTTATTTGGTTGCAGTGTTGCTTGAGAGAGACTATGTTCATCCTATGCCTCATACAGATTGATAAACCTTAGGTCATCCACTTGAGGGAAATTTGCTACTATCCTACAAACCTCTGCACTTGGAGGACCAACAACGTCTACAAGAAGTAGGTTGTGTAGTAGACATCAACGACCCAAAAAATTTATATGAATTATTTGGGAATTTTAGGAGTTACAGAAATATAGGTTGCTTCACAACCTAAAGCAATTAGGGTTATTCGTTTAATAGAAAAAATAATATTCTCTAGAAAAGGCTTTTATGGTTTGGTCAAGAACTGAAGGGACATGATCTTGGGAAAGTTTTGAGAATGATGAACCACTTGGGAGAGGAAATGATGATGATCTCCCGAGTTGCAAGACCACAGATCAACTCCAAAAAGAAAAACAGAGCAAAAACCAAATAAATCAAAAGAAAAAGAAAAGGGTCAAAAACCAGGGAGTTACAGTGAAGACCTATTCAATTCTTGATAAGTGGAATGCAATGAAGTGAATAGAGGTGATCTCTTATAGATCGTACAATGGCGCGACACATGTCTTTCGTAACCATGGATCAAACCGTGACGTTAAATGAACCTAACACCTGAACAGGGCATAGACAAGTGGTGTATAGATCTAACCACTTGAAAATTCTTTTTCCCAAGCATGCTAAGATTAATACATCATGTATGCTAACAGTTCAATGCATGATACTAATGGGACACCATAGGGATTGTATTCAATAAACGCTAATGACAAAGTATGTGGCACAAGACCCATTTTTATGGAATTCTTTAATATTGTGCCTATATGGTCCATGAACCCAATGCTTGTCCATTTAGAAAATTGAAGTGATAAGAGTAAATGTATTTACACATACCATCTGCTAATGAAGGTACTACTATGTATCTAGGGGCCATCCAATCACAATATCAACTAATCTCATCTGGATCCTCTATTTACAGGTGTTAAAGATATAGATTGCATTTAAAAATTTAATGCATCTATTCAGCACAAGGTTTCTTATCATGCATTTATCGCGTTGGGAAAGTGCCTCTTTCAAGTTCAATCCCATCATGCTAGTGCTCTTGGTTTTGCCATCTTCGCATGAGAAAGTTAGATTGGCAACTTTCATTATATTTGAGCTAGGTTTCTTACATTTCTCCATTATTGACAAAACTTTTGTTGTGATCTTCTATTCTTCATAAGGTTTAAACATGATGAGTAATGGAAATGTGGAACTCATATAGAAATAACTTGCCAACATTTGCCACACTTCTACATTGACAAGTGTCAAAGATACAGATTGCATTTTGTTAAGAATAATAACCCATGCGGTTATTAGAGGATAATTCCCGCTCTTTCCCGCGTGTGCGGTTCCGGATTGCTAGCAACCGTGATGACAGTTACAGCCTGGAGTGACGCCTCCAGTGAACCATCGCCTCCCTTGGAGGCAACCGTTCCATTGTATATAAGCTTCAATCATCAATAAAGAATACACAGTTGATTCATTTGTAGTCTCTCGATTACACATCAACACATTATTAGCCATGGTAGCCTCTACCGAGAGCGGATGCCACTCCGACGATCTGCAATTGCCCTCGAAGATGGCTGGATACATTGGTTGCTGGAGTTCCGGCCACCACGTCATTCACACCGAATATGAGATGTTCCTCATACAAAAGGTATATGCGCTCATGCGAATCTCGTGAAGAATTAATTAATCGTGAACTACAAACAAAAAGAACAGAAGAAATAATGGCTCAGGAGGATACCTTCATCATCCAAGTCGCCACGCAGATGCGAAATCCGGCACAGGCATGGCCTTCGGCTTTCAGCCTCGGTGATGAGACGGGTGGCGGCAACCAGTTGCTGCTCCTCCTAGTCGCCCCTCTGTTGACACCAGATTTTGGCATGGCCAAGAACTTAATTAAGATGGCCTCGAATGGAGAAGTCTTCAAAGTGAGAAAGTTTTGTATGGTCGAAAGGAGAAACTTTGGTATTTGGGCCATGCGGTCTCATCTCTAAGGCCGAAGTTGTGTTTGAAGGACTCGAATTTTGCATTCATAATACTATTCGGCTGATTATGCCCCGAAGATGGCCTCATATGAGAAAAGTTTCTACACGGATTGTCTTCGCCTCGTCGAAACGATTGATTTTGATATAAAAACGTCTAAATCGAAGTTCGTATGCAAAAGTTAGAGGCAAAACAGTGTGCTACAAAATTTTAGCCCAGATGTTTCGGGCAAAACTTCCAGGGAGATTCCGGGCTAAACAGAAATTTGCACGCGCTTCGCCCCGGAACCTGGAATTTCAGCATTATTTGCAGATTTCCGGGCCAGAATTCAATCTCAAGATGACCTCGGATGAAAAGTGATCAACTGAATAGTATTTCTCCATTGCAAGATCTACAACTTTGCTTTTTGGACCATCACGATCCGAGGCCATGTGCGACCTGCAGGAGCTGTACAAGAGGGCTACTTGCTGTAATTTTAGCCGGAAGTTCCGGGCTGATCGGAAGTTCCGGCCTTCGTATTCCAAATTAGGTTAACTTTTGATGTTTTGGATGGTATTTGAGACATTTTCTTGTACGGAAAGTCCAGCCGCCTCATATATATGTAAGGGGTGATGGCCCATTGAATAACAACACACAATCGAACAATCAATCTACTTTTTACCCTAGTTTTACATCTCTCCCTTGTTCTTTCTCTCTCGTTCTTCGTTCATTCTTCGTTGAATGGCAGTGATCCTCGAGGCTCTAGGGGCGCGCGAACCGACCTAGGGAAGCCCATAGCCGCCGCGCGTCCACATAGGGTTCCTCCCGGGCACGTGGGGTTTCGGGTCCTCAAAAGCACCCGCTGGATTGCTTGCGTATCGCGCTTCCGGACAGGTCTCCTTCGGCGTGATCTGCGGTTCATCACCCTCGGCATTGGAGGTACACGGTGACGTGTTCATGTGCGAACTCACTTCTTTGTGACTCCGTTGAGGACGAAGCTTTGAACAGTCTCCGGCCTGTTCTTGCTACGAACAGATCGTCATCTAGGGTTTGCAATCTACAAAGGTAACCTGAATGCCAGTTCACCTATGTAGATGCAAATAATGCATATGTTGTTGCTAGATCATCCAATGAGCATAATGTATCGGCTAGCCCTAGCTTTATCCATCATGCATCTAATTATGTGCAAGAGCCAATGCAACAAAATCTTCATGCTTCTACGTCATATAATTTTAGCAACATGCAACATATGTATTCCAATTACCATGCGTCGGCAACCCCACAAATTCATATGCCGATGAACAACATGACGAGTTTGGTTAATCAAGTTGGAACACCCCATGTAGGAACTTTCAATGGCATGCAACATAGTGTTTCATCTTTTTATTCATCGGAAACTAATTTGCAACATGTTAATCCAAACATGTCAGTGGATATGGGAATTGGCTATGCTAGTACTAGTTATTCGGCCAATTACCCACAAACATCATATGCTACACCCCATGCTACTAATTGTTCGGCACCATATGCAACTATAGGTATTCAAAATTTGGCTTCGCACCTCACGCTAATGGCCGAATAAGTGAAAATTCTATAGGATCACATGTGTCTTCACCTAGTATCTTAGCATGCAATGTTTTCCCTGCACAATTACAGAGTTTCGGTGACATCTTGTTATCAAAGGAGTCTCAAAGTATTAGGGGGCAATCCGATGAAGATTGGGCTGAAATTCGGCGAAAAATAGCTTAAAGATAGGCTAGCTGCAATGTTTGCTGAATTTAGACAAGAACAAGCAACCTTGCGAATCAATGAAAGAAAGAGTGGTGATTCGAATAACAAAGTTAATTTGTTTATTTAAAAGACCGAATCAAATATTATGTATGCTGAATCAGTTCTAGAAAAATAGGACGACAAGGTGTTGGGAAGCTATCGAAAGAGGAACAAGATATCGTTCAAGTAAAGCAACCATCATGCTCTCCCAATGTATTTGAAGAGGTATGTCTAGCAAGTGATTTAGCTATCTTACGATTTGGTCACAACTTTATTGTTGATGCTTCTATAAGAAA
This sequence comes from Triticum dicoccoides, assembly GCF_002162155.2. Lineage (NCBI taxonomy): Eukaryota > Viridiplantae > Streptophyta > Magnoliopsida > Poales > Poaceae > Triticum > Triticum dicoccoides. Next base: position 456,490,511 of record NC_041388.1, on the reverse strand, counting down.
AATTATCATAAGTAATTTTCAAAGACAAATGATGAAGAGTAATTTACTTGTTAGCAATAAAATTGTTACAAAGCATATCGGTCAATAAATTGTACCATTCAAAGAGATCGATAGCAATAAAATTGTTGCAAAGCATATCGGTCAATACATTGTACCATTCCAAGAGACCGATAGTGACTTATTATTGAAGCCAATGCTTTTCTCATTGCTTTATTTAAATTTGACGTCTAATTGGGTAGCTTTGCTTGCTTCATACTTGGCTTACGCATGGTTGATAACCCACAAGTATAGGGGATCGCAACAGTTTTCGAGGGTAGAGTATTCAACCCAAATTTATTGATTCGACGCAAGGGGAGCCAAAGAATACTCTCAAGTATGAGCAATTGAGTTGTCAATTCAACCACACCTGGAAACTTAATATCTGTAGCAAAGTATTTAGTAGCAAAGTAATATGATAGTACTGATAACGGTAACAAAAGGTAACAGTAGTAAAAGTAATATTTTTGGTATTTTGTAGTGATGATAGCAATAGCAACGGAAAAGTAAATAAGCGAAAAACAATATATGGAAAGCTCGTAGGCAATGGATCAGTGATGGAGAATTATGCGAGATGCGGTTCATCATGTAACAGTCATAACCTGGGGTGACACAGAACTAGCTCCAGTTCATTCATATAATGTAGGCATGTATTCCGAATATAGTCATACGTGCTTATGGAAAAGAACTTGCATGGCATCTTTTGTCCTCCCCTCCCGTGGCAGCGGGGTCCTTACGGAAACTAAGGGATATTAAGGCCTCCTTTTAATAGAGAACCGGAACAAAGCATTAACACATAGTGAATACATGAATTCCTCAAACTACGGTCATCACCGGTAAGTATCCCGATTATTGTCACTTCGGGGTTAACGGATCATAACACATAATAGGTGACTATAGACTTGCAAGATAGGATCAAGAACAATCATATATTGATGAAAACATAATAGGTTCAGATCTGAAATCATGGCATTTGGGCCCTAGTGACAAGCATTAAGCATAGCAAAGTCATAGCAACATCAATCTCAGAACATAGTGGACACTAGGGATCAAACCCTAACAAAACTAACTCGATTACATGATAGATCCCATCCAACCCATCACCGTCCAGCAAGCCTACGATGGAATTACTCACGCATGGCAGTGAGCATCATGAAATTGGTGATGGAGGATGGTTGATGATGACGTTGGTGACGGATTCCCCTCTCCGGATCCCCGAACGGACTCCAGATCAGCCCTCCCGAGAGATTTTAGGGCTTGGTGGTGGCTCCGTATCATAAAACGCGATGATTTCTTCTCTCTGATTTTCTTCTCCCCGAAACTCAATATATGGAGTTGCAGTTGGAGTCGGATAGTCAACAGGGGGCCCACGAGATAGGGGGCCGCGCCCCCACCCTCCTGGAGAGGTGGTAGGCCCCCTGGCCTTCATCTTTTGCAGGTATTTTTCTTATTTTCTGAAAAGTTGCTCTGTGAAGTTTCAGGTCATTCCGAGAACGTTTGCTCCTGCACATAAATAACACCATGGTAATTCTGCTGAAAACAACGTCAGTCCGGGTTAGTTCCATTCAAATCATGCAAGTTAGAGTCCAAAAAAAGGGCAAAAGTGTTTGTAAAAGTACATACGTTGGAGACGTATCAACTCCCCCAAGCTTAAACCTTTGCTTGTCCTCAAGCAATTCACACCACTAGGGAAAAGCCTAGCAGCAACGCGGGTTATAGGCCTATCAGTAGCACGGGTCGATGCGCTAATGATAAGGCGCTACAGCTAACGTATAGCAGTAGCGTGCCTCCGCCCATGCTTAGTAGTAGCGTGTTCCTGGAGGTGCGCTACTGGTAATTAGTAGTAGCGCTTCTCCCTGCCCGCACTGCTACTATTATTTCGTATTTTATTTCTTTTTTATTTCATGTTGTATTCCTACACCTTTACACAAGTTTTCATACAACAGGAATTTAGAAATTGTTTTGAAATCATAATGAGTTATTACATGATGGGGTGAAAGAACCGTGGACTAGTTTCAAGTGGATGGACATCCACTTGAAACTAATCCGCGGTTCTTTCACCCTGTGATGTAATAAATATCATCATCATCATTATATCATTAACAACTTATCATCACAATACATCATTGTCATATAACAGCTCCTCAACATCATCATTTTCATCAATGAGACATCACATAGCAAATTGGTCACTAGTCGTAATCACAGGTACTCCTCGTCATCAACTCTAACACATTGTATCACATAATAAACATATTGTACCTCTTAGGACCTACTACATTCTCTTAGGACCTACTATATTCTGTAAGGTAAAATAGCAAAAAACAAGACATCCCCTGGCTCTCCATTATGGAGAATGCAGATTATCCTGTCTCCAATTCTTGCCTTTCGCTTAATGTTGCTTCCAAGAACCTCCTTACGAATGTCCAAACATTTTTTCCACTCTTTGATTAGCATGTGTTCGCCGGTTTTAGAAATCCGATATGCACAGGTGAGATCTGTAGGATGACCTGGATGTATGTTCAGAACTTCAAGGTGACCATTGTAATACATCAGATGAGGCACACAATCCATCGGGATTTTCTATTGAAAAACATAGTAATAACTTTGTAGTTAGCAATGATGTACTAGTTTTAGAAGTATGCAAAAGATGAACGGATGTCATAATAGTAAAAAATCTTACCAGGGTATCTCCATAGAAGTTATCGTGGTTCAACACATGCACTAGTGGCACGTATTCACCATAATTTGGAGGAGTTCGATAATAGGTATTGTAATTCTAAAGAAAAGTACAATAAGCAATCAGATGACTTTCTCCTTATAAGTTAATTCGGAGCCATCACTGTAGTGGGTTTTGTCTACCATCTTCTGCACATTCTTTGAAGATTCAAAATAAGATGTCACTGGAAATAAGTTGTCAACTATTTTGAAATAAAAAATATAAATTAGTTAATAACTATGTTTGAGAAACTCACATTGCGATAGAATCGGAAGCGTATCAACAAGGACCCAAATGTCCATATTGTCTTGCTCGATGTCAGGATTACCAAGATCCATGGTGACAATCATACCCTCATAAAAACCATACATTTTGCAAAGTGCTTCCCAATTTTGGCAACCAAAATGGGTTACGCTCTGACAATTGTACAAATTTACTTCGAAATCAATACCATGATGGGTCCTTAGGTGTACTTTCTTTGTTTCAAAATTTTCATGGTCTTCAAAACCCATCCTCTCCAAGACATAGCGTCTTGCATGGCATGGGATAAGCTAGTAGAATTGTAAAAGATGAAAATTAAACATTGAAATAGTTGAAATCATGCTTAATTACGAAAAAAACACTTGTCATTGTTGCGTACCGTTTCAACGTCGAAGGTCTCCTCAAGCTTAATGCTGAAGCGGCGATCTTCATCCAGCTCAACGAACCTGTCGCACATACCTCGATCGTCGTGGCACCAGTTGCACTCCCACGGGAGACTGTCTTCATCCGAGTACGACATTTCTTACGTTCATAATTCAAAGATTAAACTTGTACAATTAAATATATGTACTAAAAACCTAAATTAGATCATTCTTTTTAGAGAAAATCCAGGCCACTCGATATTTCCTACATATTCTAGCACAAGTCATGCCAGAATTCACGGAAAAATCCGGCATGACCTTTGCTAAAAAGGACATATCGAGCACCTGAAATTTGCCGGAATGGAAATTAATCAACACTCCGGCAAAACATAGGCAACTCGGAGGTGTAACCAAAACATGACCGGGCACTCCGACAAAACAAGCACCTGAAACTCATAAAGGACTCATATTGACATGGAGATTTGCCTGGTCTCACCTCGAGGTCGGAGGGGGTCGGTGACGGGGACGACGGCGGGGATGATGGAGGGGATCCTTGATTTCTGCAAAAGCAAAAACCCTATTAATTCAACTAGTACATCCTGAATAATTGCTTAAACTAAAAAATAACAACAAATATGACATGTTCAACTAGTTCTATTAATTGAACTAGTTCTTACTAAATATAAACTTACTATAAATAGAAAAAAACTAGTTCTTTCTAAAAATAAAGTAGTTCAACTAGTTATTTTAATTTTTTTACTAAAAATACATTAGTTCTATTAATTCAACTAGTTTATTAATTTACTTACTAAACTAGTTCAACTAAAACTAAACTAGTTCTATTAATTCAACTCGTTCTTACTAAATATAAACTTACTACAAATAGAAAGAAACTAGTACATCTACTACTACTAATTAACATCTACTACTACATCTACTATTA
>NC_041388.1:456469546-456485895 GCF_002162155.2 Triticum dicoccoides | reverse complement strand
TGAGGTCGAGAGCGGCGGCGGGCGGCGGCGGTGAGGTTGAGGGCGGGCTCGGGCGGCGGCGGTGAGGGGAGGCTCGGGCTCGGGCGGTGTGGCGCGACAGGAGTAGGGGAACAGCGGGAAAGGAGGACTTAGCGAAATTTTGAGCCGGGGGTGATGGTTAAGTCGAACTAGCAGTAGCGCTCGTAAGGAAAACGCGCTATAGCTAACTTATCTATAGCACGTTTTACATAAAAACGCTACTGCTAATTGAAGCAGTTATTTCTTTTGTTTATCCCAAAATCAGTAACGCTTTGTCCTGAAAAAACGCTGTAAGTCTAAGCAATGTGAAAACTTCAAAATATACATTGGTCACCATTGATCTTTTTGTGTAGAATCTAAATAGTCAACATGAATCCTCACTGTACCTGTATAGGTACAGGCGAGGATTCATATTGTAGCTACAAATCATACACATATAGTTCAATGAAGACCAAGTGCTCGAGATAGGTTGAGAAGTAACATATTTAAGGTGGTAAACACCTTGTTCGCTTAGCAGTATGGGACTAAACTTAATTAGTTGCGGTGATACTTAGCAACAATGAGTTTTTATGAAAAACGTTGCTACTAAGTACTTTAGCAGTAGCGCGTCCCCCGGAAGGTCGCTACTACTATATCTAGCTGGGAGGCAACACCATGGCAAATATAGTAGTAGCGCTTGTTCTGCATAGAGCGCTACTGTTACTTAGATATTAGTAGCGCTGCTCTCTGGAGCTCGCTACTGCTAATTAGCAGTAGCGTCTGTTTTTAAACCACGTTGCTGCTAAGATTCTGTGTATAAGGTTTTCCCTAGTAGTGTCAATTGATAAACTGAAAGTGATAAATAAAAACTTTTACAAACTCTATTCGCTCTTATTGTTGTAAATATGTAAAGCCAGCATTTAAGTTTTCAGCAAAGATTATAGCTAACCACATTCACAATAATGGATAGATCTCAAGTTTACTCATATCAATAGCATAATCAACTAGCGAGCCATAATAATAAATCTCGAATGACAACACTTTCTCAAAACAATCATAATATGATATAACAAGATGGTATCTCGCTAGCCCTTTCTGAGACCGCAAAACATAAATGCAGAGCACCTTTAAAGACCAAGGACTGACTAGACATTGTAATTCATGGTAAAAGAGATCCAATCAAGTCATACTCAATGTAAACTAACAGTAATGAATGCAAATGACAGCGGTGCTCTGCAACTGGTGCTTTTTAATAAGAGGAGGATGACTCAACATAAAAGCAAATAGATAGGCCCTTCGCAGAGGGAATCAGGGATTTGTAGAGGTGCCAGAGCTCGGTTTTGAAACAGAGGTGAATAATATTTTGAGCGGTATACTTTAATTGTCAACATAACAACCAAGAGATGGCGATATCTTCCATGCTACACACATTATAGGCGGTTCCCAAACAGAATGGTAAAGTTTATACTCCCACTTCCACCAACAAGCATCAATCCATGGCTTTCTCGAAACAACGAGTGCCTCCAACTAACAAGAGCCCCAGGGGCAGTTTTGTTTGCAATTATTTTGATTTAGTTTGCATAAAGCATGGTACTGGGCATCCCGGTGACCAGCCATTTATCTTGTGAGTGAGGAGCGGAGTCCACTCCTCTTGAGAATAACTCGCCTAACATGGAAGATACATATAACCCTAGTTGATACATGAGCTATTCGAGCATACAAAACAGGATATTTTTTTGAAGGTTTAGAGTTTGGCACATAGACATTTTCTTGGAACGGCATGTAGATACCATATATAGGTAGGTATAGTGGACTCATGTGGAATAACTTTGGGGTTTAAGTAGTTTGGATGCACAAGCAGTATTCCCGCTTAGTACAGGTGGAGGCTAGCAAAAGACTAGGAAGTGACCAGCTAGAGAGCGACAACAGTCATGAACATGCATTAAAATTAATCAACACCGAATGCAAGCATGAGTAGGATATAATCCACCATGAACATAAATATCGTGAAGGCTATGTTGATTTTGTTTCAACTACATGCGTGAACATGTGCCAAGTCAAGTCACTTAAATCATTCAAAGGATGATACCACCCTATCATACCACATCATAACCATTTTAATAGCATGTTGGCACGCAAGGTAAACCATTATAACTCATAGCTAATCAAGCATGGCACAAGAAACTATGGTCTCTAATTGTCATTGCAAACATGTTTATTCATAATAGGCTGAATCAGGAACGATGAACTAATCATATTTACAAAAACAAAAGAGGTTGAGTTCATACCAGCTTTCATCATTATTGCCTTTCACTTGCACAATCGAATGATGTGAATAATAATAATAGTGCGCGTGCATTGGACTAAGCTGGAATCTGCAAGCATTCAATAAACAGGAGAAGACAAGGCAATATGGGCTCTTTTGTCAGATAAACAGTAATGCATATAAGAGCCACTTCAACAATTTAATTATGGTCTTCTCCTATCGACCCCCAAAGAAAAGAAAAGAAATAAAAGTATTTACACGGGAATGCTCCCAAAAATCAAAAGAAGAACATGAAATCTTTTTGGGTTTTCTTTTTAATTACTACTACAAGCACGGAAAGTAAATTAACTAAAAGCTACAACTAGTTTTTTTGGTTTTTCTTAAGGTTTATTAAACACACAAGTAGAAAGCAAAAAAAGGAAAATAAACTAGCATGGATGATGCAATGAAAAGTATGAGCACCGACATCTAGCAATGAGTGTGTGAACATAAATGTAATGTCGGTGGGAAATATGTACTCCCCCAAGCTTAGGATTTTGTCCTAAGTTGGTCTATGTCCACGGCTGGCCTGACGGATATCCAAAATAATAGTTGGGGTCGTACTGAGAAGAAGAAGTGGAAGACTCCGATTGCCACTGGCTGACAATCATCTCCGGATCCCACTGATAATTATACTGTCGTGAAGGATCAATTTGTGGTTTCAGCTCTGGCTACTCATCTGGTGCAGGGTTCCGGTAGGCGTGAATAGCGTTCAACGGAACAAGGTACGTGCCTACAGATAAATCGAAAAAGAAGGAGCAGGCAGGGTAATAGTCTCAGGATGGTGTTTATTAAGGAACAATTGATATTTAAGCTCTCCTTCCCTATTCTTAACAATAAAATCAGGTGCGACCATACTTTTATAATCTAGATAAACACGAGGAAGCACTTTCTCTTCCTTCTCATAATGCCTAATAGGTATGTTAAAATGTGCAGCTAGGCGTGAAGCATAGATGCCTCCAAAGATGGGGCCCTTTGTATGGTTCAGACTTAACCGTTTGGCAATAATGCCGCCCATACTAATAGAATTATCACCGTATAAACCATGGAGCAAAATAATAATATCAAGGATACTAAGGTTTCCACAGTTTCTGCGACCAATTAAACAATGACTAGCAAATAATGCAAAGTAACATAAAATAGGAAAATGTATGCTAGTGATTCGTGCATCAGAAACCTTCCTTGTTTCCCCTACAGTGATAGTATCAATGAACCCCTCCACATCATCGTGATGTGGTTCTTCTGTCTTGCCCTCGAAAGGGACTAAACAAACCCGACAAAAATCATAAAGTGACATATCCTTATGCTCATCATATAAATGAAACTCCACCATAGGTGGTGAGCTCCTAGAATGGAAATGAAAGTTTTGCACAAAGGTATTTGTGAGTAAGAGATACTGATCGCATCGGTCGTGGAGGAAAGCGGTGAGGCCTGTATTTTTAGCCAATTCATGAAAATCTTCATAAATCCCGGCTGCTCTCAAGAAATAATCGGAAGGCCATTCACACGCCCGAATCTCCGCGCTGCGAGGCAGATTATACTTAGGCTTTGGTGCCTTTTCCTTCGAGCTTTGGCTTGATGAGCCCCTCAAAAGTCTCCTCGTCATTTTCTGAAAAATTCTGAATTTGTTAGTAACTTCAAAATAAAAGTAAATCAAACTCAATAATATTGATAGCAACTACTCCTACAAGTGCCTAGAGCCTATATCATGCATCAAAACTACATGGAACCATATAAATTTGACATGCAAGCTCAAGAACAGGGTCACCTAAGCAGCAAAAATTTGCAATGAATAAAGCACTAGAACAAAAACTAATTGGACCAATGGAGGAGTCACATACCAAGGAACAATCTCCCCAAGCAGTTTTGTGAGAGATGCTTTGAGCAAGGAGATCGAAAATGGCAGCAAAATGAGGTTGGACTCAGGTTTGAGCTGGTTATTCATGTTTTGGGGAGGAAGGAGTGTATGGGTGAAAGGATAAGTGGAGGAGGGCCACCGTGGGCCCACGAGGCAGGGGGCGCACCCAGGGGGTAGGGCGCGCTCTCCACCCTCGTGGGCAGGTGGTTGACCCCCCTGTTGTGTTCTCAGTGCCAAATATTCTCAAATATTCTGGAAAAAAATCATATTTAAATTTCAGGGCATTTGGAGAACTTTTATTTTTGAGGTATTTTTATATTGCACGAATAATCAGATAACAGACAGAAAAATATTTTTTTTATTTTATTTAATATAAATAACAGAAAGTAAAAGTGGGGTACAGAAGGTTGTGCCTTCTAGTTTCATCCATCTCATGATCATCAAAAGGAATCCACTAACAAGGTTGATCAAGTCTTGTTAACGAACTCATTCCGAATAACATGGAACCGGAGAAATTTCGAATAATAGTATGTTACCTCAACGGGGATATGCACATCCGCAATAATAAGAATGTCATATTTATTCTTGACAGTAGGAAGAGGAAATTCAAAACCACCAAATAAAATCGATGGAATTTTTCCAATAGAATTGATACTATGAACTTGAGGTTGTTTCCTCGGAAAGTGTACCGTATGCTCATTACCATTAACATGAAAAGTTACATTGCCTTTAGTGCAATCAATAACAACCCCTGCAGTATTCAAAAAGGGTCTTCCAAGAATAATAGGCATACTATCGTCCTCGGGAATATCAAGAATAACAAAGTCCTTTAAAATAGTAACGTTGCAACTACCACAGGCACATCCTCACAAATACTGACAGGTATAGCAGTTGATTTATCAGCCATTTGCAAAGATATTTCAGTAGGTGTCAACTTATTCAAATCAAGTCTACGATATAAAGAGAGAGGCATAACACTAACACCGGCTCCTAGATCACATAAAGCAGTTTTAACATAGTTTCTTTTAATGGAGCATGGTATAGCACTACAAAAAAATACACTTCCGTGATGATACGTGTTTGTCATAGTAGGTCGCTTATTTTGTCATGCATGTACATCCATGACAAATTTATGACAGAATCAAGATAGTCATACCTGTGCTGTCGTAGAAGTGTTCCATGACATTACCAAAATTATCATCACGGAAGTGTCCACTTCCATGACGATAAATCGCGCGTCACAGAAGTGCTTTCGTCAAGGGTGACCGACACGTGGCATCCACCGTAACGGAACGCCGTTAAGCTATCGGGTCGGGTTTTGGATCCGATAACCCGTTAACAGCCCCGACCAATGGGGATTTCCCATGTGTAAAATCATCATTGGCTAGAGGAAACACGTGTCGGCTCATCGTCGGGACAAATGTCATCCACTCACTGGACAGAAGGCGCCTATGATACGTCGACACGTGGCACGGCCCAACAAGTTTAAATGGGCCGGCCCAACTAAAGGCCCATATGATTTTGCGGACCATAATGGGCTAGCCCAGCTAAAGGCCCATGAGATTTTGCGGATCATAATGGGCTGGACCAACTAAAGGCCCACAAGATTTTGCGGGCCATAATGGGCCGGCCCAGGTAAAGGCCCACAAGATTTTTGTATGCCATAATGGGCCGGCCCTGGTAAAGGCCCACAAGATTCTTGCGGGTCATAATGGGCCGGCCCAGCTAAAGGCCACGAGATTTCGCCGACATTAATGTGCCGGCCCAGCTGTAGGCCCACAAGATTTTGAGGACCCTAGTAGGCCGGCCCATTAACTGGCTGCCATGTTTTGGGCCAAATGCCGGCACATATTTGATCCGGTCCATTAATGGCCTACCACGCTCCGGGCCTAATAGTGGCCCATATGAGATCTGGCCTATTAAAAGCCTACCACATTCTGGGCCAAATTCCGGCCCAGATCAGGTCCGGCCCTTTAAGAGGATTTGGGCTCAATTACGGCCCATATCAGATTCGGCCCGTCAACTGGACACTATGCTTTTGGGCCCACTTGCTAAAGGCCCACTTAGTAATTCAGCCTGATATTAGTTTTGGCCTGTTAAGGGCCCGTTTAACATTCCGGCCCTATATTAATTTCGGCCTATTAAAAGCCCGTCATATAGTTGGGCCTAACTACGGCCCGGTTTGCATCCGGTCAGCTCGCAGCCGATATCTGATTGGGCCAAGCAAGGACCCAGACAATTTTGGCTTGTTAAAAGCCCGTGATTTGATTCGCACAATCATGGGCCGGGGTTCATTTTGGGCTGCTGCGTAACTAGTAGGAATTAAGAACAAACCTACTCTATACAATAAAGAAATTACGGCATAGTAACTAAGAATAAACCTACACTACATATTAAAGGATTTAAGGTATATTACATCCACTGGGCAGCAAAGTTCGCCACCAGTGACCATGAGGCGCAACGAAGAAGCAGATTACAAAAACTGGTCACTATTGTAGCGTAACAAAATAATACTGAACCGAGACCACTTCCAGGACAGTTCAAGAAAGGTTAGCCTTGTGGGGGAACTGCTGCGCATGCTGCTGAGCAAGGCTGTGAGACCGGCCTAGCATGTCTGTCATAGCTTCGAGTTGTAGCTGTTTAGCGATGAGGTTCTCATTGGTGTTGTCCGCAATCTTTCTTATAGATAGGACTTCAAGTCGAAGTTGAGTTGCAGAATGCCTTTCTGCTTGAACTTGGGACTGAAGGAGTCGAACTGATTCAACAACGAATTTTGTGAGCTTGTCTGACTGTTAGTCTCAAGTAACTTGAACACTGCATCAAGACAAGAATTTGGGGTTGTCTCGCTATCTTCAAGATGTTTTGCCTTCTTTGCTGCAATATATGTTGGGTTTGTCTCACAGCCTTCAGCAGACTTGTGCGTGCCATCAGGCATATCACCCTGAAACAAAGCAGACAGATGACAAGTTTTGCACGTGTATAAACAAAGATGATAACTGTTCTGTCAATTCTATCCAATTTCAAATTAGAAAATAAAGAGTATGTTCAAAATATCAATAGCATAATTTGGCATTGTTCATAATGCGGGGAGCTTCACCACACTACTGGATTACCATGTAAACATAACAAGCATATATGAAGGGCAAAGAAAATCATTGTATCTATTTTGGATAATGTGCGTGGTATGTTGTTCATATCATCAGCCACATCAGTAAGATAAAACAGGAGATGACAAGGTGCAAACATGGGCTGCTTTACCACACACTGGATTATAGATCCACAAAAACAAGCATACATATAGGGAGTATTAAGTAATGTGCATGGTATGAATAAGGAATTTGGTTTTACAAGTAAAACATAGAACTTACGGTTATTACGAACATGCATTTTGGTACAAACAGCAAACTAAACAGCAGTAAACGATAGGGAGTATGAGCAAATTAAACAGCAGTTGAGGATAAAGGCTTTAGAATTACTGACTTACATTAACAGTTAACACCGGCTTTATAATGCCCTTCTCCATGGCAAGGGAAGGATAACTCAAGAATTTCAGCACAGAATCTTCTTCATAAGCATTGCCTGTACTCTACATTTTATAGAGAGTAATTATAGATATGATAATACTAGAAGGGATAGAGGATAATGAAGATAAGTTGCAGATTGATGCTACATAATCAACTACCAATCCCTGGAAGTACAAGCGTTACAGGACAAAATGTACTGACAAGAGTAATCGGCTACACTTCTGCACTGGCATTGTTTGTGTATTCTACTTGTTGGTAAGATTAAATATAGATCTGATCTTTTTTAGTAAATGGTGGGCGAGGGAGATATGATGCAGAATGCTACAAAATGAACCAATCCCTCTTTCGATAATACAAGAGTGTTACACTGGTGTACTGTACAAAATGTTCTTATATTATGGGACGGAGGGAGTAGCTGTTAATGTAAGTATAGTGATAGACCACGTTTAGTCCTTACAAGAGGACTGCAGAGCTAAACCTCTTCAAAAGCATTGGGTTGATTCTAAATATATGTCCACCAAATGGACGATTACGAGGCTAACATGTGCAGTGATGCTACATAATCAAACAACTATGAAAGTAAGTATGGTCATACAGGGAAAGACGTACTCACGAGAGCAATGCAGTGTGCAGTATAGTTGCGAGATTCTGTGGTCCCTTGAGAACGAATGTTCTTCTGCTAATAGTTTTCGTACAAGTGAGACATTAAGGCAAATGCAGAAATGTAGTTTAAATTGTGATGTGATATCATAGACAGTACCTTACGCTGCAGCCGAGACGAATGTGTAACAAGATTATTCCAGTCACCGTCGCATAAATGTAGCACCGGAGACTTTATAGAAATTTCATTCAGGGGCATGCCATCAAAGTGCGCTTGCCATAGGTAGGAATGATACTTCATCAATGTGTGCTTAAAAAGCGCAACCAACCCTTGCTCGTCATCACAATCTAGTTTGCGCCTCGCCTATTTAAAAGAATCAAATCTTGTGTCTTCTGTCAGCAGAAACATGTGCAGTAATTACCATGAATAACATTAGTACATTACTTACACGTAAGTGGCGGAGGAAGACTGGAAATTGTTCTGTGTCTATGGTATAATCTTTCCATGAAGGAAAGATGCGCACAAAGTTCCTGACAACAACATAAGCTTCGTCTTCTAAACTGGCAAGAAATGGAACAGGGGTCCTATTTGCTGCAGTTGGGGCTCTCTCTGGTTCGAAAAGGGATTTGGCAACTAGATTTGGTGTACTCTTTGCTGGAATGGGGGTTTTGCATCGTACAGCTAGTGCTATATCAACTGGCATAATCATATTGTTTGCTGCAGTTGGGGTCTGTTGAGTTGGGGCATCAGAAATGACTAGTGTAGTAGGGCTAGAGTCTGCTAGAGTTGGGGTATTTTGTGGGTCAGCTGATATTTCAACTACACCTAATGGGCTATTTGATTTATGAGGTGCCACTACCTTTTCCAAATACTTTGCTTGTGCTCCTCCACGATCGGCAATCACCCTCTTCCTTTTGAACGTCTGATACACAAGAACAGCATTTGAATGGATAAATACGGTATGATGACAGATGGAATATGTACTGAAAATGGATAGGGAGGGCGTATTCACATACACGATGTGTAAACTAAGCTAATGGCAGTTCAGCAAAGTAGAAGCAATGCAAAGCATCAGTTGCAAGATATGTGCGATCAATGTAACCTTGGAAAGTTAGAGCAAGTACCTTGATGGGTGAATAAGATAGGGCATCTTCCTCTGACTCCTCCACTAGGGATCTACATTAACTTAGGTCTCCCTCTAGCTCAGAATCACTATTAGGATCATATTCTGAGCATGAATCTGTAGGTGGAGAGTGTTTGCATTGCATTGCATCCAGACTTGATTTCAGTCCCTTAATGCCAAGTTTGACAGCCATGGCATTGTTCTGCTTTATTCTTTTCATGCACGCAAGCTCATAATCATTATGATGCTATTCATAATCTGAGATTCATGAAAACATAAAAAGTAGTCAGATTATCTATGGAATGCATTGCGGTTTCAACTCGGAGAGTGTCTCCCTATAAACCCCTGCATATGCAAAGTTCGCCTCCCCAACCGTGCTGACCAGACCACACACAGAGATACACACCCGAGCGGCGAACATGCATTTTCGAAACTAATTTTGGAACATTAAGCTGACCAATTAAACAACTCTGTTTTAATAATATCAGATTCATATTTGAACAACTAAGCTTGTTTAGCTTGATGGGTGGAGCAGTGTTATTATGACACGAAGCATGTATTCTCATCATATAGTGATCATAAAAGGGGGAAACTCTAAGCATATATTTTTTAGCAAAAGAGGGTTTCCCCTCTGATTTCTATTAAAGAAACCACCACGGAACCAACATGATCAATTAAACCCTAAGCATGATCAATTAAACCATATTATGGTTGTGCCATGGCAGATTTGAAGATGCAAACCGGTGAAATGATATTTAGCATCCATTGTTTGCTTCGAACTAAGAACTAAATTCTAAGAGCTGAAAAGAAAGTAGAGTAACCAAGTTAAGATCTATTTTCTGGTTGAGATCAAAATGTTGAGGAGATATGAAGTACCACCTCTCTTGTGGCGCCGTGTAGGCATCATGGGTTTGATGGCTGTCGGTGGCGTTGAAGCAGATCTATGATGGTAGACGGGTGCATCGGGGGATAAGTCCCTTTGCGGTGGAAGAGAATGTCGTGTGAGCGCCCCCGGCAAAGAGGATGATGACGTCGATGAAGCGAGAGGACGCGATGCAAGGCTATTGGTCTGTTGCCATGGATGAGAAACATCCATCTCTAGCAGTGGATGACGCGGTCTTGGTAGGTGCTCTGGCATGGTGGAGGACGGTGGCGATGGATGTGGTGGAGGACGGCGGCGATGGATGGGGTGGCGGACGGAGGCTGGTGTGGGAATGGGGTGTTCTAGCGCGGACGGTGTATGAATGGGAAAATGGAGGGAAAGGTACGGGGAACCATGTTTTTGGGACGCGCCTGTCTGAAATATGGGAAAGTTACGAACTTATCCCCCGTTTCAAATTTGGACGTCTCGTCGGTTGGGGATAGGACGGTAATCTCGCATCTCCCAAATATTTGTCGGTAACTATTCCGGGCGAGGAGAGGGTGTTTTGACACCCACGGTTGGCGCCCACGGTGTATGAACGGGGCTAACAGGTAGGGCGGTTGTGTCAAGTCTGATGGAAGTTACACATCTGCCCCTATTTAAAATATTAGCCTACATCTATTTCGGACGAGGAGAGGGTGTTTTGCCACCCACTGTGTATGAATAGGGAATGGAGAGAAAAACAGAGGTCTTTCGGACGAGCTTGAATCAAATGAGTTTCGCCGCCCATGTTTGACGCCCACCGTGTCGGAATGGGCTCAGAGGTGGTCGTGTCACGTCTAATTGATGTTACTAACCTACCCCTATTTAGAGCAGTGGAAATCGGGCCGATGGATTGTCCGTGTAATGGGTAGACAGTAATTTCCATCTCGCAAACACTTGGCTTCGAGCAGCCGATGTGGGAGTGGACATTTTGTTGTTTCTTTCGAATTCTGGGACAATAAGCATCCATGTTTACCCTGGCAACTAAATTCCAATCCATTTTGTATTCCTATATGAATCTTTATAAATCATTCTATGTGTTTTTATATATCTTCAAAAGGACGACAAAGATGTATTCCACTGTCATACATGAATATGGTTTACAAATGCCGATACTCAAATTCAGAAACTAGAATCCAGTTAAAGGTGAATTCGAATTTTTGGAACACTTCATGTCCAACTCAAATGTCACATGCAGCATAATGTGCACTTCCATTTAGATATGTACACAAGCGATGTATCAAGATTCAAATACCGAGTCAATCAACCAAGAATGTATGGAACTAACAGACATATACACACTTATAGAGTATATGGATCAATAATATCAACTAACATACATAAGCCAGACCGTTGTACTTTTTTTTGCTACAACAACATCCTTTTTTTAGCCAGCATCTTGGCCCTTTCCGATGCGTGCCACTTATGGTCCATCTATACTACTATTGCTGAATGCACATTCAGCCCGATTGGCATATTTGTACGTCTGGCACAGCAATCCAAATGAAATTTCTTCGAGTCTTATCAATTAATACAGACTTGTGCTCAAATAAAATTACAAACAAAAAAACAAAAAACCAATTATTACATGATCTCTAAAACAAATGGTTTGATTGATTACATGAACAGACAACGCGAAGGTTATTCAACAATGGAAAGAACATTTCACCTATGATTTACCAAGTAGGAATTTAATTTCCTTTTTTCCTTCAGGACCTTAACAATCTGGTCAGTCTCAGCTTGCTTCGTTTTGAAATCCACCAAATATTTAATGGTTGTCTTGAGTACTGCTTGTGATTGTGTTGTTTGCTTCCTCAACATGTCAACTTCATCTCTAAGTGCAGAAGCAGAATCTCTTTCTACCAGTAGTTTAGCCTATAGAACATCAGCAGTTGGCAATTCATAATGCGCGATTGGGCCGGTGCCACTGCTGTGGGATGATGCAACGTCCATGGGGACCTCGCTCTTTGATCTTGGGCTAACCTATTTTTCCATTAAAGTTCCGATTGGATTCAGAAAAGTTGAAGTTAGCAAAACATCTCAACTGGGAGTTATAACAGCAAACTAGTTAAACAAACAAGGAATTAAAGAGTTTCAATTGGATGTTGAAAAGTAGTTATTAACATCATTGTAACCCGTTGTTGCAACAGCAAAGCAGTTAAACAAACAAGTAGATACTTAAGTTTAAGGCAAATAGGTAATTCTTAACAGTAAGTATCAAACACATAGATATGCGTAGTCTACAATATGATTAACAGGCTGTGCCATTATGTAATCAGTAGCAAACTAAATTAAGCCAAGCAACATAATTGAACAATTTTGCAATAAGTGGCTAACTAAAATTCCGAGAAGCAGGTAACTAAACTTAGGCTAGTTCTTTGTACATGCACCCTACAACTTCTTTTTCGCTTACAAGGTTGTACGAAGGACTCCATGGCATCAATTGCTTGGATACACAGTCCCAATACTTCTTTCTTCCCACACTGCATGGGTAAGTCGAATGGTTAATCTGGTAAGATCGTGCGTCCTTGATATGTTATGTGAGGACGTGTAGTCAGACTAGTTGTAGCCAAACACTTCACACTAGCTTTTACTATATATTTCATGCGATTACTTTTGGCATATCGAGATCTAAGCAATCTACAATAGGATGAAAACACTGGCATCCTTCACATTATTGGCGAACTCAGTTCACAGAAACAAGCAATTCAACCATTCTGTGGGTAAATCAAAAGCGCCATTGGAATATTATTCACTATCCAATCATACACGCAAAAAGGGGCGACGCCACCATAGGGCCTGGTTTGGGTGGCCGCCTCAGGTGGCTAGAAAGTGTGCACCTATTTTGAGTCGTCCAGGTTGGCCCATGCTAGTTTTGTTCGTCCCAACGCACGAGCAGGCAATGTAAAAAATGAAGAAAAATGTTTCAATTTGGATGGGCCAATAACATAAGTGCAAGGCAGGCCCTATAGCAGGCTCGCGGCCCAAACGAGCACCTCCCATATCGATCGACAACAGGAAAAATCCCAATTCATTCGCTCCATCCTCCAGTCTGGTTCACTCCTATCCTAGCCGCCACTGGACAGACTAACACAGCACTACCTTGCGCCCTCGTTGGAGGGCGGTCGCCGGGCTTCAAGTGAACGGAAGGACAAGAAGATGAAGATCCAACCCTGGGTGTAGCCTTCATGGGAGGCAGCGGCGGCACCACGTGCATGGCGTCGAGCTTGCGCAAACGGACAGTTGCAGCTTGCAAGAGTAGCATGTGCAACGCGCAGGTACATCACATCCCTGATTATATCTAATTCAACTCTTCAAATTCTGGCCAATAGTTAAACCTGATAGTGTTGTAAAATTGCTTGTATGTAGGGAATCTATGAGAAAATGAAACCAATTTCTACTTATTTTATAACTCCCCCAATCAATACTGAACTGACTGAATCTGATGTATCTAATCAAGTTTCCGGTGCAAACATACAAGCTCATGTTGTTCTTGAGACTGAAGTGTCTAATGAACAGACTGCTAATGAAGGATTTGATGCAAACATTTTACATGCTCCTGGTGATGAACATATAGTGTCTAATGAGGGATCTAATGCAAGCATTTTGCAAGCTCATTGAAGGATTTAGTGTCTAATGATGATCTACTATGTTGAGAGAGACAGAGATTTGCAGACATTGATGACAAGCAAATTATAGTACATTTTCATAGCTTGAGGAAACGTCAAGGCCATCTACCAGAAAGTCCCCGTATCATGACAACATAGCATAAATACTTTTCTAATCTGTTGTTTGAAACTATTGGCATACTTGTGCCGGATAGATATATTGATATGCAGTTTGCACACTGGTTATATGTGCAATTACACTTCGATATTTTCAACCAGCGAACGAATAATTCAAGCAAGTACAGACCATGTTTGTAGTCCTTGTATACCATGTTGCATTTTGTGTTTTTTGGTGCTTGCATCATGTATGTTTATAATCTGAACTACTTTGGATCATTATCTAGTTTTCAAAGTGCATGTAGCTCCACATTTCTCAAGTTATGTTGATTTCCGGAGTGCAAGTGCCTTCGTATTTTTTAAGTTAAATGTTCACCCCTGGTAACTTGAATTCGTCGATTAGCCACTACACACAAATCATACACGAATGCCAGTACAAATTAAATGAAATGCAGGGACTTACACTAGCTCGTTGTATAGGCTCACTGCAGCGCTGCTTGTGCTTGGGATGTTCCATGTACAAGTTCATGTTACCACTTGCTTGGATGTGCAGGCCTTGTGCTCCTTGCATCTCCCTCTGCATTTTTGACACGGCGAATGGTTGATCAAATAAGAGGAATCCACCTTGATGTTGTACTGGAGGACATATACTTACAAGGTTATACGGGTGTGCAGGATGTGTACCAGATCCCATAGCGCCGTCATGCTTCGCTAAAATATGGATTTGCTTGTTTCAGATGATATCTCTAGAAGAAATAAGAGTTAAGGTCAGAGTTGCATAGGCGTGCAAGCTACGAGTGCAGTGAAAGGATATCCAAACATCGTCGGAACAGTGCACAAGGGAGTGATGTGTGGATATCTAGTTTGGGCCGGCGTTTGGGCATGCTCGCCTAGCTAGAGTGCGGGTCACATTAGATCCATTGAGGGTGATGCGCTGGCGTTGGCTGGCCGCGCACGGATCTAGATCTTGAGTGGCAGCAGAGCGCTACGATGCGGTGGACGAGACCGTTGGTGAAGCCCCAACGGCCTCGGGGGGCGGAGGTGCGACGATGTGCTCGGTGAAGTAGCCCCAGTGAGCTAGGAGACGGCGTCGGTGAAGCGCACCTGATGCGGTGGAACTCGGTGTCTGTGAGGCACGTCGTTTGCGGCGGCCGACATTGTCAGTGGACCACCCAGTGCGGTGGACGAGGTCGTAGATGAGGTAGCTCCGGTGCGGTGGTGAAGCGCAACCGTCGTCTTCGTCGTCGTCGTCCGGCACAGAGGTGGGGAACGGTGGGGAAAGAGACGAGACGAGGGGCGATTCGAGGGTTGGCGGTTAATTAGGGATTTGAGCAATCTGGGCGCGGAAGGGGACAGTGGAGAAGAGAGATTTTGCAGGGCTGGAATTGGGGCCGCCAGATATTTCAATCCGAAACGTGGAAGCGCGAACTTATATTGTCGTCGTCCTTTGGGGGGGTGGGTGGCTGGGTACTACGCGTCCGTCCGACACACGCGACCACCCCGACAGGACTATGCTTCGGTGCCTTAAGGTACCTGCCTTTGTGTCCATGACATATGGGCCCAACAGGTGGCTGGCCCACATCTCAGTGACCCAAAGGCAGTTGCCTTTAAGGCACCGAAGTAGCGTCCACCCCGACACGACCCTGGTTTGGCTGGTGCGCCTACCTTTGAGAATGCAAACGAATCTTCTTTCATTTTCAAACGAATCTATATGTATTACCATGCTCGTGTTTTCCTTGCAATAATTAGTCATTCGAAACGAGATACTCAATCCGTTCACTTTTGTAAGTCGTTTCAGACAACTTAAAATGAACTGTTTTGCACATTGTCTGAAATGTCTTCAAGGTCTTATAAAAGTGAACAGAGGGAGTACTATAAATTAATTAATGAGGAGTTATTTGAAAAAAAATCGAAATGTTACCCATGCTAACGTGGATTAGAGTGTGTCACATAATTAGTTATTTGAATTAGAGTGTGTGTCACGTAGTTAGTTATTTTAATTAGAGTGTGTGTCACGTAGCGATCTCCATTTCTAACGTGGATTTTGCATTTCACTATATCCACGCTACTTTTTTAATACAAATTCATATGTATACAATGAACACCATGGTAGTGAGAAAACTTTTGGATGGATTCAAACGTATGACCTACAAAATAGCACAACAAACTGAGTCAATGTCAACCTTTTGAAACTTAGTATGGCACGAATTCGAAATAATTACCCATATGCCTGGTCCTCGGTTCAAATCTTACAATGTACACCGAATTGAAACATCGATATTAAGTCTCGTACTATGTACATTCAAATGTTG
>NC_041388.1:456417375-456469121 GCF_002162155.2 Triticum dicoccoides | reverse complement strand
GCTACATACTTCCTGTATTGGTCAGTCTTCCTCTCCTAACCAACTTAGGAAGCTATCTGTTTCCAACACACGTTCATTCTTTCTCTCCATGTTTCGATCTCTAAGTCTCTCAACTACACAACCCCTTTTTCCACTCTGTTACCAAATATATTTACCTCACACACCCGCCATTGCACCCTATGCCGAGCTCTCTCTCTCTCCCCTCTCCCTCCCACCCTCTCGCACTAAATACATGCATTGCCTATCTAGCCCCCAACCTCTCGTGCATGCGCACGCACGCACATTTTATATCTAGGTCACTCCCTCGAGACTGTCTCACTCTTTCTTCCACACGGCGGGCAACACTCGCTCAATCTTGCTCTCTTTATCTGGGTCTCGTTTAACCTTGTTTTCTTTCACACACAAATGATATATCTCCCTGTTCGGGCCTCGATCGACACACTCTATACTCTCTCACGCAGATTGTCTATCTAGGTCAGTCCATCCAAGCCGCCACCACTCTTTCCACCTCATGGTGGGCCACGCTCACTCAATCTCTCTCTCTCTCTCTCTCTCTCTCCGTACGTCTCGATTGACCTCGCTCTTTCTCAGACAAAAACGATATATCACCATGTTGAGCCCAATTCGACCTATTCACGTTGTATACTCTCTCATGCACATCGTCTATCTAGGTCACTCTCTCCAACCCGTCTCACTATTTCGATCGTACAACGACCCTATGTGATCGGTTGACCTTGCTTCCTCCCACGCACAAAATATATCTACATGTCTGTGATTGGATCATCTCTCAAGCTCTATCTTACAGCCCTCACCCTTGCCAAAAAGCTCAATCGCACAATATCTCTCTAGAGCATATATACTTGTTCAATGAATGTCGGACCACACTCACTTTGTCTCTCTATCTATATGTCTCTCAATTGACCTCACTTTCTCACACCGTATCTTCCACGCGTTGAAGCTATTGCCTCTCCATCCCTCGCAAAGCCGGAGCTATTTACATTGCGAGGGGCACTCCAACCTTGGATTAATTTGTGTAGGCATTTATTCCGGTCGGTTTAGATTATATTTTCGTAGCATTCGGCCCACAACTACTCCAATCACCGTAGCGGGTAATTAAGCTACAGGGAGCACCTAATATGAGCACCGGGGAGCCGTTGGATCGAAGATGCAGCGGCACACACGAGGCCTGAATTTTTTATTTGCAAAAAAACCTTTGGAGAGTTTGGAAATTGTGCATAATTACAAGACTACTCCCAAGCCATTGGATCTCACTTCCAACGGTGTAAAAACTCGTATCACCATAGTATCTAAGCTGCGGGGTGGATGTGATATTCTATGTCGCTGTCATTTTTGTTCGTAAACTTATAAAAAACGTGTAACTCGTGCCGTTACTTGTCTAACCGCGCAATGTGTTTTTTCAAAAAAACCATCCTACACTGAATCGGAACAACACACGGGGGTCCCACTTGTCATTAATCAAATTTGGACCTAAAACTAACAAATCTGAAACACGAGATTCAAACTGGCAACCTGGACTACAAAGCATAAGTCGATAGCATGAAAAAACGAACGGTTGTTGGCTTTGTCCCATAACTTGATTTTATACAGTACTTGCCTTGAGTAGAGTAGAGGGAGTGCCTCGTCAACACGTGCATGACCATTATCTCACTTACTGGTGGGTCCCAGGTCTGCGATCTCAATCTCTCTTCTCTCCATCGTCTAACCTTTGCACGGGCACACACGGAGAGCGGCGCTAGCTTGCCGTGGTGTTATTACAACTAAAAAACTTGGAAAATAGAAGAATCGCCTAGAACAAGAGACGTTGTGGCTGGTCGAGACGGAGCTAACCACATCTATCCTCCATGCCACGTTTGCATGATGAAGCTGTGTGGCTAGTGGGGTGTTTTCAACCGACTGGCCAGGTCCCAAGGTCGAACCATAGGTACTCCCTCTGGCCCTTTTTACTCCGCACATTAGCTTTGTCTGAAGTCAAAGTTTGCTAAGTTTGACCAAATTTATATTAGAAAATATTAACATCTATAACATCTAATAAATATAATATGAAAATATATTCCGAGATGGATTTAATAATAAATGTGTTGTTATGTGAATGTTAATAATTTTTTGTGTGAACTTGGTCAAAGTTGGATGAGATTGACTTCAGTCAAACCTAATATACAGAGTAAAAAGGACCGAAGGGAGTACCACATCTGATACAGTATATTTTTACACGCACATTTTTCCTCCGTGTCGAGACGTGGCACACCCTACCGTGCGGTTTCTGGGTCCTCCCGGGTGGTGCACGCATATATTCTTCCTGACGTGGGACGCCCTACCGAGCGTTTTCTGGGTCCTCCTCGGTCATAGCGCCAAAGCAAGTAAATGAGTCGTCAAATCATGAAAGACCACCTTTCCCGCCGAGTACATCAGTGAAGCACGGTGGCTAGCTAGTTGGGCTAGTTCAACTGATTAGCTAGGCCACCGCCACATTTGTTTTTTCACCCCTTTTTTTATCTACTTGCCAGCAGGTAAATTTAAATATCCACTGCGGCGTTGCTCTGGTGTTTGTGTGCGGCAGGATTTCTAATTTTTTGATTGACGGGAGCAGGCGCGGCAGCAATTAGTCATGATGACTCCACCTGTACCCACTGCTCCCTGATGTGAGAAGTCGTCGACTGGTGTTTTACCGTGGTGAAAACCAAAAGATTCCTCGCTCCCTCCACCTTCCCGTAGATTGCATTGCCTTTCAGCCGTTTCACCCCCTTTGCTTCCTCTCCCCATTGCTTCTACCTGGTGCCATGGTGGAGCAGCAGATCACGGAGTCCGAGGTGAGGCTCCTGACACAGGAGCTCCATGCCAAGGATGCGGAGCTCAAGGCCAAGGACGTGGAGCTCCATGAGCTCAAGGAGGAGAGGAGAGCCATGCTCCTCCGTTATGTGCGGGAGTTCACGGAGCTTCAAAAGCGGCAGGCGTCCACCACAAAGATGCTCGAGGCGTCGGCGGCGTTGCTGCAGAAAGCGGGAGATACGATAGGCCGTCAAGGGAGCCGGCTGGAGCGCGAGCGGGCCGATCGTGACGAGGTCCAGGATTGCCTTAGCCACTTGGTGAACCAAGTTGCCACGCAGATGTTGCGGCTACGTGATGCTTACCGTCGTGCCAGCGCGACGATGCCGGCCGTCGGGCTAAACCCGTTCGACCACCCGGTCGACTTCAACGAGCTGCGGCTTCCTGACCTGGTCTCCTTCTTCACCTATATCTCCGAGGAGCTGAGCCGTCTCCGCGGGAAGGTGGGGGCTTATCTAGACAAGGTGGGGTTGCAGGATGCCGTCGCCGTTGCCGGGCGAGTCCTTTTAGGGCTCCGTCACCGGAATACATTTGTGCCATTGGACTCCGTCTTTGATGAGTTGGCTCCCGTCGACCGGGAGCGGGCTCTGCTGGGGGTTGCACCCTGCATCACCAACGTCGTGCGCCTCGAGAACCAGAGGGACTTCGTTGGTGTTTAGGCGCCCTCTGCATGGGCATGTCCATGTCTCGGCGCAACATGACCGTTGGATCAAACTCAGACAGTGCAGATCAGTCACTGTAGCACAAAGCGTGTGGGTGTGTTTGGTTGGATTCTCATCTCAATATAGTTGTTTCCTCTTCGTGTATTCTTGTCAACGTACTAG
The DNA here is from genome assembly GCF_002162155.2 of Triticum dicoccoides. Lineage (NCBI taxonomy): Eukaryota > Viridiplantae > Streptophyta > Magnoliopsida > Poales > Poaceae > Triticum > Triticum dicoccoides. The sequence goes on along the minus strand of NC_041388.1, from coordinate 456,465,453 downwards.
TGTGGACTCATGCACCCTTCATGCACTCTGCCAAACACCCAAAATTGGGTCGAGAAGGGAACTTTTGCTCCCATCCCGTGCACCCTTCATACACCCTGCCTAACACTATTCATGCTTCATATGGTTCATGTTTCATGGAGTACTGTAGCACCATACTCTCTATGCGTTGTGGACCTAGTTCTGTTAACATTGATCTCACCGTCCATTCTCAACCGGACAGTCGAAAAAGCGGTACTATGTTACATATAGGAGTAGTTGACATGCGCACAACATCATTTGTTATCATCATATCTTACTACACTAGCAACAAGATTGTGTAGTAGTGACGTACGAACCACATCACATGCCTAGTAGTAGGAGCACTGTGTATGTTCAAGTGGCTGCCGTGTTTCGCACTCCTCCGATGTAAGAGTGGAAACGCTTGATGTAATCATTTTTTTCTTCTGAAAAACAGTGGACACGCTCTACTGTGCGGATCCTCCTCCAACCATGCACTAAATGACCCACTTTCGCCGACGTGTGGGACAGCCAGCATTGGGGTCCACCAGCCATGCACTAAATTACTCCGTAGTAGAGTGACGGTAGACTACCCCGATCGAAGCGCCACAGTAATTCCCAATGAGTCGTCAAATCACAAAACCCGCTCCTTTCCAGCAAGTAAGTTGGACGGACGAAGCAACCATGATTTCACTCTTCTCTCTCAGCTTCCTCTCTACCCAACCCTCGCTTCTGCCTAATCTTTTTCCTCATTTCTTCAAGAAAACCCTGACCTTCTTCTGCCATTGTTCTTCTCTCCCAAAGAAGGAAAGGTGAGCGCATCAATGGTGTTCATTCTGGCCAAGGCTTGGTCTTGCAACCCCGAGACTGATCCTATAACTCCCTCTCTTTTCTTCTTTTGGGTTTGTGATTATGGTTTCTTTTCTTTCATTTCTATTTGACAGTTTCTTGATGGACGCTGGAGCATCGGCCGAAGTGATTTCTATGGCTCCGGCCAAAACCGTCGAGGCTCATGGTACGAAGAAGCGCAAGCACGCTGCCGAGACTACCACAGACAAGCTCAAAGCCATCGCCCTATCCAAGCCCCCCTCTCCGGGTTCCCTCATTAAGCAAGTCTAGGTAATATCTCTTCTTGACGATCTTTTTCTCGATCTTGATCGTGTTTTTTCATCTAACATGCAGTACTAGTACTAGTAGTACAACTTTCTCGGTGATCTTGCATGTGATTTTTGTGTGCCAAATGACGGTTCTAAATTCCTATTTTGACCAAAACATGCGAGAGGTTGACACTGATTTCTTATAGATTACTTTCACCTACTCCCTCTGTCCCAAATTTCTTGTCTTAGATTTGTATAGATACGGATGTATCTAATACTAAAATGTGAATTGATACATCCGTATCTAGAAAAATCTAAGACAAGAATTTTGGGACGGAGGGAGTACTTTATGAAATTAATGCTACCTTTTAAGAGGGTATATTTGCCTTAGTAACTTGTGTTATGGATATTGCATGTAATCCCTCTGCTCTCATGCCTTTGAAGACATGTTCTAGTGTCTTTGTTCACTCATTTCTGTGCGTATATGTAGTCATATATGGAGTATAATATCGAAAATCATCTTATATTTCTTAACGGAGGTAGTAATAAAATATGGTTTCTGTTTGAATTAGACCCAGATCCATGGTGGAGATGAAGTTCTCAAAGTCATGCCGTGTGAACTGGAAGACCTGATGATGAGTTCTACTGCTGAACTATCTAGCTGCTGTGTCCTTGTCGCCACATGTCCTGAACTAGTGTTTTCCTGTAGCATTGTTGTCAGGCGTGTTCTCGAGGCTGTACTTGACCACAACAATTTCCTGGTTGTGCCTTCGATTACGAAGGGTGTGGTTCTTGTAAAGCTTCCCAACAAATTTGATGCGGCATGTCTTCATCATCATGTTTATGAGTGGAAAGACCACTCTGTTAGGTTCTCCAAGGTTGACAAGATGGTGATGGTGCATGTAGACATCTCACACGAAGTCCATGGCCTAGTCAGTTATGAGGGGTTCATCCCATAGGTCGGTGGCAAAAAATAGTTTGCAGAGTTTAGTTAGTGCAACTTTGCTTGTCTGTAGTAAATACTATTGTTCAGTACTTGATTTGTGTTTGTGAACCCTGTATTGTTTGTGTCTGTGTATGTTAATGTCTATCCACTCAATTCAGTCTGTATATTTTGAAGTATCCATATCATATTTTTTGTGAGGACGGTCTATCATTTATGGTTACACTCCAATATCTGTATGCATTGCAGGGTTTATCGCACCCACCAGGAATTCCAGCCCCATGGATGTTCGGTCCATACGATTTGTCACGACCTTTGGACTATGCTGCTTGTGGGAGTAGGCGGGGCCCCTGCATGCCACACGTAGTTGAACGATCAATCTTCTGTTTAGTACTTCAACATAGTGATTTCCTGGTAAGGATTCACTCGTGTCACATCAAGTAAATCTTATTGATTTACTTTCTAAATCTTATTGATTTAATGTCATGTTTTCTTTCTTTTCCTGCAATTTTACGATGCAGGTTTTGCCATGTGACATTCATCACAGAATAAAACGTTTGGTTTGCTCTACGATGGCAATTTTTGCAGGTTTCACTTCTTATGTCATGTTAGTAACGAAGGCACTGTCCATCACTTATATTACTGGGAAAAATTGGATCAGTCTGTTGTCTAAGTACAAGTTGAATCCCTATGATGAACTGCAGTTTGGTTTAACAAAAACGCCACAATTAGTCCTTCTCGCGTTTCAAAGAAATGAAGAAAAAAACTGGATCACGGTCACGGATCCTAGTCAAGTTAGAAAGACGATCATAGCAGACCAGACACGATCGCCGCTGTCTCGCACAGATCAAGCACCGATAGTTTCTCTAGCACTGATAGCGGCAGCCGCTCATTCTGATCCAGCTGAGGATTGGGCACCGACTGCGTCAACGGATCAGTCTGATCTACCGGAGGATCGGGCATCGACATCGGCACCTGCTCCGACACCGGCATCATCTCTACAAGGAGCACCATCTCCGGCAGTAGCGGTGGCTTCGGCACCTGCATCAACACTTGCACTTGCATCTGCTCCGGCCCGTGCAGTTGCACCGGCAATAGACTGGGCTGCATTTCGCACTTCATATACCAAAGTCCTTACAAAAACCGACGGGTCCACCTTCTTGGTAAGCATTGGCCGCCCAAGTGCTTCGTTCTTTTTTTCTTTCCATGTTGTTTCACATGATTCACTGTGTTGATCTAACTGTTTGGGTATGTCTTCTTCTTTGCAAATAGGGAATTCCTAGAGAAATGAGGGAGTCGTTCAACAATCCGGGAGACCGTGGCCAAGTTTCTCTTACCATGCGCAGCCTTGGTGTGAATGAACCTGCTCAATATATCGTAACTACAAAGGATGGTCGCATGATGATTGATGCTAAAGGATGGTCAAGGTTCAAATCTAAATCATATCTTGCGGTAGGGGATGATGTCAAAATCGAACTTTCTCGGCAAGGAGAGATGGTCCAAATCAACTTTCAAATTCTTCAGTAGCAGCACGCAACTGCCTAACTGATCTATCCTCCGAGAGATTGTGATGTAATAATCTGGCATGGTGAAACAAGTGTCCTCTGTGTATAAGTAGTACGATAGTATTATTTATCACATGGTATATCGTTGATAGAATTGCAACTCTCATTGTTGGTCAGGAACTGTCATTCAATTTCATTCCAACAGCTTTGTTCAATTTTGTGTATTCGCCTTGCGACAGCATCTAAAACCAGCGCCGTATCGATCGCTTGCAATATCAAAAGCGCTAAGGTAGAACACATGGGCCCCCAAACATGCAGGGTCGGCCTGCGACCCAATGTCCAGAACCTGGTTTCGAGAAGCACTAGCTCAGTGCAGAAGTGGCGTCCTCCTCCTGCTGTGTTATCTCGCACTAGCCGGGATCATACAGGCTTCTTCCTTTGAGCATCGGCACTGGTGTGCGAAAGTGTTACTGATCCAGAGATCCTAGAGGCAATAACATGTTTCGAGGGGCTATCTCTGGCTCTTGACTTAAACCTGCAACAAGTTCAGATTAGCATCGATTCTTCAGCAATAGTCAAGCATATCGGAGAGGCATACTTGGGGCCTAGCATAGTTATTATGGACGAGATCAAGATGAAGAAGAATATGTTCCAAACCATGGAGATCATACATGAAAAACACAAGTGTAATGGTGAAGCGCATGTGGACGCCATCTTTGGCTCACAGGAACCCCCAAAATTATTTGTATACCTATGATTGTTAATCTTCAATAAAGCAGCTTTTATCCCACAAAAAAAACATTTGAGTATTATATTCTTAGCAGAACCCCCATAATGCCCGTGCGTTGTAGAGGGAGTATATTTCTCGGCAAGGTGAGCCTGTGATATAAAAGATTTATATATTTCTTTACAGAGGGAGTATCTCTCTGTCAAAATATATATTTTATGTGTAACTAGTTACTCCTGTCTTTCTACTTCCTTTTGCTGATATGTGGGGCAACCGACAACAGGGTCCACGTGCTATATGCAAAAATTAGAGTGCACAACTTCACGGTAGACACACCCTGGTCGTAGCGCCGCACTAATGCCCAATGAGCCGTCAAATCAAACCCCCCCTTTCTAGCTTTAGTAGTAAGCTGGAGAGATGAAGCGGCAATATTTCACTGGGCCTGAATCCCCTTCTCCCTCGTCTGCTTTATCGGAGAAAACCCCCTCTCAGTGATTGCATAGGGTTTTCTCATGGAGAACTAGGTAAGAATTCTTCATCCATCCACGATAAACCCAAGTCCCTTGGTCGCAGGTAATCCTAGGATGGCAGCCGCCGCCATTGATGCATTTTTCTTCCTACTGAATCTAGTGTGTTTCATTTGCAGTGCCCAAAGTGTGAGTACCCTACAGGTTTCTGCGCCCTCGGCGAGACGCCACAATTGTTCCTTCTCATCATAACACAACATTTTGAAACGCGCACAGTATGTTCCTAGAATCCTCTTTTCTATCCGGGAGGGTGGGTTTTTTTGAACATGTTGTGTTCTCATATTATTTTTCCTGCAGTGTATTATTTGCTCTGCCAGAACACATGTACTCAAGATCCTCGGCCTTGCCATAACTGAATACACTAGTTTAATGGTCACACTAAAGAACAGCCATGGATATAAGTTCCGAGTTGGGTTCATGAACCAAGAAGATCGCTGCTTTTTTATGGCTGAACATGGATAAACTTTCTCAAGTGTTACAGACTGAAAGTTGGCGCATGAATGTTGATGGAAATAGCAGAACCTGGTCTCATCTTCACTGCGATCTTCCACCCCGACGTCGTTCCAATTGTTCATCCATGTTAGTTTTGTATCTGGTTCTTGCTTGTTGCCTCTATTACTACTTAATCCACCTATTATGTCTAAATAATCACAACTTAACTTTAGAAGTAGCAACGAATCTCTCACGAAGATGCTACTTCTAACTAATATTTTCTTATAATTGGTGGCACGTGTAGGTTTTTTCAGAGTTAAGCGGTCTACTCGTTTGTTACTTTGTAATAACTCGGCTGTTACTAATGGCACTGAAGTTGACTGGATCGACATCCACAAGTTCCTTCACTTTATTGATCGTCTTGAGGTCCTTGTGGGGCATTTCAATGGTGGAAGGCCACGTGGGATATGTGTGCCACTACTGCACTCGTTGAACAGGTCCAACTTTGTCGAGAAACTTATGGTACGAGCTATTTTCTGTTATATATGTTGTCCATAAACTATTGCTTATACATAGTTTTACAGCTGTCATCTTCTTGAAACAGGAACTGCCGAGTTCTATTGTTCCTATATAGATGCCTGACCATGGTCGGGTCAGACTTGCGCTTGGTCACAACATGATGTTTATGTCGACCTACTCAATTCCCCTTGGAGGTGAAAACATACTTATTCATGGGTGGTCTCAAATAATGAAGGCCCGTCCATCTTGGAGAATAGGACAGAAGATTATGTTCATGCTTTTCCATGTCTCTAAAGTGAATATCCTATTTATTGACCATGTTGCGAGATGAAGACGCTTTCAGAAGGTTGTGGATGCGCGGGGTGGCACCTGGGCCTTGTCCTGGTGCTTGGCGGTCTCACCCTTGGTTAACTGTAGGCAAAGTAGCACTGTTCGAAGCGTGCTTTGTATGGTTGAACCTGTATAAGTACTCATACTGCTTTCAGCTTTGGTTGTTAAGTGCCCCTGCTGGTTTCAGTTAAGGTTATTAAGTACTCCTGCTGCTTTTACAGTCTGTCGTGTTTCTTCAGTCCTGTCTTCCTCCAGCCGCCAAAACCAAAGCAGTGCCGGTGGGGCCGCCTGCTTCCGCCTCCCACGGCTAGCTGCGCCTCAACGCACGCATCACCGCCCCACTGTCTCCTAAATCGTTAACACTGACGTTCTCTCGCCGCGGCACCACCCTCTCGCGTTGTCAACATGGTCAACAAACAACAGGAATCGGCAGAAGTATGTGGAGAGGATGACAGTAGGGGCCCACCACGTCAGTGTATGGAAAAATAATATGCTTCCTCCTAGTGTTTTCCTCACATCTGGGACCCACGACATTGGGAGCGTATATAGTCAATAGACAAGAGAACAGCACAAGATCGGCTGACACCTGGGACGTAGCTACTCGAGCAGTATTTTTTTTGTTTGGTATTGTTGAGACGGAGGAGGGTTTGAACTGGGTTGTGGCCCATCTAGCCCAGGCTTATATTTTATGTTCACCATGTGACGAGCCCAACTATTTTTTCTTTGTGAAAATGAGCCCAGTTTATTTTTTCTAAAGAATACCCAATCCTGGCCTACTTATTTTTCTACGCCCTAATGGGCTGCAACTCTTTCAAGACGCTTGCAAATCATGAAAGTAATATGAAATGGGTTGTAAATATAAAAACAGATGACAAATTGGCAATTACTTTATAATTTTTGAATTTTATTACATTTTCAGATTCCTATTTCACTGGGCATTAACCTAATTATATATATCTTCAAAGTACTTTAAATATGGCTGGACATTTCGGTTTTAAAAATAGTTTGGAACCCATAGAAATATGCGAAATTGTCCCTGGCCAACCAAAAAACGACTGCAATAAATTGCATAAGAAGTTGCCATGAGCTATATATAAATTATTAAAATAAGAGGGAGTGGTCTGACTTGTGGGCCTGTTTAGTTGACGCATATGCAAGATTTTTTTAGTTATTATATACGTCAACAGATGATTCTAGAAGACATAACCGTTGGATGTCAATCCAACGGCCGTCGTGTTTCTTCAATCTCTGATCTTCTTGCTCCAGTCGCCAAAGCAGCGCCAGCGGGACCGCCTACTCCCGCCTCCCATGGCTGGCTGTGCTGCCGCGCAGGCCTCAGCGCCCCCTACTACTCCCACCGCTGGCCAGGGCATCACTCTACTCACCCACACCCCCTGTTATTCTGCGGCGACGGCAGCCTCACAATGTAGCCGAATGGGTGAACGCTCGTACTCCTCTCCGTGTGGGCATCCACTGCCGCATCTTCCCTGGCTCCACGTCCTCCCCTTCCTATGCCTCGCCGCCATCCACCACCGTGGTGCTCTCAGCGTGGCGTGGTCAATGTGGTCAACGACCGGCTTGCATCGGAAGAGTACTGTATGTGGAGAGGCTAACAGCTGGGTCCATGATAGCCGCAAGGAAGTGCCTCCTTCTTACACGGAAAATAATTATTCCTCCACCTGATAGCAGGGACCCACCGGACGGGCCACCAGTATTTTGTGAAAAAATCGTTTCCCCCTGACTGCTGGGACCCACCGGACGGGCCACCGTATTTCGTGAAAAAAACATTCCCCCCGCTATCAGCTCAGACCCACCGGAAGTGCCTCCTTATTACGCACAAAAAAATGAATACTCCCCCGGCTAGCTGGGACCGACCTTGGTGGGAGGCTGACTTGTGGGCCAACTAAGTTGACTGGGACGAAGGGCTTTGTCAACTTAGTCAATATGAACGATTCTAGCTCCATTGACCATACGATGCCCACCCAACGGTCGTAGTGCTTCTTCAACCTCTGGTCTTCTTGCTCTAGCCGCCCAAAGCAGCGTCGGTCGTGCCGCATGCTCCTGCCTCCCGTGGCCGGCTGTGCTGCCGCGGAGGCCTCACCGCCCCCTACTATTCCCAACGCTGGCCAGACCCTGCGGGGACGGCAGCCTCACACCGCAGCCGAACCAGTGAACCCTCGTACTCCTCTCCGCGCGGGCTTCCACTGCCGCGTCTTCCCCAGCTCCGCGTCGTCCCCTTCCTAGGCCTCGCCGTCCTCCACCGCCGTGGTGCTCTTGGCGCGGCGTGGTCAATGTGGTCAACGACCGACTTCCATCGGAAGAGTACTGTGCGTGGAGACGCTGACAACTGGGTCCACGGCCGCAGCAAGGAAGTGCCTCCTTATTACGTGCAAAATAATTATTCCTCCACCTGACAGCGGGGACCCACCGGACGGGCCACCAGTATTTTGCGAAAAAATCGTTTCCCCCTGACTGTTGGGACCCACAGGATGGGCCACCATATTTCGCGAAAAAAACGTTCCCCCCGCTGTCAGCTCGGAACCACCGGAAGTGCCTCCTTATTAGGCAAAAAAAAATGAATACTCCCCTGGCTAGCTGGGACCCACCCTTGTGGGAGGCTGACTTGTGGGCCCACTAAGTTGACGGGGACGAAGGGCTTTGTCAACTTAGTCAATATGAACGATTCTAGCTCCAGTGACCGTACGATGTCCATCTAACGGCCGTAGTGCTTGTTCAACCTCTGGTCTTCTTGCTCCAGCCGCCCAAAGCAGCGCCGGTCGTGCCGCATGCTCCTGCCTCCCGTGGCCGGCTGTGCTGCCGTGGAGGCCTCACCGCCCCCTACTATTCCCACCGCTGGCCAGGCCCTGCGGCGACGACAGCCTCACACCGTAGCAAACCAGTGAACCCTCGTACTCTTCTCCGCGCAGGCTTCCACTGCCGCGTCTTCCCCGGCTCCGCGTCGTCCACAGCCATGGTGCTCTCGGCGTGGCGTGGTCATTGTGGTCAACATCCGACTTCCATTGGAAGAGTACTATGTGTGGAGACGCTGATAGCTGGGTCCACGGCTGCAGCAAGGAAGTGCCTCCTTATTACGCGCGAAATAATTGTTCCTCCACCTGACAGCGGGGACCCACCGGACGGGCCACCGTATTTTGCTAAAAAAATGTTTACCCCTGACTGCTGGGACCCACCAGCTACATCTTCGCACACAAGGAAGTGCCTGACAGTCGGGACCCACCTGGTCGAAGCGTACGTAGCGTTGTCATTCTAGTCGCGAACGTGTACGTACATATATACTGCTCGATGTAGAGGCGCACACGTGTCGTAGTAGAGGCGCGCACGTAGCATGTACATGTACGTACAGCGGCTAGGGTGCAGGAAAGAAAATACGGCCACGTATGTGTACATATGGGCGGGGTCTTGAATGCCTACTCGCGCATACGCACGGCCAGGGCTCATGTACATCGCTGGGTGGAACGGAGAAACATCGTCGTTGTCGTGTTCATGGGGAGGCAACGGAATGCGTCGTGTTCATGGGGAGGCAACGGAATGCGTCGTGTTCATGGGGATGCAACAGAATGCGTCGTGTTCATCGGGAGGGCTTGGGTGCAACAAGCGATGGAAACAAGGCCTAGCGTACCGCAGAATGGAGGAAATGGCCTTGTGTTCGACCGACCACGTTCGAAACAGGATCCTGTTGATTGGGAGGGGTCTAGCGTACCGCAAAATGGAGGAAACGGACCTCCTACGGTCGAAACGGGGGTCCTATTCATCGGGAGGGGTGTGGCGTACCACAAAATGGACGAAACGGACCTCCTACGGTCGAAACGGGGGTCCTGTTCATCGGGAGGGGTGTGGCGTACCGCAAAACGGGACTCCACGGGATACTGTTCATCTCCACCGTCGACCCCTCCAGCCTCCACGAGATACTATTCATCCACCGTCGACCTCCTCCAGCCTCCACCTGCGATTGTTCATCCACGGGCTCCTGTTCATCCAGCCTCCACCGCGCGCTGCTCCATCGGCTACTGTTCAACCAGCCCTCTCCACGGGCTCCTGTTCAACCACCCCTCCATGGGCTACTGTTCATCCTCCCCTCCACCGTCTACTATTCATCCTGCCCTCCACGGGGTGGTCCTATTCATATAGCCCTCCACGGGGTCCTGTTCATCCAGCCCCAACCGGCTCGATTCAGAGGCAGCATCGATCGGCTTCAGTTAGCAGCAGCACGAAGGAATCGCTCGATCGGGTTCAGTTAACAGCCATTGATCGATTGCTCGGGTTCAGTAACGCGTAGCCCGCAGTGCAATCGCTCGGGTTCAGTTAGAGCCAACGCCTCGCACACACGCTCGTACGTGTACGAGAGAAACGCGCATCGCTCGGCCCCCGACCTCCCACCGTAACCGGGAACTATCTGAAATTTTCCTCGCCCTCGCTTCTACCACGGTTTTTTCCATCACGAGCCAAAGAATGTCATGCAGCCGCATCTCCGGCCTGCCCAGGACGAAAAGCCCATTTTCGGTCATGTTTTTTTGTCATAGAAGTAGGAGCCGACCACATCTATGATGATACCGGGTTTTGTCACAATTATCGTTATAGAAGTGTCATATGTATGACAGAAAAAAAATTCGTTCGGCCCAAAATGTCACATATGTGTCTTTTTTTGTAGTGTAGTTGGTACTCCTGGATCTCCAAGTTTATTTGGTATTCCACCCTTAAAAGTATAATTAGCAAGCATGGTGGAAATTTCAGCTTCCGGTATCCTTCTTTTATTTGTAATTATATCTTTCATGTACTTAGCATAAGGATTGGTTTTGAGCATATCAGTTAATCACATATGCAAAAAGATAGGTCTAATCATTTCAGCAAAGTGCTCAAAATCCTCATCATCCTTTTTCTTGGATGGTTTGGGAGGAAAAGGCATGGGTTTCTGAACCCAAGGCTCTCTTTCTTTACCATGTTTCCTAGCAACAAAGTCTTTCTTATCATAACGTTGATTGTTTGATTGTGGGTTACCAAGATCAACAACAGGTTCAATTTCTATGTCATTATCATTACTAGGTTGAGCATCATTATCAACATTATCATTAACATTATCACTAGTTTCAAGTTCATTACCAGATTGAGTTTCAACATCAAAAATAGAAATATCATTTGGATTCTCAGGTGTTTCAGCAATAGGATCATTAGAAGCATGCAAAATCCTATCATTTTTCTTTTTCTTCCTTTTAGAAGGACTAGGTGCATCTATATTATTTATGTGAGAATCTTGATCAATTCTCGTAGGGTGGCCTTCAGGATACAAAGGTTCCTGAGTCATTCTACCAGTTCTAGTAGCCACTCTAACAGCATTATCATTATCTTTACTATCCAATTCATTGAGCAAATCATTTTGAGCTTTAAGTACTTGTTCTACTTGAGTGGTAACCATAGAAGCATGTTTACTAATAAGTTTAAGTTCACCTTTAACATTAGCCATATAATCACCCAAGTGTTCAAGCATATTTGAATTTTGTTTCTATTGTCTACCAAAATAAGCATTAAAATCTTCTTGCTTAGCCATAAATTTATCAAACTCATCTAAGCATGGGCTAGCAAATTTAGTAAATGGGATTTCAGCTTTATCATATCTATAGAGAGAATTTACCTTTCCTACCTGTGCCGGGTTATCAAGACCATGAGTTTCTTCAATACGTAAAGGATTAAGATTATATGTTTCTTCAACAGGCGGTAAATTAAGACCATGTATTTCTTCAATAGGAGGTAAATTCTTACCATCTTCAGCTTTAATACGTTTTTATTTCATAGATTTCTTTGCCTCTTGCATATCTTCAGGACTGACAAATAGAATACCCCTCTTCTTCAGAGTTGGTTTAGGAATAGGCTCAGGACTTGGCTCCGGGGGTGTCCAATTATTTTCATTTGTCAACATATTATTCAATAGAATTTCAGCTTCATCCGGTCTTCTTTCCCTGAAAACAGAACCAACACAACTATCTAGGTAATCTCTGGAGGCATCGGTTAGTCCATTATAAAAGATATCAAGTATTTCATTTTTCTTAAGAGGATGATCAGGCAAAGCATTAAGTAATTGGAGAAGCCTCCCCCAAGCTTGTGGGAGACTCTCTTCTTCAATTTGCACAAAATTGTATATATATCCCTTAAAGCAGCTTGTTTCTTATGAGCAGGCAAATATTTAGCAGAGAAGTAATAAATCATATCCTGGGGACTACGCACACAACTAGGATTAAGAGAATTAAACCATATCTTAGCATCACCCTTTAATGAGAACGGAAATATTTTAAGTATGTAAATGTAACGAGTTCTCTTTGGTGACCAGGGTGGCTATATCATTCAATTTAGTAAGATGTGCCACAATAGTTTCAGATTCATAACCATGAAAAGGATCAGATTCAACCAAAGTAATTATATCAGGATCAACAGACAGTTCATCATCCTTATTAGTAACAAAGATTGCTTACTCCATTTAGCTGATAACCTTTTGAGTTCATTTCTATTTTTGCAAGCTAAAATAGCTAAAGAAGTTCTTGATAAAAAACATAACCCTTAGGAATAACAAGTGATTCTTCATCATCACTTTCATCAGTATCATCAGATTCAATATTTTCAATCTCTCTAGCCCTAACAAGTTGTTCATCAAGAAAGTCACTAAGTGGCAAAGTAGTATCAGGCATAGAGGTAGTTTCATCATCAGTATCATGCATAGCAGAAGTGGCATCATCAATAACATGCAACATACCAGAACGAATAGCAGAAGCAGGTGTAGGTGTCGCAAACTTACTCATAACAAAAGGTGAATCAAGTGCAGAGCTAGATGGCAGTTCCTTACCTCCCCTCGTAGTTGAGGGATAGATCTTGGTTTTTGGATCTCTCAAGTTCTTCATAATGATAAGCAGATATATATCCCAAGTGAATCAAAGAATAGAGCTATGCTCCCCGGCAACGGCGCCAGAAAATAGTCTTGATAACCCACAAGTATAGGGGATGGCAACAGTTTTCGAGGGTAGAGTATTCAACCCAAATTTATTGATTCGACACAAGGGGAGCCAAAGAAGACTCTCAAGTATTAGCAGCTGAGTTGTCCATTTAACCACACCTGGAAACTTAATATCTGCAGCAGAGTATTTAGTAGCAAAGTAATATTATAGTAGTGATAACAGTAAAAAAAGGTAACAGTAGTAAAAGTAATGTTTTTGGTATTTTGTAGTGATGATAGCAATAGCAACGGAAAAGTAAATAAGCGAAGAACAATATATGGAAAGCTCGTAGGCAATGGATCAGTGATGGAGAATTATGCCGGATGCGGTTCATCATGTAATAGTCATAACCTAGGGTGACACAGAACTAGCTCCAGTTCATTGATATAATGTAGGCATGTATTCCGAATATAGTCATACGTGCTTATGGAAAAGAACTTGCATGACATCTTTTATCCTACCCTCCCGTGGCAGCGGGGTCCTTACGAAAACTAAGGGATATTAAGGCCTCATTTTAATAGAGAACCAGAACAAAGCATTAACACATAGTGAATACATGAACTCCTCAAACTACGGTCATCACCGGTAAGTATCCCGATTATTGTCACTTCGGGGTTAACGGATCATAACACATAATAGGTGACTATAGACTTGCAAGATAGGATCAAGAACACTCATATATTGATGAAAACATAATAGGATCAGATCTGAAATCATGGCACTCGGGCCCTAGTGACAAGCATTAAGCATAGCAAAGTCATAGCAACATCAATCTTAGAACATAGTGGACACTAGGGATCAAACCCTAACAAAACTAAATCGATTACATGATAGATCCCATCCAACCCATCACCGTCCAGCAAGCCTACAATGGAATTACTCACGCACGGTGGTTAGCATCATGAAATTGGTGATGGAGGATGGTTGATGATGATGATGGCGACGGATTCCCCTCTCCGGAGCCCCGAACAGACTAAAGATCAGCCCACCCGAGAGGTTTTAGGGATTGGCGGCGGCTCCGTATCGTAAAACGCGATGATTTCTTCTCTCTAATTTTTTTCTCCCCGAAACTCAATATATGGAGTTGGAGTTGGAGTGAGAGAGTCAACAGGGGCCCCAGGAGGTAGGGGGCGCGCCTGAGGGGGGCAGGTGCACCCCCACCCTCGTGGAGAGGTGGTGGGCCCCCTGGCCATCATCTTTTGCAGGTATTTTTCTTATTTTCTGAAAAGTGGCTCCGTGAAGTTTCAGGTCATTTCGAGAACGTTTGCTCCTGCACATTGATAACACCATGGTAATTCTGCTAAAAACAGTGTCAGTCCGGGTTAGTTCCATTCAAATCATGCAAGTTAGAGTCCAAAACAAGGGCAAAGGTGTTTGGAAAGTAGGTACGTTGGAGACGTATCAATGGTCTCAATTGAGACATGTATCTTCTCACTGCTTTGATTTTAGAAGTTTAAAGCCGATTTTAAATTCTTTTGAGAAATCCGATGCTAATATTATATCGCATCCAAAGACATCGGAGAAAGAGTGCAAAACACGATGCATAGCCGAATGAAGAGATTCTAAATCTGAACCATTCATTTGCTTACCTCCAAAGCCATTCGCACACCAAGATCGGCTACAAAACAAAAGTTATAGCTTGGATTCAAACATGTGTGCTCAAATCTTTGATTTGTTGTTAAAAAATAATTACATTAGAATTCTTGATCACCATGCCAAGCCATCTATCCAATGATGAATGTATTGTAAGTTGCATGATTCGTTTAAGCATAGTACTAAGCATTGCAACATGTTCCGTCAAATAGTTAAATCGGCCATTGATAAAGGACGATTGAAATTTGTTGAGACACCAAGAGATGACGAGTCTATTTCAATTGGTCCCGACGGCAAAAGATTTTTGCATCGGCTGCTTCAAGCCGATCCATTTAAAGAGAAGGTAAAAACTATAGGTGATGGGATCAAGCTTTCAAGTAATCAAGTTGTTGAAGATCACAATGAACATAATCTTGAGGGCAAGAATTCCATCGAAGCTACAATGAAGACGCCAAAGACTGGGGGGGCAACAAGAAAATCCAAAGATGGATGCAAGTCAAGACAAACAAAACAAAGCCGACGTAAGCACAAAGCAAAAAAAGCCGAGAGTCACTTTCGCGCAACTATTTGAAAACTATCAGAAGATAAGTGAGGAGAACAGTGCTTAACGGCCATTTAATGCAAAGGCATCAAGATCACCCCCTAGGCACGAATCCAAGGATCGATATTGGCAAGAAGAGAATTTGAATGCAACTTGTTCATATCCTTATTTTGTGCCGCCAGTGCCAATGACATGAATACCTTCCTATGATTATGTAAATCCATATCCATCATGGGACAGGTATGATACAAGGGCGTATTCTTCATCTTATTTTAGACCATCTCACAAACATTATGCAGCTCCAAGAAGACCAACGTCCAATGAGCAGTCATATGTTCAAGATTGCTTCAATAAAAAAGAATCGATCCGGAGCACAAGGAAGAATAAGGAGGTGGTTGAGCAAGTATACCGTGTCAAAAGAGATGGTCGTAAGAGTGCCACTTCAGATATGATGTCAAATGAAAAAGACCCAATTAAAGTGTCAACATTGGCTATAAAAGGCAATGAGGCAAGTCAATCAAGTGCCAAATCTGAAGGGAAGAAGTTGAGAGTGCACAAGGTAAAACAAGAATTGCCATTACATCAAACAAAATCACAGATGGGGTGCCCACTTGGCTTATCGTATTGGCAAAAGAAGAAGTTGCAAAATCTTAGTACACAAGAAATTGGAAAGAGAAACATGGCATGGGTTCCCAAATGAAGTATTCAAAATAAGAATTATGTGCAAGCTTCCTTTACAAGGAGTGCGGCAAAAGTGGAGAACAAAAATAGTGAAAACTATGAAGGACCAAGCCGATGGTTTCAACATCTTTGGCCCACACATTATCCATTTTCTTCAACAATGTCGTTGATGCCTATGCCATGGAATTTCTCATGAGGTATGATTCGTTACCCTCAATGGGCTTATTTTAATCCATGGATGCAATATAGTTTCTTACATCATGAATGGGTATTACCAAATCATCATATGTTTGATTGGCTTCACTTTTGTTGCTAATCTAAATGGCCGATATATACTTATCATCCTAAGCATATAAAATGGCTGATGGAGTGTTGACATCGTCCTTAAAAAAAGCATCATGCAAGTTATTTTTCGGCACACAAGTTTGCTGGAAAAACAGGGGGGTATGTGTTGACACCCGATTTTGGCACGGCCAAGAACTTAATTAAGATGGCCTCAAATGGAGAAGTGCTCAAAGTGAGAAAGTTTCATATCGTCAAAAGGAGAAACTTTGATATTTGGGCCATAGCCATCCGGTCTCATCTCTAAGGCCTAAGTTGTGTTCGAAGTACTCAGATTTTGTATTCAGAACACTATTTGACTGGTTACGCCCCCACGATATCCTCATATGAGAAAAGTTTCTACATGGATTGTCTTCCTCGTCGAAACGATCGATTTTGATATAAGAAGCGTCTAAATCAGAGTTTGTATGCAAAAGTTAGAGCCAAAATGGTGTGATGCATAAGTTTGCTCTGGAAGTTCCGGGCAAAACTTCCAGGGAGGATCCGGGCAAAACCGTAACTTTGCACATGGTGCGCCCCAAAAACTAGAATTTCAATATTATTTGCAGATTTGCGGGCCAGAATTCAATCTCAAAATGTCCTCGGATGAAAAAGTGATCAACTGCAGAGTTTTTCTACATTGCAAGATCTACAACTTTGCTTTTTAGATCATCGCGATCTAAGGCCATGTGCGACTTGTAGGAGCTGTACAAGAGGGCTACTTGATGTAATTTTAGCCCAGAAGTTTCGGGCTGATCGGATGTTCCGGCCCTCGTATTCCGATTTAGGTTAACTTTTGATGTTTTGGATGGGATTTGAGACCTTTTCTTGTATGGAAAGTCCAGCCGCCTCATATATATGTAAGGGGTGACAGCCGATTGAATAACAACACACAATCGAACAATCAATCTACTTTTTACCCTAGTTTTACATCTCTCCCTTGTTCTTTCTCTCTTGTTATTTGTTCATTCTTCGTTGAAGGGCAGCGTTCCTCAAGGCTCTAGGGGCGGGCGAACAGATATATGTCAGCCCATAGCTGCCGTGTGTCCTGACGGGGTCCCTCCCGGGCGCGTGGTGTTTCGGGTCCTCAAAAGCACCCACCGGATTGCTTGCGTACCGCGCTTCCGGACAGGTCGTCTTCGGTGTGAGCTGTGGTGCATCACCCTCGGCATTGGAGGTACACGGTGACGTGTTCATGTGTGAACACACTTTTTGGCGACTCCACTGGGGACGAAAGATCAAGAATCATCATCAACCATGTCGGATCTCCCCAAGCCCTCAGAAGTTAGTGCCGATAACATCATTAAGCCCGGTCTTGATGAACTATCGGATGAACATCGCCAAGCCTACAAAGCACGCAAGAAGCAGCGTGAAGAGGCTTTTGAGGCGCTCAAGAAGAAGCGTGAGGAGGAGCATTTTGAGGAGTTTCTTTCAAGTTTCAAGAAGGACCGTCAAGGCGACATTACTCCGGTTGGAAACGTCAATTTCCCTCCTCTCATTGACGAACAAGATGAAATCACTATGAGTAAAGTTTTCTCTGCAGAGCAAGTGGCTGTGATTGAAAGTCTTGTTAGTAAGGGTAATGTGATGACGTACAATTCTTTTGTGGCAAATACTAATGCTAAGAAAAATATGCCTCCTTCATCTAGTGGTACTGTTGGTATACCTGAAAATTCTGGCCCAACTTTACCTATTACATCAGCATCTCCTATGCAACAACAATATAGTATGTCGTTGAATTTTTACCCTAGTCAAACCAACCAGCTTGTAGCTGCACCTACATATCCTAATCCTATTATGAGTGTGCCTCATTCGGCGTCAATGCCTAATCACTTTGTCACACCACCCATAGGCGCAAGCATGTTTGGTCTTCCGCTGAATTATGGTTCGGCGCACATCCCACAAGTTGCACCACTAGCTAGTACTCAGGTTGCTCCTATATTATTGTCACAAACATCTTCGTCTACCTCGGATCCAATTTTAGCCAAATTAAAGGAGGATTTGCATAAGATGTTTCTAGAAACTTTCAGAAACAAGCCGAAAGTAAAGAGTCGTGTATACCAAAAGCCTTATCCTGAACACCTCGATGAAATTTCTTACCCTCAAGGTTATAAGGTTCCTGATTTTGTTAAATTTAGTGGTGAGGGTACAAAAACAACTTGGGAGCAGGTGAGTTAGTATCTAGCACGGTTGGGTGAAGCAGGTTCCATAGAAGAGTTGAAAGTGCGTTTATTTCCCTTGCCTTTAACTGGCACCGCATTTTCATGGTTTGCTGCTTTACAACATGGTTAAATTCTCTTATGGTGGCAATTAGAGAAAAAGTTTCATGATCACTTCTATAGCAGTGATAATGAGCTGAAGTTGTCACATCTTACATCGGTTAGGAAAAAACATGATGAATCAGTCACCGATTATGTCAAGAGATTTAGAGGTCTAAAAAACCGATGTTATAGCTTAGTGATAACTGAGAGAGACTTGGCGGATCTTGTTCTTAATGGTTTGAAATCTCACATTAAAGAGAGGCTAGAAAGTTATGAGTTTTGGAGCATTAATGAAGTCTTACAAAAGGTTTTGGCCCAAGAGAGTCGAAGTAAAGAGGTCCATAGGTCTACAACCGATCATTTTGAACACAATGATGATAATTCAGATGATGAGGTTGATGTCTATACTACTGAATTTGTTTGGTCCTCAAAGGCCAAACCCTATATGTGCAATGCTCTTAAGCCTATTCGTAAGAATCGTGATGAGTATATGAGGTTTACTTTTGATATATCAAAGTGTGATAAAATATTTTATGCTCTCTTGCAAGACAAGGTGATTAGAACATCACACACCATACCGCTGTTGGAGGAGCTAAAATGGCATGCTTATTGCAAGTACCATAATTCATTTTCTCATGCTACAAATTATTGCTATGTTTTTCGACAACAGATACAATCGTCTATTAATGATGGACAATTGAATTTTGCTGAGATGCAAGTTGATAAACAACCCTTCCCGATAAACACCATGGACTTGGAGGGAAAGAAAATGTTGGTTCGGCCAAGCATAGCCGAATCTGCTAATAAAGATAATGTTGTTATTGGTGAACCCAGGAATGGCAAGGAGGGCGACAAAGTCTTGGTACGAGAGGTTGTGCTTGATAAGCAACCCGATGGAAAGGAAGTATTGAAGATCACCATAAAAACTCCTGCACTCGGGGGACAACCACCTATAGAACAAGATACTCATGTTAAATTTATAAATCCCAAAAATTCAGAAGTTGGCAAGTGGGGAAAGAGTGAAGATAAGCGCAAGAAAATCAAGCCAACTTTTGATATGTTGCTATCCAAATATGCAAGTCAAGCAGCCGGTTCTAGCTCTAATCGGCCATCACATTCAAAGAGTTCAAGATCACCTCCAGAACAATAGTTTCGATGCTATGCATGGTCATATGGGTCGTGGGCACAAACACCATGGATGTCACAACCCCCCTATGCGCCATATTACATGGGAGACTTCAATCGAGGATGGGGGCAACCCCCAATGGCTCCTTATGCTTTTCATATGGGGTGGGCAGCACCTAGAAGGCCTTCTTGTGAGAGGCTTTATTATCCCAAACAAGGCCGTTTGAGCTATGGTGCTAGTTGGACAAAAAAAATTTCTCCAAGCAAAGCCAAACCTAGGGATCTCAAATATACTCAACCTAAGTGGTGTCCTCCCGGTTTAACTAAGACCATGGAAAGGAGATTACAACGTATGAGGAACCAAGAGAAGGTAGAGCGAAAAGAAGAAAAGCAAAGGGACGAATTGTTCCATGAAATTCGACCCATGGCACTCACAAAACAAGTGTGGAGGCCTAAACAGAAAGAAAATGCAGATGCTTCTACATTAACTACAACAACACCTTAACCACCAAAAGAGGATGATGCAACCCCTATTACATCATCTACATCACCTGAAACATCCCCTTCAATTGAGGAGACTTTAAGCCCAATATACACATTGGGGGGTGAAGATGAGATGGTGGATTACGAATATACGCTAGTTCGGGAAGGTATTGTGACACTCCGAAATTTTAATTTGGTTTTCATCAAAAACTTTGTTGGATTTTAAAAGAGGGCATTTAAAATTTCTTTTCCAGAAATCCTTCCTCTTAAAAACTTCCTTTCCTTTGGCAAGGATTTTCTTTTCCCTTTCAAATTTGGTGTTGAATTTTTGGAAGCTTTTCCTTCTGGTTGTTACCCTCTCAAACTTATTTATTTTCATTTAAAAAAAAGAAACCCTAGGAGTTTTGGGACTTCTTTCTTTTTGAAACCACCCATGGTTTTACCATGTCTCCTATAGTAAATCTTCTCAAAACCACTCCCCCACCTTTGAGCAATTTAAATCCTCTGTCTCAACAAGTCCAAACAAGTTTTGGATTATATTTCAATTATTTTATCTCCCAAAACATTTATGCCAATTATTTTGAGCCTAAGTGATTTTCAAAGCAAGTACCCTTTTGCATTTGAGTTTTGACCTCAAACCAACTCTCCTGGATAGTCCTTTGTACCCACAACCCAGAATCATCTTGATCCACTCCTCCTCTTTTCAAAATTTTCAAATTTCAGTCTCTGCAAGTTTGGACCAGATTTGTCAAATTTGGTGAAATTCATATCTACACTCCTCCAAAAATTCCACCAAAAATCATGCAGCCTACTAGAGCAATGAGAAGCCACTCCACCAAATTTCAGCTCAAGGAAAAATCCCCAGAGGCCAAATTCATTCTGTCGAACACTTGGTGTGCACTATTGCTGTTCATATTTAGAAAAATTCAGTTTTCAGTGTCGTTTTCGTCCGTCAGTTTCTATCACGCGTAGACAGTGCGCTTGGCGCATTGCACGCGGCTTCTTCTCCCTGGCCAGCACCCCCGCACGCGCGCTTGGCGTCTTCCCGGCGTCGGTGGCGCCCTTGGCCGCCCGCGCCGGCGTGTCTTGCGGCGGCCGAATCCCCACAGCAGCCGACAGGGGACGGAACGGCGGCTCAACGCCGTTCGGCGCCGCCCAACGCCCCTCTGCTCTCCGCGTGGCCTCATGCATGCCAGCGCACGCCCGTGGCACCGTCGCCGTGGCCCGGAAAGCACGGAACGTGCTCACTGCCGCCGACGGGCCCGCGCCACCCCGTTCTGTCAAACTCCCCCATAGCACCAAATCCCAGCCCGATTAGCACCTAAATGGAACCGGTGGACCTCAACGACAACGCCCAACTCCCTAATCAACACCGACCAAGCCCTGCGCCGCCGTAACCTTCACCGGAGATCCCCGTTCGCGGCCACCGCCTCGGACCGCCTATAAAAAGGGCCCCCGAGCTCACCCTCGAGCACGCACCACCTCTACACCTCACCAAAGCCCCGCGAGGCCACTAGGAGGACCTCGAGGAGGTCTCCTCCCCCAACTCCGGCCGCCCTGACCCGCCTCGGCCTCCACCTCGATTCGCTCCGATGAAGCCGTCCCCGGTGCCCAAATCTTGTCTATAGCCTCCTCTAGCACCCAGTAAGCTAACACCAGCATCGATTTGTCCTTCGCAGCTCTCTCCGACGAGTCCCTTGACCACCCGAGCCGCCGTCCGCCGGAGCAGGGCTCGCCGCCGACGTGGTACTCGCCGGCGACCACCACCACCACCAACCGACGCGGAAAGGTGCCCTGAACACGGAGGTACCCTCCGATCCCCCTGCCTCGCCGTGGATCGCCGCCGGCGACCACCGCGGCTCTCGGGCACAGGCGAAATCTGCCGCCCCGTTCGTATATTCAAACATGACAAGTGGGACCCGCTGTCAGCCTCTTTGTCCTTTCTAAACGAAGCGTTTTCTGAAAACGCCTTCTGCCAAATGCGCTTTCCCTTTGGGCTGGCGTAGTTTCTGCCGAAGCGTTTTCTGTTTTTATAAACTAGCCCCTGGAAACTTTCTGTTTCATTACAGATGAGTCCCTGGATTAAAACCCTTATAACTTTTAAACAAAAAGGTATTTTTGATTGATTCTTTTTCTGTTCTCTTTAAAATTTCGTCTAGTTTTTTATCAGATTTATTTGAAAAATATTTGGAATACTTTTTGTGCACCCCTTGGTATTTACGATAGCGCATATATTTTCTTTATACCGTAGATACCGAAGGAGGTGACGGAGCCGCGAACTTCACCGAGCTAGGCTCCGACTACTCTGAACCAGGCAAGCATGTTTGAACTTTTGATATGATGATTGTTTTGGCATGTTTGCATTAAGTGGTTTATGGCATGTTGATGAACATACCTACGATTGTCATGTTACCTGAGACGATGAGGCAAGTGAGTTTCGAAAATCCATGAGTGGATGGATGTGAGTATGCATGGCCATGTGTTGGCATGAGGATGGGTAAGATGACAGTGTTGTAGCATGCCAGGCTTATGCCAGACTATGTGACTTCAATGTCAACTCGTATCATTCCAGTTCCTTTCATTCCGCCTTCCCTGTACTACCACATGTTTTCCGCAAGGAACATGGTTTACTAAGTTGTAAACCGCTTTCCTGGTACACACCAAAAAGGAGAGGTCGTGATGATGGTTCCATGGCCCTGGATTAAAGCCAGTCATCCGGTCAGGGGGCATGGGTGTTTCTGGTTGGGACCGAGAGGGGGGCACCCCTTAGAGCGCGCGTATATAAATTTGATCCCATGCTATTCGAGATTGTGATCTCCCCGTCTCAAAAGTTTTTCTTGGACGATGTCTAGGGTGATTCCTGGCATCGAGAGGTAGGATGGGTGTGTACTGGTTAGCTGTGTTTTCTCCCGAAAAACCGTAAATGGAACTAGTCCTTTGGGACTAGGGAAATCCGTTGGCTGTGGGAAAAATTTTGTACAAACTCTGCAGAGTCATATATTCCTCAAAATCATCTATTCCATGTCCAAGATCGATATTATCTTATCCTGATCAACTGTTAGTTTTGATGACAGAGACTCCGGTGAATCGCATGAGTGCTAAGTCCGGTTAAATGATTATTCATGTGGATGGACTAACCCATTTATTCTCATGAATTAAATGTTTATTATGAGTATTATTTACTTGTGAATAAAAGCCCTTTCTGCGATGTCGCTCAGACGTCCGACTGTGGCATTGTTGTATTTTACTTTCTTTTCAAGCCCTTTATGTGGTGTCGCTAAGACGCCCGACTGTGGCATTTCTTTTAAAGCCCTTTCTGTGATGTCGCCCCGACGTCCGACTGTGGCATTTCTTTTGGAGCCCTTTCTGTGATGTCGCCCCGACGTCCGACTATGACATTTCTTTTAAAGCCCTTTCTGTGATGTCGCCCTGACGTCCGACTGTGGCATTTCTTTTAAAGCCCTTTATGTGGTGTCGCTAAGACGCCCGACTGTGGTATTTCTTTTAAAGCCCTTTCTGTGATGTCGCCCCGACGTCCGACTGTGGCATTTCTTTTAAAGCCCTTTATGTGGTGTCGCTAAGACGCCCGATTGTGGCATCATTTCCTTATATTTATTTATTCACCTTTCGAGGCGTCGCTTCAAACACCCGATCGGTATTCATTTATGTTTTGTTGGGATTTCAGGCGGACTACCGCCGTTTCCCTTTTACTTACCTTGTTATGCTAATTTTTGAATGTACATTGGTGAATTAATCATGACGCATTTGTGCATGCATTTGTTATATCTTACGTCCGAACTGTCTTGCGAGTACTTTCAAACTACTCACTGGCTTGTTGATTTGGCCAGATGCTGACGAAGGCGATCTCATGGATGAAGAGTTCGATAGCGAGTCCGACGCCTAGAGGAATCCCAGTCAGTCTCGTGCGACCCTGGATTTGGTCACTGTATTATATCCGCTTCCGCAACCCGAATAAATTTATCGAGCCTCACCTCGATGCTCGATGAGATGCCAGTTTGAGAGTCGTGTTATCACACTCCCCACTGTGTTATTCCACCATCACTTTATCCTCGAGTCAGTAGTATGCCACCACACCATTGTGTTATATCTGCCATTATGTATAACTATTGGCGCGCTTGTAATAATTTGTTGAGCAGCCCTAGCTCAACCCTGTAATATATCCTATGCTACTGGCTTATTGTATCAAGAATTTGTCTACCAGTGAGGAGGATTTCTCTCATACTGGACTCAAAAGATTGGTTTCTCAATAAATATTTTTATTGGAAAACCGGTCGTGACAAGCTTGGTACCAGAGCCAGGCTGACTGTAGGAAGCCACTAGGTGCGATCGCTAATTGGTTATTAGCATGTTTGAGCCTTTTCATATTTTCTTGATTGTAGTCATTTTCTGTCAGTCAGCATAAATTTATGATCTGACCATGCAGAATTTTTGCCTACTTTTGTAGATGGCCGACAACAGCTACGAGTCTCAGACCTTCGCCAACGTGCCCGATGGGTTCGTCAAGCTTCTTTCCTTCATTGTTCAGGTCGCGATGGGGCCATCTGTGCGCCCAGTCTTCACATTCTGCCAGCACCGAGTCAACGACAGTCTGACCATGCACCAGGCCGCGGTGCAGTTCAAGGGAGGGCGTGGTGAGTTACGCCGCTTCCGGTTCTTGGGAAGAGCCATGCCTACGGAGAGGCATGCTATGCAGATGGCAGCCCGCGAGGCGATAGCTCGTCTCAGGGATGTCCTCCCCGTGATGAAGACTCGTCGTTACCGTTATCTTCCATGCCATGTGCCTTGCACCTGTCACTACGCATTCTCCTGCCCCAGAGGAGAACGAGACGAAGCTTTTGAGATGCTCATTGAGTATCTCCGGGCCCTGGAGGCAGCCTTCGACAACCTGGTGGACGACTTCGTAGCTACCCGCATGGACTCAGTTCATGGCTGTGCTGCCAACAGGAGGGAGCTCCTACCCACCGCACCGCCACTGACTTTGGTCTCGTCCTCATCATCTTATACGCCTACTCGTCGCCTGCCTTCTACCGAAAAATTCAACCAAGTCATTGCACCTACTCCAGCGCGCACTGCACCACCCTTCGCGCCCACTCTTGTACGTGTTGCTCCGCCCCTGGCAACCGCTCCGTCCACTCTGCGCAACACTACACGTATGGAGCCCATTAGCGAGGAGGAAGTCGAGTCCCCAACCTCGGTACGCCTCGCCCTCGGCATGGTAAAGGAGGTCGTCAACATCTCCGCCTGAGTACGCTTAGCCGCCATGTAATGTACCGCTTTGTATGATATGTTTATATGTACATAGGTTGTGAGAAGTAGCCTGTTTGCGCATCATGTAGGATCTGGAGAAGTGCACTAGCCTAAATAACATGTCAGGATTATGTACGCATATCCTGAGTGATGTATTGTATAATTACCGCCCGCGTGTAAGATATGTAATGAGCAGTCCTTCTCCATGCGCAAGTCGATTTGTTTTTCTTAAGTAAGCTGGGTTATTTAATTTTATTTGCCAGCTTTATGCATTTATGGAATTGTTTTTGCGACTCTTTCCGCTTTTCTTATGGGTTTTACAAATATATCCCTAGAGTGAAAAATGTCTCGTCCTTGGACTTGCTCCATGCCAACTCCACCAGAGGAAAATTATGATACACAACCCAGCAACGAGTTCACTCAAGGGCAGTCGAGTCAACAGAACAGTGAAACGGCACTTTCACAAATGTGCCGCCTTTATGAGAAGAGTCAGCAACAACATCGGGAAATGATGAACCAAGTCATCAACATGGGAAATCACCATGGACAGTATCAGCCAAGGAAAGAAAAATACCCCGGCAGCCGAGATTGAATAAGGTGGACGTTTCTGAGTTAAGCAAGGTTCCAGTAGTATGTGAATTTCCAGATGTATTCCCTGAAGAGCTACCAGGCATGCCACCAGACTGAGAGATAGAATTCAGCATTGAGCTCGCACTAGGAACCACCCCCATATACAAGAAACCATACAGAATGGCACCATCCGAGTTGGTCGAGTTGAAGAAACAAATAAAGGAATTGCTAGACAAAGGATACATTCGAGCCAGTTCCTCACCTTGGGGATCACCAATTTTATTTGCCAAAAAGAAGGATGGAACGCTGAGATTGTGTATTGACTATCGAGCACTTAACATGGTCACAGTAAAAAACAAATACCCGATGCCAAGGATAAACGATTTGTTTGATCAACTCGCTCAGGCCAAGGTATTCTCAAAAATTGACTTAAGGTCAGGATACCATCAATTGAAGGTACGAATGGAAGATATCCCCAAAACAGCCTTCACCTCCAGATATGGACTGTACGAGTTCACAGTGATGCCATTTGGTTTAACTAGCACCCCAGCATATTTTGTTCACCTCATGAACAAAGTATTTATGAAGTTTATGGACAAGTTTGTTGTGGTATTCATCGATGATATTCTGGTATACTCCAAGACACCAGAAGAGCACGCAGAACATCTCAGGATTGTGCTAGGAGAGCTCAGAAAACACCAATTGTATGCCAAGTTCAGCAAGTGCGAATTTTGGCTAAGACAAGTAGGCTTTCTAGGCCACGTACTGACCCAAGATGGTATCGCAGTGGACCCAGAGAAAGTCAAGGCCATACTTGGCTGGAAGTCACCAGCCAGCGTAACAAACATACAGAGTTTCTTGGGAATGGCAGGATATTACCGCAAATTTATTGAAGGATTCTCCACCATAGCCAAGCCTATGACACAGTTGCTCAAGAAAGATAAGAAGTTTGAATGGACAGAAGCCTGCGAGAAAAGTTTCCAAGAGCTAAAGCGGAAGTTAACGACAGCACCGGTATTAATTGTACCCGATATACACAAGAATTTTGAAGTATATTATGACGCGTCCAGAAAGGGTCTCGGATGCGTGTTGATGCAGGAAGGCAAAGTTGTCGCCTACGCTTCAAGGCAACTTCGCAAGCATGAGGAAAATTATCCCACTCATGACTTAGAAATGGCAGCAGTTATTCATGCACTCAAGGAATGGAGGCATTTCTTACTTGGGAATCGATGTGAAATATATACGGATCACAAAAGTCTCAAATATATTTTCACGCAGCCAGAACTAAATTTACGGCAACGACACTAGTTGGAATTGGTAAAGGATTATGATGTTGGTATCCATTACCATCCAGGAAAAGCAAATGTAGTGGCCGATGCTCTTAGTCGGAACCCCAGCTCCGACGAAAACAATCTGCACAGCTTGAGGCCCGAATTCCAACAAGAATTTGCCAAGCTCAACTTGATAATGGTAGTAGAAGGCACCATATCAAACTTGGAAATACAACCCGACCTTGTGGGGAAAATTAAAGGAGCTCAGCCCGGTCACACGAGCATCGAAGGCATCAAAAGAAAGTTGAGTATGGGCAAGGCCTTGGAATTCGTCATAGACAATGAAGGAATATTATGGTACGGAGAAAGGCTCTGCGTGCCAAACATAGAAGACCTTAAACAGCAAATTTTAGATGAAACACACACCGCCCCGTACTCGATCCACCCTGGAGGAACCAAAATGTATAAAGATATTCAGGAAAGATTTTGGTGGCACGGTATGAAGAGGGACATAGCCACCTTCATTGCATGTTGCGACTCATGTCAACGCATAAAAGCTGAGCATCAGAGACCAGCCGGACTACTGCAACCGAACAAAATACCTGAGTGGAAATGGGATGAAATAGGGATGGATTTTATTGTCGGACTACCTCGGTCAGGACACGGGAATGATGCCATATGGGTCATCACCGATAGATTAACCAAGGTGGCACATTTCATTCCAGTGAAGACAACCTACAACACTCAGAAGCTTGCCAGGATTTATCTCTCCCGTATAGTTTGTCTGCATGGAGTCTCGAAGACTATAATATCCGACAGAGGCACTCAGTTCGTCTCAAGATTTTGGGAGCATTTACAATAGGCTCTGGGAACCCAACTAGCCTTCAGTACCGCATACCACCCACAGACTGATGGACAAACAGAACGCGTAAACCGGGTTTTAGAAGACATGCTGAGAGCATGTGTCCTCACATATGGAACCAGTTGGGAAGAGAGCCTGCCATACGCCAAGTTCGCGTACAACAATAGCTACCAGGCCAGCCTACAAATGGCACCATTTGAGGCTTTATATGGACGAAGATGTCGTACCCCGTTAAATTGGTCAGAGACCGGAGACAGCCGCATCTTCGGACCAGACATGCTCAAAGAAGCCGAGGAAAAAGTCAAGCTAATCAGGGACCGACTCAAGACCGCTCAAAGCCGACAGAAGAGTTATTACGATCAGAAACATCGTGGGGTTAATT
Source organism: Triticum dicoccoides (assembly GCF_002162155.2). NCBI lineage: Eukaryota > Viridiplantae > Streptophyta > Magnoliopsida > Poales > Poaceae > Triticum > Triticum dicoccoides. The sequence goes on along the minus strand of NC_041388.1, from coordinate 456,437,020 downwards.
TTGAACCCGGTGAATTTGTGTACCTACGAGTATCACCTATGAGGGGACTGCAACGGTTTATGATTAAAGGGAAGTTAGCACCAAGATTTATTGGACCATTCTGCATAGTGGCACGAAGAGGCACTGTAGCCTACCAGCTAGACTTACCTGAAGACTTGTCCGACATTCACGACGCATTCCATGTATCTCAATTAAGGAAGTGCGTAAGCAAACCAGAGAAGCAAGTATCCCATGAGAACATTGACGTGCAGCCAGACCTCACTTATCGGGAACGTCCCGTAAGAATATTAGAGGAGTCTGAAAGGAGGACCCGACAGAAGACCATCAAGTTTTTCAAAGTCCAGTGGAGCAATCACACCGACAGTGAAGCAACTTGGGAAAGAGAGGATTTTCTTCGGACAGAGCATCCACACTTATTTAAGGATCAGCTGAAATCTCGGGGATGAGATTTTTCCTAAGGGGGTAGGTGTTGTGACACTCCAAAATTTTAATTTGGTTTTCATCAAAAACTTTGTTGGATTTTAAAAGAGGGCATTTAAAATTTCTTTTCCAGAAATCCTTCCTCTTAAAAACTTCCTTTCCTTTGGCAAGGATTTTCTTTTCCCTTTCAAATTTGGTGTTGAATTTTTGGAAGCTTTTCCTTCTGGTTGTTACCCTCTCAAACTTATTTATCTTCATTTAAAAAAAAGAAACCCTAGGAGTTTTGGGACTTCTTTCTTTTTGAAACCACCCATGGTTTTACCATGTCTCCTATAGTAAATCTTCTGAAAACCCCTCCCTCCACCTTTGAGCAATTTAAATCCTCTGTCTCAACAAGTCCAAACAAGTTTTGGATTTTATTTCAATTATTTTATCTCCCAAAACATTTCTGCCAATTATTTTGAGCCTAAGTGATTCTCAAAGCAAGTACCCTTTTGCATTTGAGTTTTGACCTCAAACCAACTCTCCTGGATAGTCCTTTGTACCCACAAGCCAGAACCATCTTGATCCACTCCTCCTCTTTTCAAAGTTTTCAAATTTCAGTCTCTGCAAGTTTGGACCAGATTTGTCAAATTTGGTGAAATTCATATCTACACTCCTCCAAAAATTCCACCAAAAATCATGCAGCCTACTAGAGCAATGAGAAGCCACTCCACCAAATTTCAGCTCAAGGAAAAATCCCCAGAGGCCAAATTCATTCTGTCGAACACTTGGCGTGCACTGTTGCTGTTCATATTCAGAAAAATTCAGTTTTCAGTGTCGTTTTCGTCCGTCAGTTTCTATCACGCGTAGACAGTGCGCTTGGCGCGTTGCACGCGGCTTCTTCTCCCTGGCCAGCACCCCCGCACGCGCGCTTGGCGTCTTCCCGGCGTCGGTGGCGCCCTTGGCCGCCCGCGCCGGCGTGTCTTGCGGCGGCCGAATCCCCGCCGCAGCCGACAGGGGACGGAACGGCGGCTCAACGCCGTTCGGCGCCGCCCAACGCCCCTCTGCTCTCCGCGTGGCCTCATGCATGCCAGCGCACGCCCGTGGCACCGTCGCCGTGGCCCGGCAAGCACGGAACGTGCTCATTGCCGCCGACGGGCCCGCGCCGCCCCGTTCTGTCAAACTCCCCCATAGCACCAAATCCCAGCCTGATTAGCACCTAAATGGAACTGGTGGACCTCAACGACAACGCCCAACTCCCTAATCACCCCCGACCAAGCCCTGCGCCGCCGTAACCTTCACCGGAGATCGCCGTTCACGGCCACCGCCTCAGACCGCCTATAAAAAGGGCCCCCGAGCTTACCCTCGAGCACGCACCACCTCTACACCTCACCAAAGCCCCACCAGGCCACTAGGAGGACCTCGAGGAGGTCTCCTCCCCCAACTCCGGCCGCCCCGACCCGCCTCGGCCTCCACCTCGATTCGCTCCGATGAGGCCGTCCCCGGCGCCCAAATCTTGTCTATAGCCTCCTCTAGCACCCAGTAAGCTAACGCTAGCATCGATTTGTCCTTCGCAGCTCTCTCCGACGAGTCCCTTGACCACCCGAGCCGCCGTCCGCCGGAGCAGGGCTCGCCGCCGACGTGGTACTCGCCGGCGACCACCACCACCACCAACCGACGCGGAAAGGTGCCCTGAACACGGAGGTACCCTCCGATCCCCCTGCCTCGCCATGGATCGCCGCCGGCGACCATCGCGGCTCTCGGGCACAGGCGAAATCTGCCGCCCCGTTCGTATATTCAAACATGACAAGTGGGACCCGCTGTCAGTCTCTTTGTCCTTTCTAAACGAAGCGTTTTCTGAAAACGCCTTCTGCCAAATGCGCTTTCCCTTTGGGCTGGCGTAGTTTCTGCCGAAGCGTTTTCTGTTTTTATAAACTAGCCCCTGGAAACTTTCTGTTTCATTACAGATGAGTCCCTGGATTAAAACCCTTATAACTTTTAAACAGAAAGGTATTTTTGATTGATTCTTTTTCTGTTCTCTTTAAAATTTTGTCTAGTTTTTTATCAGATTTATTTCAAAAATATTTGGAATACTTTTTGTGCACCCCTTGGTATTTACGATAGCGCATATATTTTCTTTATACCGTAGATACCGAAGGAGGTGACGGAGCCGCGAACTTCACCGAGCTAGGCTCCGACTACTCTGAACCAGGCAAGCATGTTTGAACTTTTGATATGATGATTGTTTTGGCATGTTTGCATTAAGTGGTTTATGGCATGTTGATGAACATACCTACGATTGTCATGTTACCTGAGATGATGAGGCAAGTGAGTTTCGAAAATCCATGAGTGGATGGATGTGAGTATGCATGGCCATGTGTTGGCATGAGGATGGGTAAGATGGCAGTGTTGTAGCATGCCAGGTTTATGCCAGACTATGTGACTTCAATGTCAACTCATATCATTCCAGTTCCTTTCATTCCGCCTTCCCTGTACTACCACATGTTTTCCGCAAGGAATATGGTTTAGTAAGTTGTAAACCACTTTCCTGGTACACACCAAAAAGGAGAGGCCGTGATGATGGTTCCATGGCCCTGGATTAAAGCCAGTCATCCGGTCAGGGGGCATGGGTGTTTCCGGTTGGGACCGAGAGGGGGGCACCCCTTAGAGCGCGCGTATATAAATTTGATCCCATGCTATTCGAGATTTTGATCTCCCCGTCTCAAAAGTTTTTCTTGGACGATGTCTAGGGTGATTCCTAGCATCGAGAGGTAGGACGGGTGTGTACTGGTTAGCTGTGTTTTCTCCCGAAAAACCGTAAACGGAACTAGTCCTTCGGGACTACGGAAATCCGTTGGCTGTGGGAAAATTTTTGTACAAACTCTGCAGAGTCATATATTCCTCAAAATCATCTATTCCATGTCCAAGATCGATATTATCTTATCCTGATCAAATGTCAGTTTTGATGACAGAGACTCCGGTGAATCGCATGAGTGCTAAGTCCAGTTAAATGATTATTCCTGTGGATGGACTAACCATTTATTCTCATGAATTAAATGTTTATTATGAGTATTATTTACTTGTGAATAAAAGCCCTTTCTGCGATGTCGCTCAGATGTCCGACTGTGGCATTGTTGTATTTTACTTTCTTATCAAGCCCTTTATGTGGTGTCGCTAAGACGCCCGACTGTGGCATTTCTTTTAAAGCCCTTTCTGTGATGTCGCCCCGACGTCCGACTGTGGCATTTCTTTTAAAGCCCTTTCTGTGATGTCGCCCCGACGTCCGACTGTGGCATTTCTTTTAAAGCCCTTTATGTGGTGTCGCTAAGACGCCCGACTGTGGTATTTCTTTTAAAGCCCTTTCTGTGATGTCGCCCCGACGTCCGACTGTGGCATTTCTTTTAAATCCCTTTATGTGGTGTCGCAAAGACGCCCGACTGTGGCATCATTTCCTTATATTTATTTATTCACCTTTCGAGGCATCGCTTCAGACGCCCGATCGGTATTCATTTATGTTTTGTTGGGATTTCAGGTGGACTACCGCCGTTTCCCTTTTACTTACCTTGTTATGCTAATTTTTGAATGTACATTGGTGAATTAATCATGACGCATTTATGCATGCATTCGTTATATCTTACGTCCGAACTGTCTTGCGAGTACTTTCAAAGTACTCACTGGCTTGTTGATTTGGCCAGATGCTGACGAAGGCGATCTCATGGATGAAGAGTTCGATAGCGACTCCGACGCCTAGAGGAATCCCAGTCAGTCTCGTGCGACCCTGGATTTGGTCACTGTATTATATCCGCTTCCGCAACCCGAATAAATTTATCGAGCCTCACCTCGACGCTCGATGAGATGCCAGTTTGAGAGTCGTGTTATCACACTCCCCACTGTGTTATTCCACCATCACTTTATCCTCGAGTCAGTAGTATGCCACCACACCATTGTGTTATATCCACCATTATGTATAATTATTGGCGCGCTTGTAATAATTTGTTGAGCAGCCCTAGCTCAACCTGTAATATATCCTATGCTACTGGCTTATTGTAGTGAGGAGGATTTGTCTACCAGTGAGGAGGATTTCTCTCATACTGGACTCAAAAGATTGGTTTCTCAATAAATATTTTTATTGGAAAACCGGTCGTGACAGGTATGTATATTAATATGGTGTATTCCTTACCTGCCGAGTTTCATGCTATAGGTGAAGAAGGGGAGGTAGCCCAACTGGATTTTAGTCCTAAGAATGCTATCTTCGAGAAACCAAAAGAACTGGTGAAACACTTGAAGCCATTGTACCTCAAAGGTCATATTAACGGATCGCCGATTGCCATGATGCTTATTGATGGTGGTGCTGTGGTAAATCTTATACACTACTCGGTCTTCAAGAAGTTGGGGTTAGATGATGATGCATTGATGAAGACCAATATGGTACTTAATGGGTTTGAGGGTAAAGAAAAGACACATGCCAAAGGTGTGATGTGCCTGAAACTCACCATGGGAAGCAAAACTTTTGCCACCACATTCTTAATGGGTGCAAGGTAACTACAATGTTATATTAGGCCACGCTGGGGTTAATGCTAACCAATGTGTGCCATCTACCATGCATCAATTCTTAATGCAATGGGTCGATGATGAGGTAGAAGTCATTCACGCGGATAATTCGACTTGTTTTGCTTTGGCCGATGCATCAGTGGATTGGAATCATCCCGATGTTACTTCCTTAATAGGGCGTGACCTCTTGCAGTTTGATTTCCTTAGTGCTACGAGGAACGGGTTCATTCCCATATCTTTAAAGAAGATTGGTGGTAATAGGTTCCAAGGTATATGTAAACAAGAAGTTAAAATCAATGGCTGATATAGAATTATCCACCTAAGCATAAACATGACATATATAGAAATTATTGCCCTAAGCACATAAAATGGATGATGGATTGTTGACATCGTCCTTAAAAAAGCATCGTGCAAGTTATTTTTCGGCACACAAGTTTGCCGAAAAGCAGGGGGGCATGTGTTGACACTAGATTTTGGCACGACCAAGAACTTAATTAAGATGGCCTCAGATGGAGAAGTGTTCAAAGTGAGAAAGTTCCGTATCGTCAAAAGGAGAAACTTTGATATTTGGGCCATAGCCATGCAGTCTCATCTCTAAGGCTGAAGTTGTGTTTGAAGTACTCGGATTTTGCATTCAGAATACTATTCGGCTGATTACGCCCCCAAGATGGCCTCATATGAGAAAAGTTTCTACACGGTTTTTCTTTGCCTCGCCGAAACGATCGATTTTTCTATAAAAACGTATAAATCGAAGTTCGTATGCAAAAGTAACAGTGTGCTGGAAAATTTTAGCCCGGATGTTCCGGGCAAAACTTCTGGGAAGATTCTGTGCTAAACAAAAAGTTGGCACGCGCTTCGCCCCGAAAGCAGGAATTTCAACATTATTTTCAGATTTCCGGGCCATAATTCAATCTCAAGATGACCTTGGATGAAAAAGTGATCAACTGAAGAGTTTTTTTACATTGCATGATCTACAACTTTCCTTTTTGGACCATTGTGATCCGAGGCCATGTGAGACCTGTAGGAGCGGTACAAGAGGGCTACTTGATGTAATTTTAGCCCGGAAGTTCCGGCCCTCGTATTCCGAATTAGGTTAACTTTTGATGTTTTGTATAGGATTTGAGACCTTTTCTTGGACCGAAAGTCCAGCCGCCTCATATATATGTAAGGGGTAACGGCCGATTGAATAACAACACACAATCGAACAATAAATCTACTTTTTACCCTAGTTTTACATCTCTCCCTAGTTCTTTCTCTCTCGTTCTTCGTTCGTTCTTCATTGAAGGGAAGGGACCTCAAGGCTCTAGGGGCGGACAAATTGACCTAGGGCAGCCCATAGCCACCGGGCATCCAAATGGGGTCCTTCCCGGGCGTGTGGGGTTTGGGGTCCTCAAAAGCACCCGCCGGATTGCTTGCGTACCGAGCTTCCGAACGGGTTTCCTTCAGCGTGAGCTGTGGTGCATCAACCTTGGCGTTGGAGGTACACGATGTCGTGTTTGTGTGCGAACACCCTCCTCGTGGACGGCATGCGGTGGCTCTCGCCGCGGCCCTCGGCCCCGTCACGGTGAACACTGACGCACGCTGTTGAGCCCCGACCCGGCTCGATGCAGGATGGTGCGTGGCGCATGGCTCACGGCCCGTCCACTCGCTCTTGATTAGAGAAATAGGCCACAGTGGAAGAATGGCGGCGGATGCACTTGCGCATCGCAATGAATCGCTAGTGACAATGTCGAACCTATGCCCGTCGATGTGGCACCAAGGCCACGGCCCACGGCCGGCCCTCCGCAGTTCAGCCCTCCGGCCTGCTCGTGGTGCACGGTGCCCCTCGGCCCCAGAGCCCGACGTGACAAGCCAGGATCCGGTGTTCGGCTCCTGTACCTCCACACGCATCTGTGGCTCCCGGCAACTTCCGGCCACTACCCCCATGCGTGCAACCGCCGTCATTGACATCGTGCCTCCACTGCCTCCGACGGATACGAGCGCCCCAGATGCACTTCGCGTGCTGGCGCTCGCCTTCGTGTCCACACCGACCGGCGCCACCGTCTTCAACTTTGGCTCTGGCGCGAACGGCCCCTCCAACCATGGAGGTTGTTGATGTCGACGTCGTCGCGCCGCGCCTGCCGACCCTGACACCCGCCAGTCCTCCACTTTTGCCTCGCGTGGGCGGTCGCTGAGGGAGTCCTGGACTAAGGGGTCCTCGGACGTCCGGCCTGTTATCTATGGGCCGGACTAATGGGTTGTGAAGACGTGAAGACCGAAGACTACAACGTGTCCGGATTGGACTCTCTGGCGTGGAAGGCAAGCTTGGTGACCGAAGATTCCTTCTTATGTAACCGACTCCATGTAAACTCTAGATCCCCTCGGTGTCTATATAAACTATAGGGGGTAGTCCGAAAAGGGGACCACATATACTCATTACCATATTCATAGGCTAGACTTCTGGGTTTAGCCATTACGATCTCGTGGTAGATCAACTCTTGTAACACTCATATTCATCAAGATCAATCAAGAAGGAAGTAGGGTATTACCTCCATAGAGAGGGCCCAAACCTGGGTAAACATCGTGTCTCCTGTTACCATCGATCCTACACGCATAGTTTGGGACCCCTTACCTGAGATTCGCCGGTTTTGACACTGACATTGGTGCTTTCATTGAGAGTTCCACTGTGTCGTCGGCAGAAGGCTTGATGGCCCCTTCGATCATCAATAATGACGCAGTCCAAGGAGGAACCTTCCTCCCCTGACAGATCTTCGTATTCGGCGGCTTCGTACTGCGGTCCAACTCGCTTGCCCATCTGGAGCAGATCGACAGATATGACCCTGGCCATCAGGTCAGATTTGGGAGCTTGAATTATGTCGCGGACATCCGTGGAGATTTGATCTTCGACAGATTTGAGGCCGCGGCAGCCGCTCCCCATTGCCCCAATGAACATGGCTTAAACCTATCATCGGGCAGCACCCAGGAGATAGCTCCTGTAGCAGCTTCGGCTTTAAATCTGGAGCATATCAAATCGCCCGAAGATGGGAAGCTTGAATCCATCATAGGGGCTACTGATTTCGCGGCGTTGGAGCCGCACGCACATTCCATTTCCTATGGTATCCGCATCAACGAAACCCTAGACTTGCCTCTGACGTCGAACTCCGAACCCTGCGAGCCCACATATACCAAACTCGATCGGTTATCGATCTTCAAGTTCAGCGCCGCAGATGTCTTCCAACACGTGCCCCGGGGTGACATACTAAACTCGCTAAAAAACCCATCCCTGGCAAACGACCCATCGCCGAACTATGTTCGGTTCGAACTTTCAGCGGACAATGGAGAATTTTGTTTCCCACCAGCCACCCAGCTCGTTGCCACTGTTGAAGACCTAACCAACACGCCCGACCCCTGCCCCGAAGACATTGACAGTTTGGACGATGATGAGGGGCAAGGCCAGAGCTTATTACCCGTTCGACACGGGAAGACCACTTCCTGGTATGACAAGTGTATGACACACCTTATGGTGCTCTCGGCGATGATAAGGAGAATCCGGTCGAGAATAAACCGCCTGGTACATAGCCCAAAAACCGGCACCCTAGGCCACATCGCCCAAGAGAAAATACCGCCTACAAAGACCCTGCTGAGGTAGAATCCGAGCAGGATGAACAGGAAGGCGGGCAAGACAGCTCTGAGTAACAGACCACATATGGGGACTCGAAGGACAGCAATTATCTCCCACCCTCCGAGGAAGAGGACATCCTCAGGGACGAAGACTTTATCATGCCCAAGGAACCTCTCGAGCATGAGTGATTTAAACGCCAGCTTTTAGCCATTGCAAGGAGCCTAAGAAAGAAGCAACTGCAGCTTCAAGGAAGCCAAGATCTGATCAATGATAGATGGACCGAGGTCTTGGCAGCCGAAGAACACGGCCTAAGCAGCCCAGTCAAAAGCCACCCAAACAATAGGTGGCTCCCTCAATACGATGGCAGGGCGATGGAGCCCATACCACCATCGAATAATGTGGCAGGCCGACCACAGTTCAGTCCAGTCCAAGCAGCAGCACAAGGAGAGTACCATACCAACCCATCCGGCCGTCAAAACAAAACAACTCAGAGGAATACTGCGATATCGACCAATACACTAAGGGTACAGTAGGACGTACACGATCGACGTACAGATCATGAAGATATATCCCGACCGACGATGATGGTCGCCTATTCGGATGCTATAAAGCTGACCATGCCCAGGCCGGACACCATAAACGGGACCCGCTAGAGGTGCTTCATAGTGTGGCCCAACATAGAGGAGCCGCGCACCATCTCTCCTTCACTAACAAAGTAATGGAGCACGAATTCCCAGACGGGTTTAAACCCATCAACATCGAATCATACGATGGAACAACAGATCTCGCGGTATGGATCGAGGATTACCTCCTTCATATTCACATGGCCCATGGAGATGACCTCCATGCCATTAAATACCTACCTCTCAAGCTTAAAGGGCCAGCTCGATAATGGCTAAACAGTTTGCCAGAAAATTCCATCGGCAACTGGGAATATTTGGAAGACGCCTTTCGAGGCAATTTCCAAGGAACATATGTCTGACCATTATATGTTGATGACTTAAGTCACATTGTCCAAGAGCCCAGCGAGTCAGCCAAGGAGCTCTGGACCAGGTTCTTAGTCAAAAAGAACCAAATTGTCGACTGTTCGGGCGTAGAACCCTTGCGGCCTTCAGACATAGCGTCCAGGACGAATGGCTAGCGCGTCACCTCGGCCAGGAAGGACCCAAATCCATGGCAGCCTTTACCGCTCTAATGACCTGCTTCTGCGCGGGAGAAGACAATTGGCTGGCTCGTAAAAGCAACGACGCCAGCAGCCCGGACACCTCTGAAATCCGAGATGGCAACGGCAAGCCAGGACAAACCGAACACAACAGTCGCAGTAATATACGCCACAAAGCGATGAACGCCGGATTTCACAATCCAAAGCCCGGCCAATGGAAGAAGCCACTAAAGGCAAACCAGGATGGACCGTCCACCCTCGACAGGATATTGGACCAACCTTGTCAGATTCACGGTTAACTTGATATGCCAGCTAACCATACCAACTAAAACTGTTGGGTCTTCAAGCAGGCAGGCAGGCAAGCTTAAGACTGATCACAAGGGGAGGAGGCCACCAGGCGATAAAGACGACTGATCGGCTCGCCAGCAGAATGCCAGGGGGCAGAAACAGTTTCCCTCCGATGTTCGACTACTCTGGGAACACGAATAGCAGTCTGTCTTCTGCCACCCATGTACTGTACTGGAAAAATTTGCACCACGCGCACATCACTATGCACTCAAGATACCATGGGCATCAGCGGAAGCATAATACGGACACTCTACAAGCATTCCCGTAACATTTTCTATCGTCTTACTTCATTTTTCCCTAAAGAACAGCTGACCAGCCGGACATCATCTACAACGGACTCTATCGGAGTCTGAATCCGTATGCTCACCTAAGGGGCTACTTCCGTTAAGGACTCCCCTCCCCGAGGACGGGCGACGCAGACTTGCGACAGGAGGTCCTACAATAACTTTTTGTGGACCGCACTCTTTATTCTGAGCCTGTACTATGCCCTCTTTCCTCTGATCCCGACCCCGTGCATATCAAATAGCCGGGTCCACGGTCTTTTCTTTTTCATTATTATTATATATATACATAAATTTACCGTTGGCACATCGGTCCGTTCTTAGTAAGCCTCATCAGAACTGATCTTCCATACTCTTTTAAGTATTGCCTTAACGGCTGCTCTGTGGATACACCTCTGCATACCCTGCCAGGGGCTCGGCATGGGAACAAATGAGCTGCCAGTAAAAGTCCGAACAGCTCTATAGCGTACTTTGGCGTCACAAGTTTGGCCTTATATGCATCAGCTCCGAATCAATGTCTTGGGTCAATAGTTGGGTTGCCCGGCTCCTGTGTTTGCAACCCTACGTTTCGCTCTATCGGCTAGGGTAGTAAAGAGAGAACTACTGCGACTGTGCCCTGGCCTACACCAGATGAGCACCCCAGTAGAGAAAGCCAAAAACTGACTGTCATGATACGGCGAGATCTGGTCAACCACTTGATGACTTATTGGAATCCTTAGCGATTCTCTATGTAACACGAAGGATCTTTTCATATCAGAGATGCAAGGCACCAGACGCTGCATACACACCAGTGGCTATGTCGTAGCCCCACCATAAAACTCCTCTGGTTAAGTGAAAGTGTTAATTCCTTATAGTCTGATTGCCTGGTTCACCGCATTATCACCTCCTTCATGGACCAAGACGTTCGATAAAGAGTGATTAAATGCTTTACCGAACACCCCCATACTTCCTACGAGGGGGCTGAAGCCGACGACTGGAAAACTTTCAAATTATATTAAAACAACTTCACAGGAGGAATTCAAGCTTTCGAGCAAAACACAAATAGATTAACTATAAAGGTGTCTTTTACAATCATCATACACGTCACTCGAACATTATGTTTTTCGAACATTGACCCTCTATCAAGCGAGCGGCCTCCAGGACGTCTTCAAAGTAACTCTCTGGTTTGAAACGGTCCCTGCCCCGGGAAGGCCCTTCGTAGCGATGTTGACGGCCTTCATCTTTCCCCAAAATGTCTTAACTCGGGCAAGGGCCATCCATGCACCTTCAATGCATGCCGATTGCTTCGCAACATCAATTCATGGCACCACGTCAACAAGCTTCTGCACCAAGCCAAAATAGCTACTCGGAACAGGTTCGGCTGGCCACAGCCGGATTATAACATCCTTCACGGCAGCGGCGGATACCCTATGAAGTGCAGCCCATTGGTACATCTGTTCATTAAGCAGCAGCGGGCGCTTCGACGCACCGAACTGTGACCAAAAAAGCTTCTTCGTTGCATATCCAGCTCACACTTGGTAATACCGCGCTGCATCGGAAGAACTCTTTGCCAAGTCCAAATACTCGTCCGGAGAACTCCACACTAGGTTCAGCTGAGCATAGTCTAGGTCGCTGAAATTAGTCTGCAGCAGAAAAGGCTTTCCAGCCATTATCTCTTTCGCCTGCCGAACCTCCTAACGGAGTGCTCTGGACTCTAATCGCGCTTCTCTTGCCTCCTATCGGGCCTTGTCCACTTCAGCCGTTAAGGCTTCATTCTCCTTCTCAAGAATTTCGCAGTGGCCAGTGGCATTCTCCACAGCAAGTGTCATTGTGGATACCTTCTCCTCGACCTGGCATCGTGCAGCTTGCTCGGCCTTCAGTTCAACCGATGCCTCTTTAGCAGCAGCATCACTAAGCCGGACCCGCTCCTTGGCCCGGGCTAGCTCCGCCCGAAGAGCCTCCATGGCGGCAGCACCATCTGCATTGTATGCACATTTAATATACAACACTTTCCTGCGTCAAGCACACCGGTGTAAAGAATGCTCGAAATACGTACCCTTCATGCGTGGTGCCGAAGAAGTGTTGTAGGGTCCGCCACCCTTATGGGTTAAACTCCCTCATATGAAGAGGTCACCACTGACATGGCAGGATCCGGCGGACTAGCATTCACTACTAGGGAAAAGGCTAGCAGCAGCGCGGGTTTTAGGCCTATCAGCAGCGCGGGTACCCGCACTACCAATAAGGCGCTACAGCTAACTCTTAGTAGTAGCGCTGCCTGTACCGGCGCTACCACTATTGACTATAGCAGCAGCACTTTTCAGGAACGCGCTGCTATTACTTAGCTGTAGCGATATCCCGGTCCAGCGGTACTGTTATATCTTTCACCATTTCCCCATTCCGGCTTCGATAAACTGCAATTTCCAGATACTAGGTACTACTAGATATCAATTTCATAAAGCATTATAGGTACTAGGTAGTACTCCCTCGGTTCAAAATTACTCGTCGTGGTTTTAGTTCAAATTTGAACTCAAACCACGACAAGTAATTTGGAACCGAGGGAGTACTAGATAACAATTTCATATATACTCAACATGCATCCTCAAGCAGTACAAGGTGACATCGACGACAATCATCATATTTAGTTCTAGATGATATCGACGACGATCATCATATGTAGTTCTACAGGATATCAATGACGATCATCATATGTAGTTCTAGATGATATAGCCACATACACATATGTAGTTCTAGATGATATCGATGACGATCATCATCCTCAAGCCTGGGCGGTGGGTGTTCCTGATAGTAATTAGGATGGCCTATCCAGCACGAAGATTATTGCCAACGAGGATTCTCTTCCACCCAACCGAGTTCAAGTGTGTGCGACCATCTGTGCCCATGCGGTAAGTACATGTGGTGATGGAGCCCCTTGCGGTAAGGCGTAGTCCAACTGAGCCTTCTTCATCAGGCTCGATACCACAACTCACAGATAGGTTCTTTGGCAATCTCTGAATAAGAAAAACATATCAATTAATAAATAGCCTAAGCATGTGATCAGACTCTACACTAAAGTATATCATCGACTAGATTTGTAAGTATAACAATACAACATGTATATATCATCAAATTACTACATGCAGTATGTATAACATACCATTTCATGCCGATCAACCATGATACTTGTCAGGCTGGTCACGAATGGCACCCCGACAAAGTCATCACGTGGCAGAATTATGTCCCATAGGTTGCACACCTCCTCCTCGCTCAGCCTCATTCTTTGAGCTATGATGGCTTCATGAAGTGGGTTCTCATCATCTTCATTGAGTGGGTCCTCATTATCTTCGTCATATTCATCATTTTCCACCAGGTTGATATAAATGACAACCAGCTTGGGTCTTTCTGCTCTGAAGGAGAATCTGATCAACTCACCACTAGTAAGACGCATGCGAGCGAGGAAACGGGCCCATCCATCTCCTCCAATCTGCAACATATTGCGTCCTTCTCGACCTCCATAGTGTACGGCCCCCCAGGAGCCTCAAATGTCAAAGTGTCTCATGTCAGCTTGTTGAATTTCAACCTCACATTGCATGGGACGATCTGTGTAAGAAAAGCAAAACGACACAATGCAGTAATGCCAACACTAAAAATAAAATAGTTGTTACATTTCATCTAATTTCTTACCACCGCATGACGAAAACTCGGATGGAAGTAGATGCCGAACAGCTTGCCAGTTGCAAGGACACTAAAAATAAAATAGTTGTTACATTTCATCTAATTTCTTACCGCCGCATGACGAAAACTCGGATGGAAGTAGATGCCGAACAGCTTGCCAATTGCAAGGCTGCTGGCGCACCTTGACTTGCACAGTCGACATAGTGGTGGTGGTGGTGGCGCCATTTTACTAAATCAACTAAATCAAAATGTTCTAAATCAACTAGCCGACTAAATCAACTAAATCAACTAGCCTACTAAATAAACTAAATCAAAATGTTCTAAATCAACTAAATCAACTAGCCTACTAAATCAACTGAATCATATCAACTAAATCGACTAAATCAACTAGCATACTAAATCAACTAGCATACTAAATCGACTAGCATACTAAATCAACTAAATCAAAATGTTACATATGAAAGCCTACTAAATCAAAATGTATCAGGGAGGAGGGACAAGGAGGGGCGACTCGAGGAGGGAGAAGATAGTAGGACAGAGGAGGAAGGCGGAGCGAGGAGGGGCCGGCCGGCGGCTAGTGGAGGGAGGACGGATCGAGGAGGAAGGCGGAGCGAGGAGGGGGCGGCCAGCGGCGAGTGGAGGGAGGACGGAGGAGGATGAGGTGACAGCGGCGCAGATCGGGGGAGGGGCAACGGGGGAGGACCGGCGGCGCGGGGGGTGAGGAGGAGACCGTGAGTGTGTGTGAGTGTGATCTGTGGATGAGGCTAGTGAGATCTGTAGTTAATTTAGCAGTAGTGATTATTGCCTGAATGCGCTGCTGCTACGTTACATAGCAGTAGCGCTGTCTATTTTAACGCGCTGCTACTATAACTGGCCTCGCGGCGGCATCCTGGGAATTTTAGCAGTAGCGCCGCTTGGAGTGCGCGCGCTACTGATAAACTTGTTTCAGCAGCGAGTTTCCACAGCCCGCGCTACTGCTACTTACCAGCAGCGCCTGATTTTATAGCGCGCTGCTGGTAAGATTCTGTGTATAGGCTTTTCCCTAGTAGTGATTATTTGAACGACATTCACAAGATTGATGCCCTTCTCAATAAGGCTTCGGCTGCGACTTTGCAGAGTATGCACTTCATTGACGGATCCCCAGTCCAATCCCTTATTGACCCATGAAGCAAGCTGAACTGGAGGGCCGGATCGGAAACGTAGGTGTAGCCGCCCACTTGGAGCTCTGCGGCTCATTGACATAAAACCAACCCTGCTGCTACAGGTCTGAAGATTTGGCGAAAGATCCCTCGAGCCAAACCGCGCCAGCCAGTTTGCCTATTATGACACTGCGGCACTCTGCCTGCTCCTCCTCTGCCACCTGCGGCCTCACATCAAAGGTCTTGAGCCACAAACCAAAGTGTGGAGGAGTCCGGAGTAAGGCCTCACATGTGATGATAAATGTTGAGATGAGGAGAATAGAGTCCTGGGTCAGATCCTGAAAATCTAGCCCATAGTAGAACATGATTGTAGGTGTCAAAACCGGCGGATCTCGGGTAGGGGGTCCCGAACTGTGCGTCTAAGGCGGATGGTAACAGGAGGTGGGGGACACGATGTTTACCTAGGTTCGGGCCCTCTCGATGGAGGTAATACCCTACTTCCTGCTTGATTGATTTTAATGATATTAGTATTACAAGTGTTGATCTACCACAAGATAGTAGAGGCTAAACCCTAGAAGCTAGCCTATGATATGATTGTTGTTGTCCTACGGACTAAACCCTCCGGTTTATATCGACAACGGAGGGGGCTAGGGTTACATAGAGTCGGTTACAAGGGAGGAGATCTACATATCTGTATTGTCAAGCTGGCCTTCCACGCCAAGGAGAGTCCCATCTGGACACGGGACGAAGTCTTCAATCTTGTATCTTCATAGTCCAACAGTCCGGCCAAAGGATATAGTCCGGCTCTCCGGAGACCCCCTAATCCAGGACTCCCTCAGTAGCCCCTCAACCAGGCTTCAATGACGATGAGTCCGGCTCGTAGATTTGTCTTTGGCATTGCAAGGCAGGTTCCTCATCCGAATACTCCATAGAAGATCTTGAACATGAGGATAGTGTCCGGCTCTGCAAAACAAGTTCCACATACCACCATAGAGAGAATAATATTTCGACAAATCTCATCTGCTGACACGTTTAGAAACATGACATCATGCCATGGCCTAGTCATTGTTCGAACCGTTTTTCTCAACCAGCACTACACATATCGCGAGGCAGTTTTCTTGACACGTCTTGTCGAAGAAGAGATCGTGTCCCCTTATCACGGGATTCTCATCAATATGGGTATGGGTAACCCAACCGCTCCATCAATTACGACGCTCGGGGAATAAGCGATTTTACCAGGTAAGTGGGGAGGCGCATCGCCTCTTTCGCCCTTATAAAGGGACAAAGATTCACCCTTTTTACCCATGCCTTCTTCCTCCTTGCTTATCCATTCTCGTGCACTCGAGCTCCAGTGCCCAAGTTCGCTTCTTTCTCCTTAAACCACTCCAAGCATGTCCGGAGCAGGAGGCAAGTGGATGGTGTCCTCTGTCACGGAGGAGGACGTCACAAAGCTACGGGAAGCCGGATATCTGGTCGCGGATATCGGGCACCGGCTACCAGATGCGGGGCAGATCATCCCTACGCCCGAACCCCATGAGAGGGTAGTTTTCCTTACCCACTTTGTTCGCGGACTGGGATTTCCCCTTCACTCGTTTATCTGTGGGCTCATGTTCTACTACGGGCTGGATTTTCATGATCTGGCCCCCAATTTCATCCTCAACATCTCAGCGTTTATCATCGTGTGCGAGGCCTTCCTCCGCATCAGGCCCCACTTCGGCCTGTGGCTCAAGACCTTCAATGTTAAACCAAAGGTGGTGGTCGGCCAGCAAGCGGAGTGCAGAGGCTCCATGGTTGGGAAAATGCCTAATGTCACTTGGCTTGAAGGCTCCTATGTGGAGACCATAAAGGGGTGGCAATCAGTGTGGTTCTACATCACTGAGCCGCACGACACCAACTGGGTGGCGGCCCCCGAGTTTCGATCCGGAATACCCACGCGGCTCACCTCCTGGAAAGAGAAGGGCCTGTCCCGGGGTTCCCCGGTAGAGTTGATCGGACTCCAGACCTGCATCAAGAACATGATGAGCAAGAAAATCAAGCTCGTCAACGTGGTCCAGGTCATGCTCTTCCACTGGATCCTCCCGTGTCAACGACGGGTATTCAATTTGTGGGAGTTCGACCCGGCCAAGCACTAGACTTTGCGATAGCTCTTCGACACGATGCACAAGGACGTCTCGAAGGTGCTATTCAAGGGCGTTGAGGTATATAGATGCATTAATTAAATAAGAGATATTGTGATATCCCAACAAAATATCCATGTTCCAAACATGGAACAAGCTCCAATCTTCACCTACAACTAACAATGCTATAAGAGGGGCTGAGCAAAGCGGTGACATAGCCAAACAACGGTTTGCTAGGACAGGGTGGGTTAGAGGCTTGGTTTAACAACATGGGAGGCATGATAAGCAAGTGGTAGGTATCGCAACCTAGGCATAGCAAAAGAGCGAGCATCTAGCAAGCGAAGATAGAAGTGATTTTGAGGGTATGGTCATCTTGCCCAAAATCCCGCAAGGAAGAAGAACGATTCCATGAAGAAGACAAACGGATGTAGATGAACGGGTCCTCACAAACGTGACATTACCGGAACCAACCCGAAGAAGCAACACCGGAAAGAATCACACAACATAGTAAACAAACAACACATGAACATGGTATGATATGCGGGATGCGGTATGCGGTGCATATGCATGATTTGGAAAGGA
Source organism: Triticum dicoccoides (assembly GCF_002162155.2). NCBI lineage: Eukaryota > Viridiplantae > Streptophyta > Magnoliopsida > Poales > Poaceae > Triticum > Triticum dicoccoides. The sequence goes on along the minus strand of NC_041388.1, from coordinate 456,419,186 downwards.
ATGATTGATATTGGCCTCAACTTGGAAATCCAAGAGTGCCACTGGTAAGATGAGGTGATTTCGGTTGAAATCGATATAAAGATCACCAGAATCGGATGCACGGTTTGGAAATGGCAAGCAAAACAAATATGGCACCACTCTGCGGTAATCAGCATGTAGCCATCTAAATGCATCAAGATAAATATGCTACAACACTCAAACATGGCAATCAAATACATGGCAGGGATCTACTCAAGAAGCTTAACAAAAGGTGAACACTGAGCTACGCTAATTCACTAAATAACAGGTTCAAACAAGCATGGCAAAAGTGCAAAAGATAACAGGTTTCAGACTTAGTGAAATTAACACAAGTCTGGAATTTAACAGCAGGAAGCAATCTTTAGAGCATGAAAACTACATGCTACAGGAACATATCATGGAAAAGCAAGGCATGGCATGAAGCTACTCAAAGCACTTAACAAAAGTCCCTTAGTGACATTGAGCCAAAAGGGATCATAAAATACAATTGCAAGCATGTGAACATGGCAAAAATATAAACAGATTCAGACTTAGTGAAAAACTGGAGGATGCAAATCAGTTAACGAGTAGGCATGTTTACGAGCTCGATGCACTCACTACAGAGCATGGCATGACAAACTAAGCATACACCCATCAAGAATACATAGCATTGAATCTAGACATGGCAAGAACAACATTATAGCATGCACGGATCAATAGCAACAACCTCGGCAAAATCGCTAATCATGTCAACGATCTGCCAGGAACATTTTATAGCAAAAGTAGAGCTCGATTGACTCAAGCTATAGTGCTCCATAAATTCAAACAAAGACATGGATGGATAGAGCACCACAATATTACCAAAACATCCTTACTGATCATCCTCAAAAGAGGCACGAATCACTAGGAAACAACATGAACATATGGCATAAGGGCAAACACAGGACAATGACTTAGTGAAATTCTAAGTCCCTGAAATCAGCATTACCGATTGCGCTACTTTGCAAGCTTGTGCTAGTCACCACATAGATCACAAAAATACATGGCAAGCACCTCTATAAAGATGGCATGGCATATAACAAAGCACATGTAGAGCTCAGGATCATAGCATGCACGTATTAATCATGGCAAAAAATGACAAAATGCCATTTGATGAAACAGATCTGACAAATTCCTCAGGTAGCCCTCTTCCAATAGAATTTTGGGCATCAAGATGAGCTCAAAAGAAAATGATGCAATGAGATGGAATGATGTACTTTTCGAGACGAACATTTTGATATGCTACATGCACGAATCGGAGTTACGGTGAGGGAGTTATGACATGATGAAAATGCCAAAAATACTAGGGACTTAGTGGAAATTTTACCCTTCGGGTCTAGGGTTGACTTTGGCATGGAAGTCGAGGCAGGGCCGGATCTCGTCGGAGAGTCGCCGGAGAGCGGGGAGACTACCGGAGAGAGGGATCTGGCGAAGGAGCGCCTGGATCCGACGAGGAGGAAGCCGGGGGGACCGGATCCGGCGATGTCTTGGCGAAGGAGAGGCCCGGCCGCAGGCCGCGAGCTTGATCGGCGGCGGCTGCGCGGGACTTCCGGTGAAGCAGGCGCGGTGCCTGGTGGCAGGGGCGGCACGCTGGATCTGGAGGAGCTCCTCTCCTCCCGGATCGGGGCGAAGGCGGCGCCGGCAGGGAGGAGTGGAGGCGCGGATCGGCGGTTGGCGGCGGAGATCTCGCCGGCAGGAGGCGGCGCGCTGCGGTGGTCGGCGCAGCTCCGGTGGACAGAACTCAAGAAGACGGCGGGCACGCGCGGGGTCCTCAT
>NC_041388.1:456404105-456416955 GCF_002162155.2 Triticum dicoccoides | reverse complement strand
GCGCGGGGGCGGGCGGGCCGGCCGTGGGCCTCGCGGGCCGCGGCGGCGGAGGGACTGCCGGCGCCATGTGTCGCACGCGGGTTGGCTGGGCGCGGCGGCGGGACGAAACGGACATGTCCGGGTGGCGAGGTTTTGTCCGGTGGCGATGAGGGAGTTGGATCTAGGGTTTGTACCGCGAATATTTCGAAGGGGGTCACATATATATAGGTAGAGGGAGCTAGGAGAGTCCAAATGAGGTGCGGTTTTCGGCCACGCGATTGTGATCGAACGCTCTAGATGATGGAAGGGTTTTTGGTGGGTTTTGGGCCACTTTGCAGGGGTGTTGGGCTGCAACACAAATGAGGCCTTTTCGATTCCTCGGTTAATTGTTGGGGTATCAAATGAAGTCCAAATGACACGAAACTTGACAGGCGGTCTACCGGTAGTAAACCAAGGCTGCATGACAAGTCTCGGTCCAATCCGCAAACGTTTAACACCCACCCACGAAAAGAGGTAGAAAGGGACACCGGGTGACATAGGAGCGCCGGATTGCAAAACGGACAACGGGGAAAATGCTCGGATGTATGAGACGAATATGTATGCAAATGAAATGCACATGATGACATGATATGCAATGCATGACATGCAAGCAAAGACAAGGCAACAACAGCGAATAACTGGAGGACACCTCGCACATCGGTCTCGGGGCATTATAGTAACCCAACCGCTCCATCAATTACGATGCTCGGGGAATAAGCGATTTTACCAGGTAAGTGGGGAGGTGCATTGCCTCTTCCGCCCTTATAAAGGGACAAAAATTCACCCTTTTTACCCACGCCTTCTTCCTCCTTGCTTATCCATTCTCGTGCACTCGAGCTCAAGTGCCCAAGTTCGCGTCTTTCTCCTTAAACCACTCCAAGCATGTCCGAAGCGGGAGGCAAGTGGATGGTGTCCTCTGTCATGGAGGAGGACGTCACAAAGCTACGGGAAGCCGGATATCTGGTCGCGGACATCGCTCACCGGCTGCCAGATGCGAGGCAGATCATCCCTACGCCCGAACCCCATGAGAGGGTAGTTTTCCTTACCCACTTTGTTCGCGGACTGGGATTTGGCGTTCGCGAAGAAAGGGCGAATAGAGGATCAAATAATGACTCTGGAGTCTAATCAGAATATGTCGATGTGCATATGCAGGCTTCACTGTTGGCTGCTACTGCACGTACTGCGGAAGTCGCTGCACTGAAGCAGGACCTTCAGCGGTCCGAGGAAGAGCTTGGCCTTACCAAGAGGCAGCTCGTGGAGAGCAAAGGTAAGCAATACCTTGTCTATATATTAAAAAGAAATTCAGTTGTGAAATAATAGGATCATCATGAATTTGCTAGGGGCCACGACCGAGGTGGCAACCCTGAAGAAGGCGCTGTCCGAGGCCGTAGACAAAGCGGCCAATGAGCGCATTGAGCGGGAAAAGCAAGAAGCCCGTGTAGGCGAGGTGCAGCAATACCTCGAGGCTCTCGCCATAAAACACGAGTCCTTGGAGCTTGACTCTAAGACGCGAGAGTCCAATCTTGCGAAGGCGCTCGAGAGCGCACAGAGCGCCAAGGCTGAAGCCCACAAGGCCCTCCAGGAGATTGATGCGGTGAAGAAGATAGCAACCGGTAAGGCATTCATTATGCAAAGCAAGCATGTGAAGGAGACTTTCCTTTTAATTACCCTAGTTCGGAGCTCTCCAGGAGCGTTCGCAGAGCTTCCCTGTAGCGTGCTGGATGGCGCAGAGTTTTACCGAGCTGAGGAGGGGAGCTCGACGGAAAAGTTGTTCTGGTCTCAGTATACTGGGACCAAACACCCAATGCCCTTGAGCGACCAGCTGAAGCAACTGGTCGAGCTTCACAAGGCGGCCGAACATGCCATGAAGGATCTCATAGTCCGGATGTGGCCTGGCGATCCCCTGCCTAATAGCTACTTCGGTCTGGTGAGGCAGCTTGTGGATGCCTGCCCACGGCTTGAAGTCATAAAGCGGTCTGTCTGCATCGAGGGTGTGCTCAATGCTTTTGCCAGGCGAAGGTGCACTGAGCGAAGTTGGACGTCGTAAAGCTGGTGAAGGAGGGGCCGCCGGAGGGCAAGGAGCATCGCCACCTCGAAATGTATTATGACGGTGTCCTAAAGGGTTCCCGCCTTGGGGCGAAGGAATGTGCTAGAGATGTAATTTTTGAATGAACATGCTCATGTGATCCTGTAATGTGAAACGAGTTCATTTGCGCTATGCAACGCTTTTTGAATTTAAAATATTACCTTCTGTGCGGCCGTTTATAAAATCTGAGAGTTGGCCAGTCGTCGGCTTCTACCCCCATGTAACTAGTACTGGGGTGTTCGGGATAAACCTCAACACTCTTTATCCCAATTTTGGGTCCTTCGAGGGAGGTGTTCAGCACAACGAACTAGGCAATCGGACTATAAGGCTTCATCACTCTCACTTAGCCATAGAAGTCTACAATATTAAATTTTGGTGAAGCCCCTAGTATTCGGAAGGCCGAATTTGGGGCGCTATATACGCCTAAGTCGGGCAAGGCTGACTCCTCGCCCGAAGCGGAAAAAGTCTTTATTTACTTGAGACCTCTCGAACAGCGACCAGCTCTCGGCTTATCATGACAGTCAGTTTTTGGCTTTCTGTACTGAGGTGCTCATCCGGAAGAACCGGGACACAATCGCAGTAGTTATCCCAGCGCTACCTTAGCTGATATAGCGGAACGTAAGGTGCCAAAACATGGGAGCCGGGCAAACCAAACTATTGAACCAAGACATGATTCGGAGCTGATGCATATAATGCTATAAGTTCGGGGTGCTGCACCGTCGAAAGTGTTCGGACTTCTCACAACATATTATGGGTAAACGAAAGCCCCTGGCATACTGACCGTACCAGAATGTACGGGTGCAAGTTGTCATAAATGAAAATATAAGAAAAAAGGGATGGATAATGCAATAATAGACTAATGCTATGCATTGTTATTTAAATAATACGTCGAAGAGTACTGATACAAGTAGTGAAATAAGCAAAAAATAGGACTATTTGACATGTCCTATGCAAGGGCAAGCTGTGTATGGGTATTAAAAAGTAGGTATGTTGATTGTTATTAGACACCACCTGGGGGTTCCCTTGTACGTCTTAGCTTCTTGCCTCCTTGGTTGTTCCTTCCCATAATGTGTCCGGCAATCATACTGTTGGAAAGGGCTTCCAGAGAGTAAGGTCCAGAAAGAGAAAAAATGATAAAGGTATGCAGCCCCTAGGGCGTTTAAGCCGCATTGCGGGACGTGCCCTGATCATGCCCCCGCCTATGCCCATGGTATTTTCATTGCGTAATTATGTACGCGCGGCACGAATTTCGTCGCTTGACTGGGACTAGGACGGGGGCCGAATTGCTAGGCGAGCTCTGAACGTGCCAGGTGATCCTATTGCAGGTTACTCCGGACTCGCTTGACGGTGTCCGGGGGCTATATCGCCGGATTGGCAGTTTGCCTTAAAAGGCTGCTTTGTGCTTCTACTGCGAGGGCCGCAGTGTGCTCTTCCGTGCAGAGCGAGTGTTCTGTGTTTCCATTGACTATTATGACCCCCTAGGTCCTGGCATCTTGATCTTGAGGTATGCGTAATGCGGTACCGCATTGAATTTTGCAAATGCGGTTCGCCCGAGCAGTGCGTGATAGCCACTGCGGAATAGGACGATATCGAAGATTAACTCCTTGCTTCGGAAGTTTTCCGGAGATCCGGCGACCACTTCTAGTGTGATTGAGCCCGTGCAATGGGCCTCTACACCTGGGATGACGCCCTTAAAGGTGGTTTTGGTGGGTTTGATCCTCGAGGGATCTAATACCCATTTTGCGCACCGTATCCTGATAGAGTAGGTTCAGGCTGCTGCGCCGTCCATAAGGACTCGAGTGGGGTGAAATCCATCGATGATGGGGTCTAGGACCAATCAGGCGGACCCGCCATGACGGATACTAGTGGGGTGGTCCCTGCGATCGAAGGTGATCGGACAAGAGGACCATGGGTTAAACTTTGGGGCGACGGGCTCCATCGCCTAGACGTCCCTTAGTGCACGCTTCCGTTCCCTCTTGGGAATGTGGGTTGCGTATATCATGTTCACCGTCTTCACTTGTGGGGGTAACCTCTTTTGTCCTCCCGTGTTCGGCAGCCGGGGTTCCTCCTCGTCATCACTATGCAGCCCCTTGTCCTTGTTTTCGGCATTCAACTTGCCGGCCTGCTTGAACACCCAGCATTCTCTGTTGGTGTGATTGGCTGGCTTATCGGGGGTGTCGTGGATTTGACATGAGCGATCAAGTATGTGATCCAAACTGGACGGTCCCGAAGTACTTCTTTTGAATGGCTTTTTCCACTGACCGGATCTAGAGCCTCTGAACCGGCATTGATTGTCATATCATCGGCGTTATCGCCGTTGTTGCGGCACTTGTTTCTGTTACGACGTGGTCTATCGTTGGCATCTTTAGTATCCGAAGTCTCGGATTCCTTGATGTGTTGTTGCTGCGAGCCGGCCAGCTATCCTCGCCTGCGCAAAAATGGGTCATGAGTGTTGTGAGGGCTGCCATAGACTTCGGCTTCTCCTGGCCGAGGTTCCAGGCGAGCCACTCGTCACAGTTGTTATGCTTGAATGCTGCTAAGGCCTCTGCATCCGGACAATCGATAATTTGGTTTTTCTTAGTTAGGAACCGTGTCCAGAATTGCCTGGCCGATTCCCCTGGCTGCTGAGTTATATGACTCAAGTCATCAGCATCCAGTGGTCGCACATAAGTTCCCTAGAAGTTGTCAAGGAATGCATCTTCCAAATCCTCCCAACTGCCGACGGAGTCTGGTGGCAAGCTATTCAGCCAATGACGTGCTAGTCCTTTGAGTTTTAGTGGGAGGTACTTGATGGCATGTAGATCATCATCGCGAGCCATGTGGATGTCGAGGAGGAAATCCTCAATCCATACAGCGGGATCTATTATACCATCATACGATTCAATACTTATGGGTTAAAAACCCTCAGGGAATTCGTGATCCATAACTTCATCAGTGAAGCATAGGGGGTGTGCGGCGCCTCTGTGTCGGGCTATATCACGACGTAGTTCATATGAGTCTTGTCTGCTGTATTCGGCCCGACCGGATTTACTTTTAGTGTATCTGGCGTGATGGTCATCATCCTGCGTTGGCGCGCGCCCCCGTGACCCGTATATCGACCTTGCAAGTTCTGCCCTGCTTTCCAATACGTCTCGCAGGTCCCGTGTGTTGCCCTGGGCCTTGGTATTTTTGTTTGAGTGGCGGTGGGGTGCAGGCTGAATTTCAGGCTGAAACGCCTATCTGGCTCGGCCACGAGGTGGCCGGTCAACCACATCGTACACTAGTGATGTAGGTTTCAATGCTTCCTCCTCGAGTTGGGGTAGCGACCTGCGCTTTGGGTAGCTCTTGGACACTAGTAGAAAAACGACTTTTAGTACCGGTTCGTAAGGACATTTAGTACCGGTTCTGGAACCGGTACTAAAGGGTGGGGACTAAAGGTCCCCCCCCTTTAGTCCTGGTTTAGCACGAACCGGGACCAAAGGCCCACCACGTGGCACGAGGCGCGCCGTGGTTTTGGGGACCTTTAGTCCGGGTTGGTGGATTTTTTTATATTTTTTGAAATAAAGCAAAAACAGCCCGCCTACTGGGCTGGCACGGCCTGCACACGACTAGAAACCCAACCTCTAGTTGGGCCAGGATGCAAGCCCGTACGGCCCAGTAGGCCCCACAGGGTAGAAGACATGCAATAGGCCCACAAAGGCCTGCTTAGAGAGGATCTCGACACGGTAGCCACGGCGGGGCTTATAAACCGGTGCGAGCTCCTCTCAACTAGCGAGGTGGGACTAAACATTGTGCACTGCGGGTGGCAGTGCACCACCTTTAGTACCGGTTGGTGGCTTCAACCGGTACTAAGGGGGGGGGGGTCTTTAGTACTGGTTGGAGCCACCAACCTATACTAAAGGCCACCAGCTTTAGTACCGGTTGGAGCCACCAACCCGTACTAAAGGCCACCACCTCTTTAGTACCGGTTCGTGCCACAAACTGGTACTAAAGATTCGCCACTAACCGGCACAAATGAGCGCCGCCCGCCTAGCCGTTAGAACTGGCACTATTGGTCACATTAGTGCTGGCTCAAATACAAACCGGGACTAATGAGCTGAACATTTGACCCTTTTTCTACTAGTGGGAGGGGGGCTCGAGTTCGTATTCCTCGGCCGCAAGGACTTCAGTCCATTTGTCTACTAGCAAATCTTGATCAGCTCAAAGATGTTGTTGCTTTTTCTTCAAGCTATTTGTTGTGGCTATAAGCCAGCGCTTGAAGCGCTCCTGCTCGACGGGATACTCAGGCATGATAAATTCTTAGTCACCGAGGCTCACCTCGTCTTCGGAGAGAGGCATGTAATTGTCCTCCTCTGATTCTCCATTTGCTGCCCGCTCTGGAGGGCTAGCTTGTTCACCATCCCGCTCTAAATCTTGCTAGAGGGGATTGTTGTCGTCTTCAGCACTATCTGGAGTGTTATTGTCTCTTGTGCCGGTATCACTACTTTTGCTATGGCGGGACTAAGAGCGGCGCCGCTAACGTTGGCGCTTGGGTTGCTTCTTGGAGGGGTCATCCTCCGCTGTCTCGTCGCCATTGCCTTCTTTGGGGGTGTCCACCATGTATATATCATATGATGAGGTGGCGGTCCAACGCCCTGTGGGCGGTGGTTCCTGTTCGTATCCTGCATCATCGTCCATACCGTCGATGTCTTCAGAATCGAAGTCGAGCATGTCGGTCAAATCGTCGACAGTGGCTACTAAGTGGGTGGTGGGTGGGGAGCGAATTTCTTCGTCGTCCGCATCCCATTCTAGCCGGGCATAGTTCGGCCAAGGTTCTCCTAACAAGGAGAGAGACCTTAATGAATTTAGCACGTCGCCAAAAGGTGAGTGCTGAAAGATATCCGTGGAGGTGAACTCCATGATCGGCGCCCAATCGGATTCGATAGGCACGGTCGCAGGCGGCTCGGAGTCTGTGGCTGGAGACGAATCCAGTGGTTCGGCAACACGGCTCTCGTAAGGGGTGAAGTCAGTATCCGGCTCCATCGCCACTGAGAGTGCGGCCTCCATGGCGGGGTCTATCCCCCCGTCCTCGGATGGTGCAATTTGCTCCGGATTGAGGGCCGGAGTAGTTGCAGGTGTGATCTCCCGAACACTGTCCGACGGAAGAGTTACGTCATGCTCATCGTGATTGTGCGGCGCACCTGACATGGGCTCGAATCCGTCGAAGATCAAGTCTCCATGGATGTCAGCATTGTAGCTTAAGTTTCCAAACCTGACCTGATCGCCAGGGGCGTAGCTCTCGATCTGCTCCAGATGGCCTAGCGAGTTGGCCCGCAGTGCGAAGCCGCCGAATACGACGATCAGTCCGGGGAGGAAAACCTCACCCTGGACCACATCGTTACCGATGATCGAAGGATCCATCAAGCCTTACGGTGACGGCATAGTGGAACTCTCAATGAAAGCACCAATGTCGGTGTCAAAACCGGCGGATCTCGGGTAGGGGGTCCCGAACTATGCGTCTAAGGCGGATGGTAACAGGAGGCAGGGGACATGATGTTTACCCAGGTTCGGGCCCTCTCGATGGAGGTAATACCCTACTTCCTGCTTGATTGATCTTAATGATATGAGTATTACAAGAGTTGATATACCACGAGATCGTAGAGGCTAAACCCTAGAAGCTAGCCAATGATATGATTGTTGTTGTCCTACGAACTAAACCCTCCGGTTTATATAGACACCAGAGGGGGCTAGGGTTACACAGAGTCGGTTACAAGGGAGGATATCTACATATCCGTATTGCCAAGCTTGCCTTCCACGCCAAGGAGAATCCCATCCGGACACGGGACAAAGTCTTAAATCTTGTATCTTCATAGTCCAACAGTACGGCCAAAGGATATAGTCCAGCTGTCCGGAGACCCCCTAATCCACGACTCCCTCAATGAGTCCCCGGATTAAGGGGTTAAGCACGAACCCTAGCCCGTGAAGGAAGTGAGACACAAATACAACCCTCTCGCCAGATCTGGGGGTCGGTATGACTTGCCCTTGCGTCAGAAGCCAATGAAGTATTTCTGAGGTCAGGTACCTCTCTATGCAAAGCTCCGCAATGTCCTCCTCCGTGAAATAAGAGGCCACCCACTGGCCCTGATGGTTGGATCCGGATATGACTAAGGCTGGTGGTGATTTGAACCCGAAGGTTGGAACTTGGGTGGCTGGAATTGAGGAAGGAGCAAGCGCAAGGAAGAAGAAGAGGCAGGCTCTCTGTAAAAATGCCACGGATATTGGGCGTCTCTCCCAGGGTCTCTAAACTTACCTATCACCAAGGAGTTGTACCCGAGGGACGGTTGGGTTACCCACGCCTGCATTAATGAAAATCTCATAAATACAGGGACACTATCTCTGCCCTGACGAGACGTGCCAGTAAAACCGCACCCCGAGATGTGGGGCGGCTCGCTAGCTGTTGGTTGGAAATAGCAACTAGGCAGGCATGATGTGATGTCATAAACAATTATCAACAAGTTGAGCTCGCAGGATATTATACTCGCTGCATATAGGTCCGGATATACTTACTTCGCCTGAAGACTGCTCTGGAGTTCGGAAGGAGGGAACCCGCCTTGCAATGCCGAAGACAAATCTGCGCGTCGGACTCCTTGTCATTGAAGCCAGGTTCAGGGGCTACTGAGGGAGTCCTGGACTAAGGGGTCCCCGGACGTCCGGCCTGTTATCTATGGGCCGGACTAATGGGCTATGAAGATGTGAAGACCGAAGACTGCATCGTGTCCGGATTGGACTCTCCCTGGCGTGGAAGGCAAGCTTGGCGACTGAAGATTCCTTCTTATGTAACCGACTCCATGTAAACCCTAGATTCCCTCGGTGTCTATATAAACCGTAGGGGGTAGTCCGGAAAGGGGACCACATATACTCATTACCATATTCATAGGCTATACTTCTAGGGTTTAGCCATTACGATCTCGTGGTAGATCAACTCTTGTAACACTCATATTCATCAAGATCAATCAAGCAGGAAGTAGGGTATTACCTCCATAGAGAGGGCTCGAACCTGGGTAAACATCGTGTCCCCTGTCTCCTGTTACCACCGATCCTTGACGCACAGTTCGGGACCCCCTACCCGAGATCTGCCGGTTTTGACAACGATAGTCGCCATTGCCTCATGGCTTTCGGCGTCCCGCTTCACAGCCCTCCGCGGCTTCCATGCCAGCTCATGGAGCCCGGCAGCGCTGGGACTGACGAACGGCGTCGCACCTGGGACACAGCTCCCTGGCAGATCCTCGGAGGAGGACGAGCACAACGGGAACACATCTCGTCGCTGGTGAACGCCACTGCGGCCACGTGCGTGGAGGTGGCGCTGGCTGGCCTTGTGCTCTCCACCTGGTTCTGTCTCGTGAGGATTGGGGATCGAGCATCCTGGGATTTGTTTCCTTTGTTGGTCTTCTTATCCATTCGATCGACCAGGTTGACTGCCATACGTGGTCTTACGCATGCAGTTGGAAGGCGCCAGCTCACCTTACTATTTGTTTAATAACTAGTGTTTGGTTTAGTGCTACACAAGTTCAGTTTATCAACAATCTAGTGTTATAATAGTAGTTTTAGCAGTATTTTTATTTCTACTCTACACCTGTTTATTACTGTTTCTTTGTCGAGTAGAATGTATTCCAAATTATTGAAGATGTATATATTTCCATGTTTGTGATACATCTCCAACGTATCTATAATTTTTGATTGCTCCATGCTATTATATTATCTATTTTGGATATTAAAGGGCTTTATTTTACACTTTTATATCATTTTTGGGACAAACCTACTAACTGGAGGCCCAGCCCAAATTGCTGTTTTTTGCCTATTTTAGGGTTTTACAGAAAAGGAATATCAAACAGAGTCCAAACGGAATGAAACCCTCGGGAACGTGATTTTCTCAACAAACGTGATCTAGGAGACTTGGAGTGGGCGTCAAGAAACGATTGAGGAGGGCACTAGGGAAGAGGGCACGCCTACCCCCCTGGGCGCGCCCTCCACCCTCGTGGACCCCTCGTTGCTCCACCGACCTAATTCTTCCTCCTATATAAGTCCACGTACCCCGCGAACATCCAGGAGCACCACGAAAACCTAATACCACTGTCGCAACCTTCTGTACCTGAAAGATCCCATCTTGGGGCCTTTTCCGGAGCTCTGCTGGAGGGGGCATTCATCACGGAGGGCCTCTACATCAACTCCATGGCCTCTTCGGTGATGTGTGAGTAGTTTACTTAAGATCTTCAGGTCCATATTTATTAGCTAGATTGCTTCTTCTCTCTCTTTGGATCTCAATACAAAGTTCTCCTTGATTCTCTTGGAGATCTATTCGATGTAATCTTCTTTTGCGGTGTATTTGGCGAGATCCGATGAATTGTGGGTTTATGATCCAGTTTATCTATGAACAATATTTGAATCTCCTGTGAATTCTTTTATGTGTGATTGGTTTATCTTTGCAAGTCTCTTCGAATATCAGTTTGATTTGGCCTACTAGATTGATCTTTCTTGCAATGGGAGAAGTGCTTAGCTTTGGGTTCAATCTTGCGGTGTTCGATCCTAGTGACAAAAAGGGAACCGACATGTATTGTATTTTTGCCATCGAGGATAAAAAGATGGGGTTTATATCATATTGCATGAGTTTATCCCACTACATCATGTCATCTTACTTAAAGCATTACTCTGTTCTTATGAACTTAATACTCTAGATGCATGCTGGATAGCGCTCGATGTGTGGAGTAATTGTAGTAGATGCAGAATCGTTTCGGTCTACTTGTCGGGGACGCGATTCCTACATACATGATCATACCTATATATTCTCATAACTATGCTCATTTCTATCAATTGCCCGACAGTAATTCGTTTACCCATCGTAATACTTATGCTGTAGAGAGAAGCCATTAGTGAAACCTATGGCCCCCGGGTCTATCTTCCATCATATTAATCTTCCAACACCTAGTTATTTATTTTGCCGTTTATTTTACTTTGCATCTTTATTTCTCTGTATCATAAAAATACCAAAAATATTATCTTATCGCTGGCCTAGCCATCCCTCTACTCACCCACACCTGTTGTTATTCTCCGGCGACGGCGAGGCTCGTACAGTCGAAATTTTCCCCCCCACTGTCAGCTCGGACCCATCGGAAGTGCCTCCTTATTACGCACAAAAAAATGAATACTCCCCCAGCTAGCTGGGACCCACCTTGGTGGGAGGCCTACTAAGTTTACAGGGACGAAGGGCTTTCTCAACTTAGTCAATATGAACGATTCTAGCTCTAGTGACCATACGATGTCCATCCAACGGTCGTAGTGCTTCTTCAACCTCTGGTCTTCTTGCTCCAGCCGCCCAAAGCAGCGCCAGTCGTGTCGCCTGCTCCTGCCTCCCGTGGCCGGCTGTGCTACCGTGTAGGCCTCACCGCCCCTACTATTCCCACCGCTGGCTTGGCCCTACGGCGACGGCAGCCTCACACCGCAGTCGAACGAGTGAACCCTCATACTCCTCTCTGCGTGGGCATCCATTGCCGCGTCTTCACCGGCTCCGCGTCGTGCCCTTCCTAGGCCTCGCCATCGTCCACCGCCCTGGTGCTCTCGGTGTGGCGTGGATCAACGTGGTCAAGGAACGACTTCCATTGGACATGGACTGTACGTGGAGAGGCTGACAGCTGGGTCCACGGCGGCAGCAAGGAAGTGCCTCCTTATTACATGGAAAATAATGATTCCTCTACCTGACACCAGGGACCCACCGGACGAGCCACCGTATTTCGTGAAAAAAACGTTTCCCCCCTGAGTGTTGGGACCCACCAGCTACAACTTCGCACGCAAGGAAGTGCATCCGGGCAAAAAAAAAACGATTCACCCCCCTGACTGCTGGGACCCACCAGCTACATCTTCACAGGCAAGTAAGTGCCTGACAGTCGGGACCCACCTGGTCGAAGCGTACGTAGCGTTGTCATTCTGGTCGCGAATGTGTACGTACATATATACTAGTGGATGTAGAGGCGCGCACGTGTCGTAGTAGAGGCGGCCAGGGTGAAAGAAAGAAAATACGGCCATGTATGTGTACATACGGGCGGGGTCTCGAACGCCTACTCGCGCATACGTACGGCAAGGGCTCATGTACATCGTTGGGTTGGAACGGAGAAACAGTGTCGTCGTCGTGTTCATGGGTCAGAATGGAATGCGTGGTCGTGTTCATCGGGAGGGCTTGGACAGAAGAGGCAATGGAAACGAGGCCTGGCATACCGCAAAACGGAGGAAACGGACCTCCTACAGTCGAAATGGGGGTCCTGTTGATCGGGAGGGGTGTGGCGTACCGCAAAACGGAGGAAACAGACCTCCTACGGTCGAAACGGGGGTCCTGTTGATCAGGAGGGGTGTGGCGTACCGCAAAACAAAGGAAACGGACTTGTTTGGAGCACTGTGGTCGAAACGGGGGTCCTGTTCATCGGGAGGGGTGTGGCGTACCGCAAAACGGGACTCCACATGATACTGTTCATCTCCACCGTCGACCCCCTCCAGCCTCCACGAGCTACTGTTCATCCACCGTCGACCTCCTCCAACCTCCACGGGCTCCTGTTCATCCAGCCTCCACCGCGCGCTACTCCACCGGCTACTGTTCAACCACCCCTCCACCTTCTATTGTTCATCCAGCCCTCCACACCACGGGGTCATGTTCAACCACCCCTCCACGGGCACCCCTCCACCGTCTACTGTTCATCCTGCCCTCCACACCACGGGGTCCTGTTCATCCACCCCTCCACGGGC
>NC_041388.1:456383905-456403845 GCF_002162155.2 Triticum dicoccoides | reverse complement strand
CCCCCGCAATGCTCACTATTCATCCCATCGATCGGCTTCAGTTACCTGCAGCAGCCAAGGAATCGCTCGATCGAGTTCAGTTGACAGCCATCGATCGATCGCTCGGGTTCAGTAACACGTAGTCTGCAGTGCAATCGCTCGGGTTCAGTTAGATCCCAACGCCTCGCTCGGGTTCAGTTAAAGCCAACGCCTTGCACACACACGCGTACGTGTACGAGAGAAATGTGCATCACTCGGCCCCCGACCTCCCAGCGTAACCGGGAACTCCCCGAAATTTTCCTCCCACTCGCTTCTACCACGGTTTTTTCCATCATGGACGGCCCAAAGAATGTCATGCACCTGCGTCTCCGGCCAGCCCAGGACGAAAAGCCCATCTTCTGTCATGATTTCTTGTCACAGAAGTAGGAGCCCACCACATCTAGTATGATAGCGGGTTTTGTCACAATTATCGTCATAGAAGTGTCATATGTATGACAGGAAAAAAATTCGTTCGGCCCAAAATGTCACGGATGTGTCTTTTTTTTGTAGTGACTGGTAAGGAGTTTATGAATTCGCAAAATAATTTCAATGCTTTGCTTGAAGAAAAATTGCTTAAAGTTGATGAATTGGATAGGAACGTTGATAAAATTTCTCTTGATGTTGATTCTTTGAAACTTAGATCTATTCCACCTAAGCATGATATCAATGATTCTCTCAAATCCATGAGAATTTCAATTGATGAGTGCAAAGAAAGAACTGCTAGGATGCGTGCTAAGAAAGATTGCTTTGTTAAAGCGTGTTCTTCTAGTTTATATGAAAATAAAGATGAAGATTTAAAAGTGATTGATGTGTCACCTATTAAATATTTGTTTTGAAATATGAATCTTGATAATGATGGGACTGAAGATGAGCCACCTTTACCTAGAAGGCATTCCAAAAATTCAGAGTTCTTAGATCTTGATGCAAAAATTGGTAAAAGTGGGATTGAAGAGGCCAAAACTTTAGACATCGATGAACCCATTATTTTGGATTTCAAGGAATTTAATTATGATAATTGCTCTTTGATAGATTGTATTTCCTTGTTGCAATCCGTGTTAAATTCTCCTCATGCTTATAGCCAAAATAAAGCTTTTACTAAACATATTGTTGATGCTTTGATGCAATCTTATGAAGAAAAACTTGAGTTGGAAGTTTCTATCCCTAGAAAACTTTATGATGATTGGGAACCTACAATAAAAATTAAAATTAAAGATCATGAGTGCAATGCTTTGTGTGATTTGGGTGCTAGTGTTTCCACGATTAAGAAAACTTTATGTGATTTTCTAGGTCTCTGTGATTTTGATGATTGTTCTTTAAACTTGCACCTTGCGGATTCCACTATTAAGAAACCTATGGGAAGAATTAATGATGTTGTTATTGTTGCAAATAGGAACTATGTGCCCATAGATTTTATTGTTCTTGATATACTTTGCAATCCTTCATGTCCTATTATTCTTGGTAGACCTTTCCTTAGAACAATTGGTGCAATTATTGATATGAAGGAAGGGAATATTAGATTCCAATTTCCATTAAGGAAAGGCATGGAACACTTCCCTGGAAAGAAAATTAAATTACCATATGAATATATTATGAGAGCCACTTATGGATTGCCTAACAAAGATGGCAATACCCAGATCTATCCTTGCTTTTATGCCTAGCAAGCTAGGGGCGTTAAACGATAGCGCTTGTTGGGAGGCAACCCGATTTTATTTTTATTCCTTGATTTTTCGCTCTTTTTTAGTAATAAATAATTTATCTAGCCTCTGTTTTGGTTGTCTTTTTTGTGTTTAATTGGTGTTTGTGCCAAGTAGAACCGTTGGGAAGACTTGGGGAAAGTCTTTTTGATCTTGCTGTAAAAAACAGAAACTTTAGCGATCACGAGAATTGGTGCCATTTTTATTTGGAAAGTTCTATTTAGTTAATTCTTTTTGCAGATGATTAATAGATAAATTCCTCACGTCCGGCAATTTATTTTACTCCCTCCTTTCCGGTTTATAGGGCTCAATTCAAAAATCTCACCAACCAAGGTAGATGGTGAGTAGTGGAACAATTTTTGTAGTTTGCAACACCACTCAATTAATGTGCTTGTTTTCCTCAAGCAATTGTGTTAACCAATGCATTAATTGCAATGCAACCATGCATAAAGCACATGCATTGGTCAATTTTCTTTTAATACTTGCATGCAATGAACCTTGAAATCTAAACATGTGATGGGGAACTACCAAATTGAGGCTTATAAAACGGGATAACTAAAATTTTGAGATGAGCCTTATAAACCGAAAAGGAACGAGTAGAATTTTTGGGGTTCCAGAAGTTTGCGTTAGCTACAGATTACTACGAACTGTTCTGTTTTTGACAGATTCTGTTTTTCGTGTGTTGTTTGCTTATTTTAATGAAGCTATGGCTAGTAAAAGAGTTTACGGACCATAGAGAAGTTGGAATACATTAGGTTTAACATCAATATAAATCAAGAATGAGTTCATTACAATACCTTGAAGTGATGTTTTGTTTTCTTTCGCTAACAGAGCTCACGAGATTTTCTAGTTTGAGTTTTGTGTTGTGAAGTTTTCAAGTTTAGGGTAAAGATTTGATGGATTATGGAACAAGGAGTGGCAAGAGCCTAAGCTGGGGATTCCCATGACACCCCAAGGTAATCTAAGGACACCAAAAATCCAAAGCTTGGGGATGCCCCGGAAGGCATCCCCTGTTTCGTCTTCGTTCATCGGTAACTTTACTTGGAGCTATATTTTTATTCACCACATGATATGTGTTTTGCTTAGAGCGTCTTGTATGATTTGAGTATTTGCTTTTTAATTTATCATAATCATCCTTGGTGTACACACATTTTGAGAGAGACTCACATGATTTGAAAGTTATTAGAATACTCTATGTGCTTCACTTATATCTTTTGAGCTATATAACTTTTGCTCTAGTGCTTCACTTATATCTTTTAGAGCACGGCGGTGCTTTTGTTTTATAGAAACTATTGTTCTCTCATGCTTCATTTATATTATTTTGAGTGTCCTTTGGAACAACATGGAAATTTTCTTTAATATAAAAAATTTCATAGAAGTGCATTGGATACTATGAGAAGTTTGATACTTGATAATTGTTTTGAGATATGGAGATGGTGATATTAGAGTCATGCTAGTTGAGTAGTTGTGAATTTGAGAAATACTTGTGTTGAAGTTTTTGATTCTCGTAGCATGCACGTATGGTGAACCATTATGCGATGAAGTTGGAGCATGATTTATTTAGTGATTGTCTTCCTTATGAGTGGCGGTCGGGGACGAGCGATGGTTTTTCCTACCAATCTATACCCCTAGGATCATGCGTGTAATACTTTGTTTCGATAACTAATAGATTTTTGCAATGAGTATGTGAGTTCTTTACGACTAATGCTGAGTCCATGGATTATACGCACTCTCACCCTTCCACCATTGCTAGCCTCTCTAGTATCGCGCTACTTTCGCCGGTACCATAAACCCACCATATACATTCCTCAAAACAGCCACCATACCTACCTATTATGGCATTTCCATAGCCATCCCGAGATATATTGCCATGCAACTTTCCACCGTTCCGTTATTATGACACGCTTCATCATTGTCATATTGCTTGCATGATCATGTAGTTAACATCTTATTTGTGGTAAAGCCACCATTCATAACTCTTCATACATGTCACTCATGCATCATTTCACATCCCGGTATACCGCCGGACGCATTCACATAGAGTCATATTTTGTTCAAGTATTGAGTTGTAATTCTTGAGTTGTAAGTAAATTAAAAGTGTGATGATCATCATTATTAGAGCATTGTCCAAAGTGAGGAAAGGATGATGGAGACTATGATTCCCCCACAAGTCGGGATGAGACTCCGGACGAAAAAAAGAGAAAAGAGGCCAAAAAGGAAAAAAAATAAGGCCCCAAAAAAACTAGAGAAAAAGAGAGAAGGTACAATGCTACTATCCTTTTTCCACACTTGTGCTTCAAAGTAGCACCATGATCTTCATGATAGAGATTCTCCTATGATATCACTTTTTTATAATAGTGGGAATTCTTCATTATAGAACTTAGCTTGTATATTTCAATGATGGCTTCCTCAAAATGCCCTAGGTCTTCATGAGAAAGCGAGTTGGATGCACACCCACTTAGTTTCTTTTGTTGAGATTTCATATACTTATAGCTCTAGTGCATCTGTTGCATGGCAATCCCTACTCACTCACATTGATATCTATTGATGGGCATCTCGATAGCCCGTTGATACGCCTAGTTGATGTGAGACTATCTTCTCCTTTTTTGTCTTCTCCTCAACCACCATTATATTCCACATATAATGCTTTATCCATGGATCACGCTCATATATTGCGTGATGATTGAAAATGTTTGAGAACATTAAAAGTATGAAACAATTGCTTGGCTTGTCATCGGGGTTGTGCATGATTTAAATATTTCGTGTGGTGAAGTTAGAGAATAGCCAGACTATATGATTTTGTAGGGATAACTTTCTTTGGCCATGTTATTCTGAGAAGACATGATTGCTTAATTAGTATGCTTGAAGTATTATTATTTCTATGTCAATATTAAACCCTTATCTTTTTCGGATCTGAACATTCATACCACAATAAAGAAAAATTACATTGAGAAATATGTTAGAAAGCATTCCACGTCAAAAATTCTTCTTTTATCATTAGCTACTCGAGGACGAGCAGGAATTAAGCTTGGGGATGCTTGATACGTCTCCAACGTATCTATAATTTTTTATTGCCCCATGCTATTATATTATATATTTTGGATGTTAATGGGCTTTATTTTACACTTTTATACCATTTTTGGAACTAACCTACTAACCGGAGGCCCTGCCCAAATTGTTGTTTTTTGCCTATTTTAGGGTTTCGCAGAAAAGGAATATCAAACGGTGTCCAAATGGAATGAAACCTTCCGGAACGTGATTTTCTCAACAAATGTGATCCAGGAGACTTGGATTGCGCATCAAGAAACGATCTAGGAGGGCGTGCCTCCCCCCGGGTGCGCCCTCCACACTCGTGGGCCTCTCGTTGCTCCAACGACCTACTTCTTCCTCCTATATAAGTCCACGTACCCCGAAAACATCCAGGAGCAGCACGAAAACCTAATTCCACCGCCGCAACCTTCTGTACCTGAAAGATCCCATCTTGGGGCATTTTCCGGAGGTCCGCTGGAGGGGGCATTGATCACGGAGGGCCTCTACATCAACTCCATGGCCTCTCCAGTGATGTGTGAGTAGTTTACTTCGGACCTTCGGGTCCATAGTTATTATCTAGATGGCTTCTTCTCTGTCTTTGGATCTCAATACAGAGTTCTCCTCGATTCTCTTGGATATCTATTCGATGTAAACTTCTTTTGCGGTGTGTTTGTCAAGATTCGATGAATTGTGGGTTTATGATCCAGTTTGTATATGAACAATATTAGAATCTCCTCTGAATTCTTTTATGTATGATTGGTTTATGTTTACAAGTCTCTTCGAATTATCAGTTTGGTTTGGCCTACTAGATCGATCTTTCTTGAAATGACAGAAAGGGAACCGACACGTATTGTATTGTTTCCATCGAGGATAAAAAGATGGAGTTTATATCATATGGCATGAGTTTATCCTTCTACATCATGTCATTTTACTTAAAGCATTACTCCGTTCTTATGAACTTAATACTCTAAATGCATGATGGATAGTGGTCGATGTGTGGATTAATAGTAGTAGATGCAGAATCGTTTCGGTCTACTTGTCACAGACGTGATGCCTATATACATGATCATACCTATATATTCTCATAACTATGCTCAATTCTATCAATTGCTCGACAGTAATTCGTTTACCCACTATAATACTTATGCTCTTGAGAGAAGCCACTAGTGAAACCTATGGCCCCCGGGTCTATCTTCCATCATATTAATCTTCCAACACTTAGTTATATCTTTTGTTGTTTATTTTACTTTGCATCTTTATTTCTCTTTATCATAAAATACCAAAAATATTATCTTATCATATGTATCAGATCTCACTCTCGTAAGTGACCGTGAAGGGATTGACAACCCCTTTATCGCGTTGGTTGCGAGGTCCTTATTTCTTTGTGCGGGTGCATGGGACTCGAGCATGACCTCCTACTGGATTGATACCTTGGTTCTCAAAAACCGAGGGAAATTCTTACGCTACTTTACTGCATCACCCTTTCCTCTTCAAGGGAAAACCAACGCAGTGCTCAAGACATAGCAGTTTGCCACATGTCGAGATTAATACGTCTATTTGCAGTTGAGATTTCAATTTCTTGCAAATATAGATGCAAAATTCAAAGTAATTACTTCAAATTGATGTTTTGGAACCATGAGGTGGTGTGAAGATTGTCACGGCTACTGTTCAAGCCTACATTTTGTCATATTTGACATTATGATTGCTCAACAATGTGCTCTGCCATGCAT
This sequence comes from Triticum dicoccoides, assembly GCF_002162155.2. Classification (NCBI taxonomy): domain Eukaryota; kingdom Viridiplantae; phylum Streptophyta; class Magnoliopsida; order Poales; family Poaceae; genus Triticum; species Triticum dicoccoides. The sequence continues at coordinate 456,397,373 of NC_041388.1, read as the reverse complement.
TTTATTAAGTTATGATATATGGTACTTGAAATATGTGTATCTACTGATTTCATCAGATTATACTCTCTACTGCTAAGGGATGAACCCCGAAATATGTTTTGGGAAGTATCCACAAGGTGTCATGCTTAACAATTTGAAGTGCACACTAACGGTTTCAAGCTATCTTCTTGAAATTTTCACTAATTTTGCAAAATTCATTACAACACTAACCACGATGGTCTTTAATTTACCAAGCATAAATTAATTATCTCTGGTAACCAGTGGCTAGGGAATTTGAGGCATTCATCTTCAATGGCCACTAATCCCCTACCTGGTCCATGGACATCATGATCGCTATTTTGTCTCATGATATAATGTGTGCAATCCAGGACACATAGGATTCACCTTTGGTTAGACTCACACGGCTTACAGAAAAATATGTTGCCTTATAAATCATAAGGCATTATATCGATCCAGATCTTAACATCTGTTTATTCTGTATGAGAAATTCCTGGGACACAAAGAATCTCAAGGGCAAAGGTTTGAAGCTCACCTCAACCTTCAACCCGACATCACCAACGATGACGGGACGCTATGGGCACGGAGAACATGATGGTTGAATATGACTCAACTAACATGTTTGAAGACTTCGTCTAGTCTCTCAATCTCCCAGTGGTCCGTATAATATATGTCCATTTCTGATGTTCTAATAAGAACATAAGTATTGTTGTCATCATATATGTATATTACAATATATTGTATCAGCACTTGGGTACAATACATTTGTATGCATTCTATATATCTGACAGTGATTTTTATATAGAGAATCTTCAAGTCTATATAGAGATTTCTACGGGGGTCAATCTGATAAAAGATGTTATGTGCCTTGTTGACATATGCACCACAAACTCCATACTTTGGTAAGTAAAATGTTTCCACTCTTACTAAGAGAAAAGAGACATTTGAATGTTGGCTCAACTACAGTAATATTTACTATCCCTGTGGGTACTCGAGTAACTTGGAGGATGCTTTATTGCATCTGGTTCAACTCGTATCCTACTAAACTATGGAGATACCCGTCCAAATAGTTTGCATAGAAAAACTTGTGATCACAACAAAGAGGAATATCTTCTCTTTACCATATACAACAGATATGGCAAGCACATTCTCTATATATTATTTGGGTTGTACTACACATACTACAGAACTCGTAGCATATGTTGCGTATGAGATAGTTTTCCAGAGTGTATTTTGTATGACAAACTTGGCATTCATGATTTAGTCATCATTGACATTGGGTTGAAACTGAAACTATCAGCAATTCCAATGGTTTATGATTATTATAATGCTAAATTCTAACAATATTTGGATTTTGTGTGCACTACATGTGACACAGGGAGCCAAATTTTAAGGATCTTACACCATAAAGTCTACGCTGAACCACTCAGACTCCTTGAATGCATCAAGTTGAGGTAAGTGGATCTTCCCATCCATTGATTAGACTATTGAGGTGTTTCATGGTTCTGAAAGACACATCTATATGATGGTTCCAAGTGTGATTTTTCCACATGAAACCATTGGCTCAAAATCCTGACATCGATTTCAAGCAAATCGAATGGATAACATTGCAGAATTCTCCTTTAGTGCCTTCTCCATGGCCCTTGGATTGAAAATTTAGCAATTTTTCCTAACGCCTAGACTCAAAATGGTTTGGTGGAATCCTTTATCTAAAGAGTTAAGCTCATTGCATTATCTTTACTCCGGAATTGCAACTCACCAACTTTACATTGGAGTCATGTACTTTTACACACTCATGACCAAACTACATAATATTATTCCCCTCTATATTTGATACGTGGAAATCTACCAAATATTTCCCATCTGCGGTAATTCGGTTACGCGCTGATATCATCACCCCAGCATACATCATTGCCCCTCAATATATAGTTGGGGTCTATGTGAGGAATAACCGTATTTCCGTGAATATACCTCAAGCCCCTCGCATGGGGAGTTATTCAAGGCCAGTATGTTAATTCAATGAGGAACATTTCCATGCATTAGGGGGAGATTTCAAGTACCATACAGAATGCCGGGATATTAGTGGAATGTTCAACACATTTCTGCCTCAAATCCACGTACTCAAAGATCTGAACTATGCGTTCAAAAGATTTGCAACACATTGCTATAACCTGCCAGATTAATTTACTGACTATAAAGGTGTCACACAATCCTACAATCTTGCAAAAGTACGCCTGAAAGAGTGGAGGTACCAACAAAATCCACTCCGATCCCTGTTCAAAGCAACAAGGGGAGATGTATGGCAGACGTACATCAGGATTTAGCTTCTCGCAAGCAAGGATATTAAGCCATATGAATCAGTAAATGCAAGTTAACTTCACATTGGCTGACACCTAATGGGTAGTATACACCCAGTGGATGGGAAACCTCCACCCCCATGTCATAGTGCACACAATGACTGGGACATCGAAATACCCGACTCAATCGCATTGGGAAATTGCGAGTAGTCACTATCGGTAACGATATTTCCATCAACTATATATTGATATATACACTACTTCAGGATGCTGCTATCACACAGTACGATCAGAGACCCTTCGACGAAACTGTGTGCGATGCCATAATCACAAACGATGATGTAAAAAACCGTCAAAAAAAGGTGCAAAACATTTGCGATGGAGGATGCATCAAACACAGTTCAGATTTTAGTTGCATGTGCAATGCACGGCATATAGTTCAGCTCGATTAACAGTTTGTGATGAGGAGGAACAAAAGAAACGGGCAACCAGATGAAGGTGTGCGCGATGTACATCAAACGGTTCACTTGGATGAACTGTTTGTGATTCAGCAACACAAAAGAAACGGCTGCCAGATCAAAGGCGTGTGCGATATACGACATGCGGTTCACTCGGATGAACTGCTTGCATTGAGACATGAGAGCGGAAACGGTTCAATATAACAAGATGTTTGTGATACGCGACAAATAGGACTGTAATCAGAAATGTGTGCAAATACCGATAATAACATAAAAGGTTCCCTAGTGTGATTCGTGTTCATCTGATCATCATCTCCTTATTGTGCTAACTCAATGTTCCTTCTATGCTAAGTTTCCATTAATTGATGGTGTTTTATGAACATGCCACCGTTTCCCGCCATTTCCTCACCTGTTTCCCACTACCTACAGATATTGCGCATAGGCGGCATGCAATGCACGGAGGCAACAAGCGCAGCATGTAGCACATCCACCTTTTCCAAGCATGCCAACCCACCAAAGCGCCGCCTCTGCCATCGACCTCGTCGACGAGGAAAACGAGCAGGTGCCATGGCCCGTCGAGGCTGAGGCGCTCCCCGACAACGCGATGGACGATGTCGTGATGCGCGTCATCGCCAGGGTTGACCAAATCTTTGACGCATGGCGCTTGAGCATCGCGGATCAAGATAGGCATGTCAGCGCCGATAGGCTGCATCTCACCGCACAACATGATCGATGGCGCGCCACAGAGCAAGCTAGGCGCGTCCGCGTCGATAGGTTGCGGCTCGCCGCACGGCGAGACCGTTGGACCGCCGCAGAGTGATAGGCACAGCGCGCCGCACAGCAAGAGCGGATCCATCGGCGCTTGCCTGCTGTCGACACGGCGTCGCAGCTGGGCACACGTCCAGTTAGTACCCCCATTCCTCGCCAGGAGTGGGCAGAGGCCCTCAGCGCCGTACTTGCACTAGAGGCCGGCCGCACCGTACTTGTACCGGATGCCCGCCGCGCCATTTGCATGGGTGCCACCGTTCTCCTTGTTCGTGGCCCACTGGATGCCAACACGCTGGTCCGTAGGCTCGACCGCCTCCTTCGCCCATGTGTCCACCTGGGCGCAGTAGAGGAACATGGCCGTCGCAACCTTGAGCTGGTGATCTTCGACGAAATAGCCAACTTGGAGCTCGAGGTCGCGCTCTAGAAGTACCGCGAGCGTGTCGACCACTTGGACGAACGCCTGCACGAGTTCAGGCAGAGCCAAGAGCTACCGTAGGCAAGGGCTGCTGGTCATGGTCTCATGGACGCGTTTTATTTTGAAAAGTCATTTCGACGTGGATATCTATGTATTCACATCAATCATAGTATTGCTCTGTTGCAATGTGTGTACTCTGTTTTCCATTCTTGTATGTTATGTTTCAATGTGTGTATATACGCTCTCCATTCTGTATATGTGGATGATAACAGCTAGATTCAAATTAGTATACAAAAACAGATAGAAAATGGAATTCATAATATATATATATATATTAATTGTTCATTAGTTCATCACAGAATATATATATATATATTAAATGTTCACTAGTTCATCACAGAATATATATATATATATGTATATAATATCATCACATGTATGTGATGATACATAACTACTAGGTACAATGCATAAAATTGAAAACGAACAATACTAAAACTAATAATCCCTCCTGGGGCCAGTATTCCGGCAGCCCCTTGCCGGTAGCTCCCTAGTGCGCGGCATCTTCCCAGTGCGGAGGCAGTACCCTGCCTCCTCCGCCTCGCAGCGCTTGACGTACTGGTCTGCCTCTTGCTGGCGGACGCGCGCGGCCGATCTTGCCATTTCGTTGGGCGCCCACCAGAGCTCCTCATCGGTGGCACGCTGGAGCTTATCGACCCACCTCCATGCAGCGACGAGGCGCCCAGTGCCTATGACCTTCCTCGTGAAGTACCCGTCTTCGTACAACTCCTCGGCACGACGACGCGCCCGCCCCAAAGCTCCACCGCCTCCTTTTTCCAGGCGGCATCACGGGCTTTACACGACGCCTGGTACCTAGCTTCCTCCTCCGCCATCTCCTTCTTGAACGCCACTTGCCTGGCTTTCTCAGCCACCGGTAGCGACTTCCACACACAAAGATTGTACTGGCCCCAAAACCAATCCAAAGATGGGGGCTCCGGCGCAACCTCGTCAGGCGGCGCGTAGGGGTCCTCATAGCTGCTAATCGAGTGACCATCCTCGACGGGTGGCGACTCCTCGTCGGCGCATGGGCAGACTGGCAGCGCCATGACAGAGATTTGAGAGAGAGAGAGAAAGAGAGAGAGAGAGAGAGAGAGAGAGAGGGCGAGCGAGGGGAGGATGTTGATGCAAATGCACGCGGGATGACGTGAGCAAGGTAGTATTTATTGGCGGCCGGAATCTAGATCGACGGGGACAGTACACACGCCGGTCTCCGGAATTTACGAGTACTGTAGTTTGAATTACACACGATTCCAGCAACAAAATCCGTATGTGAACATAATAGCCAAAATCCGTGTGCAAGCATAATAGTTGACGGTTTCCAATGCAGAACCGTGTCTGATTAATGATCACGTCACTCACCTACCAAACCTCGAGCCGCGAGATACAATTCCAGTCGTGTGGGGGCCGGTTGTATTGTCAGATCTTTATATTTTCTTTTTTGAACACCAGATATTTACATTGTCTGATGATTTTTTCACTCGCACACAATTACACAAAAATATGATTTTTCAAACCATTATGGTTAGGCTTTACATGTAGATGTAGTTCAAATTTGAATTACGGTCATTAAATGGTTAGAAAATCACTTAAATGTCTCAAAAAGGTCAAATGACCCCTGAAATTTTCCAAATTTTCACAAGACAGTTATATTAGTGCACATTAAACATAGAAAAAAATTGAAGGCCGTAAGAGGAAGCTATCACTCGTTCGTCATCAAACATGCATTGTTCCCTCTCGGAACTACGAACCTTCTAGTGAGTTGCTCCGGTTTGTGAGGGGTGTGTGTCCAAACTTCCGTCAAACATGCCAATTTTTTTACAACATCATCTTGGTGGCATGACATTAAATCAAGCAACGTTTCATGTTTTTCTGATCATTTTTTAATTTTTTGGAATTAAAATGCCATGGCACTCCATGCATGTGTGCCCATGCCTTCAGACCAATATGTTTGAAAATTCCTTCTAATTTACTGCACATGGAGTTAACTCGCACACAAGTATAGAGAATATGATTTTTCAAACAGTTATGGTTAGGCGTTGCATGTAGATGTAGTTCAAATTTGAATTACGATCATTAAATGGTTAGAAAATCACTTAAATGTGTTTAAAAAGTCAAATGAACCGTGAAATTTTTACAAATTTCACATGACAGTTTTATTAGTGCACGTTAGCCGTAAGAGGAAGCTATGTCCTGTTCGTCATCAAACATGCATTGTTCCCGCTTGGAACCACGAACCTTCTAGTGAGTTGCTTCGGTTCGTGAGGGGTGTGTATCCAAACTTTCGTCAAATAGGCCAATTTTTTACCACATCATCTTGGTTGCATGACATTAAATCAACCAACGTTTCATATTTTTCTGATCATTTTTTAATTGTTTGGAATTATAATGCCATGTCACTCCATGCATACGTATGCATGTGTCCATGTTGTGAGACAAATATGTTTGAAAATTCCTTCTAATTTACTGCACATGGAATTAACTTGCACACAAGTACACAGATATGATTTTTCAAACCATTTTGGTTAGGCGTTGCATGTAGATGTAGTTCAAATTTGAATTATGGTCATTAAATGGCTAGAAAATCACTTAAATGTCTTTAAAAGGTCAAATGACCCCTAGAATTTTCAAAAATTTCACATTACAGTTGTAGTAGTGCACGTTGTAGTAGTGCACATTAGACGTAGAAAAAAATTGAAGGCCGTAAGAGGAAGCTATCTCCCGTTCGTCATCAAACAAGCATTGTTTCCTCTTGGAACCACGAGCCTTCTAGTGAATTGCTCTGGTTTGTTAGGGGTGAGTGTCCAAACTTTCGTCAAACATGCCAATTTTCTTACCACATCATCTTGGTGGCATGACATTACGATAACCAAGGTTTCATGAGTTTTTGATATTTTTTTTATTTTTTGGAATTAAAATGACATGTCACTCCATGCATACATATGCATGTGTCCATGTCGTGAGACAAATATCTTTAAAAATTCCTTCTAATTTACTGCACATGGAATTAACTCGCACACAAGTACACAAATATGATTTGTCAAACCGTTATGGTAAGGCGTTGCATGTAGATGTAGTTCAAATTTGAATTAAATGGATAGAAAATCACGTAATTGTCTTTAAAACGTCAAATGACCCCTATAATTTTCCAAAATTTCACATAAAGTTGTAGTAGTGCACGTTAAACATAAAAAAAATGAAGGCCGTAAGAGGAAGCTATCTCCCGTTCGTCATCAAACATGCATTGTTCCCTCTCGGAACCACGAGCCTTCTAGCGAGTTGCTCCGGTTTGTGAGGGGTGTGTGTCCAAACTTTCGTGAAACATGCCAAAAAAAATTCACATCATCTTGGTGGCATGACATTACACCAACCAAGGTTTCATGTGTTTCTATTTTTTTGGAATTAAAATGCTATGTCACTCCATGCTTAATTGTGGCATAGCATTGAGACCAATTTGTTTGAAAATCCCTTCCAATTTACTGCACATGGAATTAAATCGCACACAAGTACACAAAATATGAGTTTTCAAACCGTTATGGTTAGCTGTTGCATGTACATGTAGTTCAAATTTAAATTACGGTAATTAAATGGCTAGAAAATCACTTAAATGTCTTAAAAGTTCAAATGACCCCTGAAACTTTCCAAAATTTGACATGAAAGTTGTGTTAGTACTAGAATATTTCTCGTGCATTCAAAACACCATCCATTGCCACTGTACTCCAAATTCTTCTTTCACAGCTATCACACACAGTTGTTTTCTGGGTCTATTTAAGTCTCCCTCCTTAAGCTTCGCTGGCTCATCTGCTCTAGTGCCGGCAACCCCTGAATCCACAAATTTCGACCCCCATTCCCACACCCCATTCTTGCAAAGATGATGTCGTGGAAACGCTTCGTGAAGGCCCGTACGATGGCCGCGTCCCCCTTGAGGGTCACCGCCTGCATCGAGAGCACGACCGCCTACGCCGAGAGTGCTGCCGCATCCGCATTGAGCGTGGCCGCTTCCACCGAGAGGGCGTCCGCGGCAGCTCCAGCAACCGAGACGCCTGCAACTGCTGCTACGATGGCGGCTACAAACACCAAGAGTGCTTGAGATATCATCTGTGCAACTGATGTCACCCTGGCCCGGGTCGAGGCCATCCACGCCAAGATCGAGGATGCACACGCCAAGATATTCCAGGCCACCTCGGACTTCAGCATGCAACCCACGTCTGAAAAGGCGGCAGTGGCCATGGAGCACCTGCTTCCTCATGAGGTCGTCGAGCGGGAGTTGGAGATGCAGGAGGCGGCGGAGATCGAGGAGCGCCGGGAGGAGGAGTTGCACGTGGCTGAGGTCGAGGTAGAGAGGAGTCTGTTCATCGAGGAATTGGCGGTGGAGTACCAACGTGAGCTCTAGCGTAGCCACTACTATGAGTACTATAACCTTGAGGGCGGCGCCGAGGACAAGGACGCGGTCGACTTTAGCAAGGGGACGCGGAGTCCACCAACGATGGCATGTCGTCAGGACAAGTCATCAACGTCTCATCTCACACCGGCGATGCATAGGCAGGCGCGGCGGTGGATTGGTTAAAATTATGCGTACTTTGCCTTTGTTCTTAATGCTGGTCTTTTGTTAGAGCAATGTTTAGGTCAACTGGCTCTGTTTAATTACTAAAATTTCTCGATTCAGTGAGTGTGGTATGTCTGCTGTACGCTCTTTTGTGTGCGCAAATTAGCAAGCGGTGTTAAATTATGCAATGACGTACCCGGGGAAATTTCCACCAAAATTTGAATTATCAAACTCATCCCAAGCATGTAAAGCATAAGAATCATTTGCGCTGCACACAATCGTTCAAAGTGAATGGTCCGCGGCACCGCGCGCAAAGTTTCCCTCCACATTTCCAAAATTTTGGCCTACCGCTAAAATACCTACCCCCGCCCCCCTTCCCCACCCCCTTTTCTCCCCGACCACAAGTCACATTTCCCCTGTTTCCTCCTTCCTTCCTTCCTTCCTTCCTTCCTTGCAAAGCTATATTCGCTTCCTCGCTCTCGCCGTCTCGCATCCTACCGCCGGGGTCGCCATGGTCTTCTTCAAAGACCTCTCCAGCGGTTCCTCCTCCGGCGACTACTCCTTCACCACCCGGGTATACCTCTCTTCTCTCTCTCTCTCTCTCTCTTTCTCTCTCAGTCTATGACTTGGAATGAAGGATTTTTACCCGGTGGTCGATTTGAGTCATTTCTTTCTCTTGTAGCTCCCTAAGACCAACAGTGGCAACGAATGGAGCGGGGTGGCTGAAGATCTATGTGCTCGTTGTCACCATAAATCTCCATGTGTGAAGCTAGTTGCGGTTGATTCTATGGACAGTGGGAGGAAGTTTCTGGCATGTACAGAGAAGGTTAGACCCTCTTTCGTTGTTACAAATCATTTGTTTGATGTGATTCAGACACTGTCACGGTCCTAACCCATTCATACCACACCTTCAACCAAACGCATCCTAAGACAGTGTCATAGTTTGTACCTAGTAACTTAAAATGTTGCCATCTCCTCAGCGGTGCCATTAGAAAATTATTTGGCACCACTTCAGCAGTTTGTGCAGCCAACTTTGGTCCACACATCCGAGCAGCCAAGTAGTAAAATACTAAATCTTTATGGCACGAAGGAATTGGGCATCGGAGCAACTACGTGCTCCGGAGTCCAGGTCCATGATTTTTTTCCGCTGCATCGGCTCGCTAGTGCAGGGCACCGATGCGAGATGTAGCAACGGTCGTCTTTACCCCAATGTTGGCATACATAATGGACAAGCTTAGGGCTATTAGTTCTGTGCATGTACACACCTCTTAGTATCAATTTGATGTCATCAAAACACTGTCGCTATGATGTTGCAGTTATATTTACCTTCCTCATAAAATGTTCAATTTCTTATTTATTATACATGAGTAAGAACTTGTAGCGTCGTTGTAGTTAATTATAGCTTTTGATGTTCCAGAATTTGGTTGTTGTCTCAGTACCAATTATTTCATTTTCACATTGATCTTTTTGAGAAGATATGTCATAATTAACATGTTTCTTTAGTTTTTCAAAATAAGCATTGGTGATTTTCTATGTTGGTATAAACCCATTTCCCCTACAATTGTTACTGATCTAGTTTTAAATATTATAGGATGAACAAAAGTGTTCTTACTTGGAGTCGGTTGATCAAGAGTGGCCACAGTCTTTGAAGATGTGCCTAGCGAAGCTCTGGTGCATGTATGAGGAAGAGAACACACGAAGGCTTAGAGAAAGTGTTGTCAACGCTGAAGCATATTTCAAGATGCAGGATAAAAAGTTGAAGGTGAACAATGAGCTCAGATTTTTTAAATTAGACTTTGCTAAGATGGTGTTGGTGAAGGAGGAGGCACTTTCCCAGTTGGCCCGTGCAAAACGGGTTCTTACTAAGCTGAAAGCAGAGGTGGATAAGACGAGCCTCGATGATCTCGGTTAGGGAAATGAATATATTGTTCTTATGAAGTTGAACTAGCTATATGTTGTACTATGTTGTTTTCATGTAGTTACCATACTATGATGTTATAATATATTTATGTGCCTCATATGAAATTGTCAAACAACTGTTCGATATGAAATGTGAATTTGCGTAATACTGGAATTATTAATTGTAAACTAATAAACCTGCAAAATGTGTCATGGACCTTTGCAAATGGTTCTAGCAGTAAAATCGCTTGCGATGGATAGCCCAATGCCACACAGTTTTCTTCATCAAATCGTGTGTGATATAGTTGATAAAAGCAAACAGTTAACCATGGCAAACCATGTGTGATGGTTACACCTTTAACACATGAGCCTACACATAAAATTGTGTGGGATGTACCACTACTAAAAAAGGCTTATCCCCAATGTCTCTACTAGTGGCGCACCATGATGGTGGTGCGCCACTGCTATATAGAAGTGGCGCACCAGAATCAGGTGCGCCATTGCTATGTTTTTACTAACGGCGCACCACATGAGCAGTGCGTCATTGCTCTTCTTTTTGGTCCATCCCCCCGCCCTACCAGACATAGCAATGGCGCACCACACCTAGGTTCGCCACTGCTATGCTACATAGCAGTGGCGCACCTAGGTGTGGTGCGCCATTGCTATATCTGGTGGGGGTGTGCCTGCGTGTGTGTGTGAGGTTAGTAATGGCGCACCCTCCCTGGTGCGCCATTGCTAGGGTTAGCAATGATGCACCAGGGAGGGTGCACCATTACTAACGTCTCACACACACAAAGACCCCCTGGATCACCTTTTAGTTTTTTTAAAAATTAAAGAAAATGATAAAAGATTTAGAAAAATAGATGCCCATGTGTTATGTGTTCTAGTTGTTAGGAAAATTAACAAACATGAATTTTGAATTTTTTTGCAAAAGGCTGCGGTGTTTCGTTAAATGGCCGCAACTTTTGCATACGACATGCGATGAAAAAGTTTTTATATGAAAAATCATCTACTCAAAAAGTTACAGCCGAATTTCATAGGCTATGACCGTTATCGATTTTCTAGAATCCTCAAAAACCTAACAGAAAAAAGTTACGATGCTTTTAAGATATGGAGGCAAAAAATCAAAAAAATGCAAAAAATAAATAAATTAGCAATGACGCACTAGTGCATGGTGTGCCACTGCTATTTTCCCGCCTTCAAAATTCAAAAAATACAAAAATAAAAAACAAGTTAGCAATGGCGCACCTTATGAATAATGCGCCACAACTATTTTCCGGCCTTCACAATTCAAAAAAATTAAAAAAAAATAGCAATGGCGCATCAGTGCATGCTGCGCCACTGCTAAGTTGGGACAGAAGTTTAAAAGGGGCGGCCAGCCACTTACCCCTTCATTCTTATCCTCCTCTCCTCCACTCCATCTCCTCCTCTCCTCCACTCCATCTCCTCCTCTCCGGCGACCTCCTCCTCCTCACGGTGCTCCTCCTCCGGTGACCTCCTCACGGTGCTCCTCCTCCCTCCTCTCCTCCTCACGCACTAGTAGAAAAAGGGCCTATTGTCCCGGTTCGTAAGGGCCTTTTGTCCCGGTTCCTGAACCGGGACTAAAGGGTCGGTACTAATGCCCTGTCCCTTTAGTCCTGGTTCAATCCAGAACCGGGACAGATGGGCCTCCACGTGGCCTGTGCGCGGAGCCCAGGCAGGAGGGCCTTTGGTCCCAGTTGGTGGCACCAACCGGGAACAATAGGCATCCACGCGTTAGCATTTCTGTGGCTGGGGTTTTTGTTTTTTTTGAAAGGGGGGGATTTGGGGGTTTTGGGGGGTTAATTTAGGTGTTTCATATATTGTGTTAGCTAGCTATAATTAATAGAGAGAAGTGTCCTCTCTTATGTCGGTGCTTGGTCGATGCTACGTACTATACATACGTATAGAGAGGACTAGACACGCTAGCTAGCTAGTAAGCAAACGAAGGAAACAGAAGATCATCATGAACATATATGCATACAGAGAGAAGTGATATCGACCACCTTTCCTTCTCCGAGAGATTGGTCGAACAAGTTCTCGTATATCTATCCGACACTACCGGCTACATATATACAATAAATATCTCTTACAAATATAATCTCCTATCATAGGGACGCATGGTCCACATAGTATTCTCCATCTTCAGCGATCACGTGGTCAAGAAAGAATGCCGCCAATTCCTCTTGAATTGCTCGCATGCGAGCTGGTGCTAGGAGTTCATCCTGCTTCTGAAACATCTAATTTGAAGAAGGGGGTCAATACATATATATATATGAATGAATGAAACTCAATACAAATGATGGTAATAAAAGAAAATTGTGAATGTTGTTATTTACGTACTTCATATTGTTCGTCAGAGTAGCCCCGCTCACATGTCATGTGGCGGATGGACTCGCAAACGTAGTATCCACAGAAATCATTCCCTTGTTCCTGCCACAACCACTTTACAAGAAATACAGGTCAATCAAACTGATAAGCAAGAATGCCAAATCGTATTGATGAACTAGTGCTTGAATCACTAGGAGATGCGTGGAACATGCTACTATAGTACTTACTTTCTGGTGTCTAAATTGTAGCTTCTTCAATAGTCCCAGAGCTTTTTTGGTGAATTTTCTCCAAACCCTGCCAGACAAAGAAAACAATTACTTGATATATCAGGAAATGAACAAAGTTGCTGATATGGTGGATAATGATCGATTTAATGGCGCACCAGGGAAGAGGGCTATAGATAGGATTGACACTAATGGCGCACCAGGGAAGTAGTGCGCCACTACTATATACTAATGGCGCACCAGAAAATAGGTGCGCCACTAGTGATAATTTTTTTTCATTTTTACATACATACTAATGGCGCATCCTACCGAAGTAATGGCGCACCAGACAGGGAGTGCGCCAGTACTGATTTTTTTTATTCTTTTTTTTTGCAAAACTACTAATGGCGCACCGCCTCACAGTGCGCCATTACTAGTTTAAACTACTAATGGCGCACCCTGTAAGAGTGCGCCATTAG
>NC_041388.1:456377908-456383555 GCF_002162155.2 Triticum dicoccoides | reverse complement strand
CTCCGTTGCCGCCCCCGCGCCTCCTCATCGTGGTCAGGTAACCCTCCTCCCTATTCCTCTCTTCTCCTCTCTTCCTCCTCTCTTCTCCTCTCTTCCTCCTCCCTCTGCCTCTCTTCTCCTCTCTTCCTCCTCTGCCTCTCTTCTCCTCTCTTCCTCCTCTCCTCTCAGGTAACCCGAACTTAATTTTGTGATGGTACATTAGGAGGATCAGGAGGCAAGTTGCAGTGCTGCAAGTGGCAAGAAGAAGAGTAGCAAGCATTAGATGCTTGCACTCCTACTCTTATTTGCTTTTGAAGCAAAGTTTTTTTTCCTAGCTGGAATAACAGAGTAAAAGAGAAGTGTTTGAACAAGCTGTTGCTTTTTGTTGTGAATGTGCAGGTGTTCCTGGGCTGAGGGAGAGGATAGAGGCACGAGGAGGAGAAGAGCACCTGGACCAGAGGTGAGAATGAATGAGTTGGTGTTTAAAACATGGCTAACATAATTTGTGTTTGGGGTTGGAACTGGGAAAGAGAGACAGAGGGATAGGAGGGGGGAGGGAAAGAGAAATGTTTATTTTAGGGTTTAATTAGACTCAAGATTCTGGTGTTTAACCCTGTTGTGTTGCTTCTAGAAATAATATAAAAGATGTGAAAAAGAAATCTGTGGAGTTGGCACTTTACATAAGGTTGTAGATCATTGTAGTGTCCTAATGTCTAAGACTGTTGCATTGGAGGCTCATCTTGCAAACATATCAGAACTTGCAAACATTTTATTACTTGTTGCATTGGAGGTTCATCTTGTCTTGAGGCAAACAAATCAGCATTGGAGGCTCATCTTTAAGGCTCATCTTTATTACATATCAGAACTTGCAAACAAATCTGTGGAAGACTTGTAAAGTTGCTGGGTTTTGTCTCCGACCATTGTGTTGTGATGAATTTGCAGGTACCCCGAGAGGCCCTTGAGTTTGCCGGAATGTCGATTAACTTCCGTTACGGCAAATTCGGGTACTCCATATGTCCTATTTTCGCAAAGGGGGGGATTTGGGGGTTTTGGGGGGTTAATTTAGGTGTTTCATATATTGTGTTAGCTAGCTATAATTAATAGAGAGAAGTGTCCTCTCTTATGTCGGTGCTTGGTCGACGTTACGTACTATACATACGTATAGAGAGGACTAGACACGCTAGCTAGCTAGTAAGCAAACGAAGGAAACAGAAGATCGTCATGAACATATATGCATATAGAGAGAAGTGATATCGACCACCTCTCCTTCTCCGAGAGATTGGTCGAACAACAAGTTCTCGTATATCTATCCAACACTACCGGCTACATATATACAATAATTATCTCTTACAAATATAATCTCCTATCATACGGACGCATGGTCCACATAGTATGCTCCGTCTTCAGCGATCACGTGGTCAAGAAAGAATGCCGCCAATTCCTCTTGAATTGCTCGCATGCGAGCTGGTGCTAGGAGTTCATCCCGCTTCCGAAACATCTAATTTGAAGAAGGGGGTCAATACATATATATATGAATGAATGAAACTCAACACAAATGATGGTAATAAAATAAAATTGTGAATGTTGTTATTTACGTACTTCATATTGTTTGTTAGAGTAGCCCCGCTCACAGGTCGTGTGGCGGATGGACTCGCAAACGTAGTATCCAAAGAAATCATTCCCTTGTTCCTACCACAACCACTTTACAAGAAATAGAGGTTAATCAAACTGATAAGCAAGAATGCCAACTGGTATTGATGAAACTAGTGCTTGAACCACTAGGAGATGCGCGGAACATGCTACTATAGTACTTACTTTCTGGTGTCTAAATTGCAGCTTCTTCGAGAGTCCCGGAGCTTTTTTGGTGAATTTTCTCCAAACCCGGCCAGACAAAGAAAACAATTACTTGATATATCAGGAAATGAACAAAGTTGCTGATATGGTGGATAATGATCAATTTAACTTACTTCTCGAGCATTTGAGTCATGTCCGTATACTCCTGGGGATCTTTTCGTCTTGAGTCTAAGACGGTTACTAGTCCCTGCTCAAGCTTAATCTCTAGGAGAATATAGTGGAAACTGCACACGCATGCATAACTCATCAATTACATTACTATAACTTTGACTAATATACAAGGGAAACCGAATATGCACAAGACAGTAACACTCACTTGAAGTTGTAAGGAAAGAGTATTATATATTTGTTTTCATTTATTACCAACGATCATGGCAACTTGGCCTCGGTATCCGCGGCATGAAATTTAACCTGGGTTGCATCTATGAGATTTGTGTTAATGAACCCAATATCACCGATTTGTCTTTTCTTCAATTCGACGATCTTCAATCTGCATAATATAGTGAGGATATTTATGCAATGAAAGAGCTGAGCTATATAGAGAGACTTAGTGACAGAAGTAGTACTACTTACAGACAGTAGCAGGTGACGGTTGCTTTATCGAGGGCCAATTGATTGAAAAACTAAAAGAACTCCTCAAATGGAACAGGCAATAGTTCAATTCCAACGAGGTCATGCTCCTTTTTAACTCTCACATACAAAGTACTCCTTCCCCCAGACTCTCTGCAGATTTTCAAGTACCAATCATGCAATCTTCGCATCATCGTTGATAGAGATCTTTCATCTTTGACGAGAGGCTTCCCGTACTGTATCTTTGTATCTACACCTCCATGAAATCATAATGTACATCGTCGGGCAGGTAATCTCCAAGATTGTTTTAACCGGGCACCATCCTCGGATCATTAACGTCATTGTCGCTAGGCACCTTGAGCGGGGGGCACGATTGCTTCGCTTGTTCACCAAGCTGGGCAATTTGTTTCCCAGCTCGTCGTTCTTTCAGCCTTTGACCACTGACATACTTCCCGACCACTCCGCTTGGGCAAATTCCTTTCCAATAATGCGCTCATAGTTGCCTTTCGGTGGAGACTTGGGTGGTTTTGTCAGGGCAGCCAAAGTGCGCTTCGCTTTCACCGGATCTACCTTCTCCTCCGGAGGTGGATGTTTCTTTGCTTTCACCCCTTCAAAGAAGTTCCTCACTTCTTCTCGCGTGATCTCGGCGTTCTCCTTCGGGGTCCTCTCGTATGGTAACTTCTCTGGAGTCTTCAGAGAAGGACCGAATCTGTATGTCCTCTCGCCTCAGGCTGTACTGCTAGACGCCGGCAGAGCAGATGGAGCGGTTGTCTTCTTTACTTGCTTACGAGCCGGAGGAGAAGGACTACGATGCACCGGAGCAGCCGGAGCAGCGGAAGGTCTCTTCCGCCCTTGCTGAAGAGGCGGAGAAGGAGGAGGCTGGCTGCTCGGGCACGCCGGCGCAGGCGGAGAAGGAGGCGGAGTGCTGCCACGCGCCGGGGAAGGAGCCGGCCGAGTGCCCTGATTGTCACTCGCCGGAGGAGGAGGCGGTGGAGGACGCGGAGTGCCCTGACTCGCCGGAGGAGGAGGAGGAGCCGGAGGCGTCCAGTTCGGAAGGTTGATGAGCTCCTGCCGCCATAGGCATGGAGTCTTCGGAGCAGAACCCAGCCGATTCTCCCCTTCATCGGTAGGGTGGTCAAGCTGGAGGTCCTCAAATCGCTCCGTTATTTCATCCACCATCACCCTAGCATATCCTTCTGGAATCGGCCGGCAGTGAAAAGTTGCGCCGGGTTCAGTAGGAAAAACAAAGCCAACAGCCGCCTTGACCTTCATATTAATCCATCGCGTCATAAGGTGGCAATTTTGAGACTCCGTGATAGCATCCACGGGATAGCTGGCAGGAGCCGTCAAGGCATGCTCCGGCTGAAGCAGCTCGGTGGAAGCCACGCTGCTTCTCCGCTGAGATGGCGGGGTAGCTTCGGGGGAAGCTTCGGCAATTCGTTTGCTGTGATTTGCTTCTCGTTCCTCTATCGCTTGTACCCTAGCAGGAAGCACCTGCAGTTGGGTCTGCTCCACTTTCTTCCTCCTCTCGTGTCATCTGTAACCGCCTGCATCTAGAAACCCAGCCTTCCACGGAATGGAGCCTGGCGTGCCTCGTGTCCATCCAGGGTGCTCAGGATTCCCGAGGGCCATTGTGAGCTCGTTGTTCTCTCTGTCTGGAATGAACATCCCTTCGCGCGCTGCTTCGATATACTGCTGAAGCCTCTTGACTGGTATTTCCATTTGATCGTTCGTCCAAATACACTTCCCTGATACAGGGTCCAAGGTTCCGCCAGCCCCGAAGAACCAAGTCCGGCAACGGTCTGGCCAGTTAATTGTCTCTGGTTCGATCCCTTTATCAACCAGATCATTCTCAGTCTTGGCCCACTTAGGCCGGGCTACGAGGTAGCCACCTGACCCCGTGCGATGGTGATGCTTCTTCTTCGCAGCATTTTCCTTGTTTGTCACCGACATCTTATTACTCTTTTCAGATGTCTTGTGGGCCACAAATGCAGGCCAGTCATCTCTGATCTTCTCATATCTGCCCTTGAATTATGGTGTCTCTTTTTTATTGACAAACTTATTCAACTCTTTCTTCCACCTCCTGAATAGTTCTGCCATCCTCTTAAGAGTAAAAGACTTGATTAATTGCTCTTTAACTGGCTTCTCCGGATCATCCTCTGGCGTTAGGGTGAAATTTGACTTCAGCTCAGTCCAAAGATCATTTTTCTGCATATCATTGACATAAGACACCTCAGGGTCTTTTGTAGCCTCCTTTAACCATTACTGGATGTTGATCGGGATCTTGTCCCTAACCAGAACCCCGCATTGAGCAACAAATGAGCTCTTTGTCCGGAGGGGTTCAATCGATTGGCCGTCGGGCGCGATTGCTATGATCTCAAACCTTTCATCCGAGCTCAACTTTTTCTTCGGGCCTCATCTCTTTACCGAAGTTGTGCTCGATCCGGAGGGCTAGAAAAAAGAACAAAGACTTAATTAATATGTGTACATACCAAAACAATGAATGCATCAAATAGCTAGTCAGCACAGGCTTAACTAATATATATATACCTGGCCGGACTCGGTTCAGTCACTGGAGACGTCATCACGGTCTCCTTCTTGCACCGGCATTGGGTCATCGGAGCCGTCCTCACGGTCTCCTTCTTGCACCGGCATTGGGTCACCGGAGCCATCATAATCATAGCCAGCTGCTTCTAGACCATCGGTGTCGTTGAGAAACAACAAGCAGACGGCATCACTTCCTCGTGCGATTATGTCCCCCAATAACTCTTCTTGTACTTTGTCTCGGGCGGTGTCCATAGTTTCTACAAATATTTACAACATGTCAATTATTATTCAAACATGAAAGATGGATATATTAGTGGCAAACGTAGAACTAATATTAATTAGTGGCCTCGACGCTGCTTCTCTAGGGTTTGGGGTGGCCTCGACAACGCTTCAAGGATAAAAAAGGAAGAGGAAGAAGAAAAAAAAGAGGAGAAGAAAGAATAGAGGAGTTCTTCTCCTCTATTCTTTCTTCTCCTCTTTTTTTTCTTCTTCTTCCTCTTTTTTTTAACTCCTCTATTCTTTCTTCTCCTCTTTTTTTCTTCTTCTTCCTCTTTTTTTATCGGGAACAAGGGTCGCCGAGCGGTAGAGGAAACCCTAAATAGCAAGTACCGTGGGTGTGAGATACATGTGGCCGTCGGTGTCGGACACTACATCCACGTCCCACAAGTGACGTGGGCGTCGAAGCCCGTGTCACTTG
>NC_041388.1:456376353-456377210 GCF_002162155.2 Triticum dicoccoides | reverse complement strand
AAGAGGAAGAAGAAGAAAAAAAAGAGGAGAAGAAAGAATAGAGGAGATCTACCCTCGTTCCTGATAAAAAAAGAGGAAGAAGAAGAAAAAAAAAGAGGAGAAGAAAGAATAGAATCTCCTCTATTCTTTCTGCTCCTCTTTTTTAAAAAGAGGAAGAAGAAGAAAAATAAAGAGGAGAAGAAAGAATTTCTTTCTTCTCCTCTTTATTTTTCTTCTTCTTCCTCTTTTTTTTATCGGGAACGAGGGCCGTCGAGGGTCGCCGAGCGGTAGAGGAAACCATAATCTCCTCTATTCTTTCTTCTCCTCTTTTTTTCTTCTTCTTCCTCTCATGTTCGACGACCCTCGACCCCACGGCGACCCTAGACCCCCTCTCGACCCTCGACCCCTCGGCGACCGTCGACCCCCTCTCTACCCTCATATATAAAACCTTTTCTTCCTTCTTCTTCCTTGTATTCCTTCTTCCTAAATATATAAAACTTTTTTTAAAATGAAACTAACCTAAAATGTACTAAATCAGAGAACATATATAGATAAAACTTTTCTAATTAAAAATCTAACTTTTGCATATATGTATTTTTAAAACATCATTACAATTGAAAAAATACATACATACATACAAAAAACATGTAAAAAATACATACATACATATATGAACATACATCAAAAAACATATATCTAAAAAATACATACATATATATATATATATATATGAAAATCTAAAAACATGTGAAAACAGCATGTATAATTAAAAAAAATTCACGGCGGCGGCGGGAGCGGCAGACGCGCGGTGCTCACAGAGGCGGCGACGCGTCGGGGCAGGGGATGACCGGCAAGGGCGCGGGCGAAGAGGGCGCGGG
>NC_041388.1:456375002-456376023 GCF_002162155.2 Triticum dicoccoides | reverse complement strand
GATGGCAACGACGGGCGCGGGCGACGGCCGGCGAGGGCGCGGGCGAAGGCGACGACGGGCGCGGGCGACGGCCGGCGAGGGCGCGGTCGACGGCGACGACAGGCGCGGGCGACGGCGACGGCGGGGACGGCGGGCGGCGTCGGCGGGGGCGGCGGGCAGCGTCGGGGCAGCCTGGCGGCGTCGGGGGCAACTGGCGAGGGAAATGTGAAAAATTCCTAAGTGCTTGTTTATATAGCAAAGGCATTGGTCCCGGTTCGTGGCACAAACCGGGACCAATGCCCCCTTTAGTCCCGGTTGGTGCCACCAACCGGGACCAAAGGCCTCTTTTCAGCACCCCAAAGGGCGGGAAGCGGTGGCCTTTGGTCCTGGTTGGTGGCACCAACCGGGGGCATTAGTCCCAGTTTGTGCCACAAACCGGGACCAATGCCCCCTTTAGTCCCGGTTGCTGGCACCAACCGGGACCAAAGGCCTTGTGCTGCCCCTCGCCAAAACTTTAGTCCCACCTCGCTAGCTGAGAGGGCTCGAGAGTGGTTTATAAGTGCTGTTGCGCCTTCCCTCTCGAGCTCCTCACAAATGCAGGCTTTCGGGCCTAACCATGCGTTGTGTGCCTGTGGGCCTACTGGGCCTCCTGCGGGCCTGAATCCTGGTCCGTGGTAGGGTTTCTAGTCGTATTCAGGCCATGGGGGCCCAGTAGGTGGCAATTTTTTTTCTTTATTGCTTTATTTATTTTATTTTGTTTCTACTTACAACAAAATACTTATTGTTGATATTTTTTTAGTTTTTTTGTTTTGTTTTTTGCATTAGTTATATTCTTTTGCTTTTTGCTTTATTTTTTAATTCTTTTTTGCTTTTAGTTTTAGAAAAATTATGAACTTTCTGTTAGTGTCATTAGTTTTCAAATTTGAAAACACTTTTTTTCTTTTTTTTCTTTGTTGCTTTATTTATTTTATTTTGTTTCTACTTACAACAAAATACTTATTGTAGCTATTTTTTCTAGTTTTTTTGTTTTGTTTTCTGCATT
>NC_041388.1:456356431-456374533 GCF_002162155.2 Triticum dicoccoides | reverse complement strand
AAATACTTATTGTTGCTATTTTTATTTTTTTCTAGATTTTTTGTTTTGTTTTCTGCATTATTTATTTTATTTTTTTATTTATTTTTTATTTCTTTTTGCTTTTAGGTCAGCAAGATTATAAACTTTATGTTAGTGCCATTAGTTTTAGAAAAATTATAAAATTTCTGTTAGTGCGATTAGTTTTCAAATTTGAATAGTTAAAATTTGAATTCTTTGAAATTTGTGTGAATCACAAGTTTGTGATTAACTTTACTAAAAAATGAACATAGATGCACCTATAGAGAAAATTTGACCTAAATTCATAGTTTTCAAATGAACTCTGAAAAAGTTGGCATAGCATACTCGTGTGTTACAAAGTTGGCATGGTATCATCATAATAGTTGCGGGAGAAAGTCTTCACTTTTTCTTTGCTTGTGTCATTTGCTTATTGCGCCGTAACCATGGATAATCTTCATCGTTTGTCAGGATGCTTGGGTCAGCCTGGACATTGAAGGGAGGAATTTCATGAAACTTTTCATAATCTTCAGACATGTCTGTCTTGCCCTCCACTCCCAGGATCTCCCTTGTTCCTGAAAGAACTATGTGGCACTTTGGCTCATCATATGATATATTTGCTTCCTTATATTTTCTTTTTCTCGGTTTGGTAGACATGTCCTTCACATAGATAACCTGTGCCACATCATTGGCTAAGACGAACGGTTCATCAGTGTACCCAAGATTTTTCAGATCCACTATTGTCATTCCGTACTGTGGGTCTACCTGTATCCCGCCTCCTGACAGATTGACCCATTTGCACTTAAACAAAGGGACCTTAAAATCATGTCCGTAGTCAAGTTCCCATATGTCCACTATGTAACCATAATATGTGTCCTTTCCGCTCTCGGTTGCTGCATCAAAGCGGACACCGCTGTTTTGGTTGGTGCTCTTTTGATCTTGGGCGATCGTGTAAAATGTATTCCCATTTATCTCGTATCCTTTGTAAGTCAATACAGTCAAAGATGGTCCCCCTGGACAACAAGTACAGCTCATCACAAACAGTGTTGTCACCTCTGAGACATGTTTCCAACCAACTGCTGAAAGTCCTGATGTGTTCACATGTAATCCAGTCGCCGCACTGCTCCGGGTGTTTCAAGCGTAGACTGTTCTTGTGTTCATCGACATACGGGGTCACCAAGGTAGAGTTCTATAGAGCTGTGTAGTGTGCTTGAGACCAAGAATATCCGCCCCTGCATGTTATTGAGTCACTTTCAAGAGTGCCTTTTCCAGTCAGTCTCCCCTCATACCACGATTTAGGGAGACCTATCTTCTTAAGGCCAAGAATGAAGTCAACACAAAACCCGATAACATCCGCTGTTTGATGGCCCATGGAGATGCTTCCTTCTGGCCTAGCACGGTTATGGAAATATTTCTTTAGGACTCCCATGAACCTCTCAAAGGGGAACATATTGTGTACAAATACGGGCCCCAAAATGACAATCTCGTCGACTAGATGAACTAGTACGTGCGTCATGATATTGAAGAAGGATGGTGGGAACACCAGCTCGAAACTGACAAGACATTGCGCCACATCACTCCTTAGCCTTGGTACGATTTCTGAATCGATCACCTTCTGAGATATTGCATTGAGGAATGCACATAGCTTCACAATGGCTAATCGGATGTTTTCCGGTAGAAGCCCCCTCAATGCAACCGGAAGCAGTTGCGTCATAATCACGTGGCAGTCATGAGACTTTAGGTTCTGAAACTTTTTCTCTGGCATATTTATTATACCCTTTACATTCAACGAGAAGCCAGTCGTGACCTTCATACTGAGCAGGCATTCAAAGTAGATTTCTTTCTCTTCTTTCGTTAGAGCGTAGCTGGCAGGACCTTTATACTGCTTCGGAGGCATGCCGTCTTTTTCGTGCAAACATTGCATGTCCTCCCGTGCCTTAGGTGTATCTTTTGTCTTCCCGTACACGTCCAAGTAGCCTAGCAGGTTCACGCAAAGGTTCTTCGTCACGTGCATCACATCGATTGAAGAGCGGACCTCTAGGTCTTTCCAGTAGGGTAGGTCCCAAAATATGGATTTCTTCTTCCACATGGGTGCGTGTCCCTCAGCGTCATTTGGAACAGCTAGTCCGCCGGGACCCTTTCCAAAGATTATGTGTAAATAATTGACCATAGCAAGTACGTGATCACCGGTACGCATGGCGGGCTTCTTCCGGTGATCTGTCTTGCCTTTGAAATGCTTGCCTTTCTTTTGACATTGATGGTTGGTCGAAAGAAATCGACGATGGCCCAGGTAGACATTCTTCCTGCATTTGTCCAGGTATATACTTTCAATGTCATCTAAACAGTGCGTGCATGCGTGGTATCCTTTGTTTGTTTGTCCTGAAAGGTTACTGAGAGCGGGCCAATCGTTGATGGTCACGAACAGCAACGCCTTTAGGTTAAATTCCTCCTGTCCATGCACATCTCACGTACGTACACCGTTTCCATTCCACAGCTGTAAAAGTTCTTCAACTAATGGCCTTAGGTACACATCAATGTCGTTGCCGGGTTGCTTAGGGCCTTGGATGAGAACTGGCATCATAATGAACTTCCGCTTCATGCACATCCAAGGAGGAAGGTTATACATACATAGAGTCACAGGCCAGGTGCTGTGATTGCTGCTCTGCTCCCCGAAAGGATTAATGCCATCAGCGCTTAAAGCAAACCATACGTTCCTTGGGTCCTTTGCAAACTCATCCCAATACTTTCTCTCGATTTTTCTCCACTGCGACCCGTCAGCGGGTGCTCTCAACTTCCTGTCTTTCTTATGGTCCTCACTGTGCCATCGCATAAACTTGGCATGCTCTTCGTTTCTGAACAGACGTTTCAACCGTGGTATTATAGGAGCATACCACATCATCTTCGCAGGAAACCTCTTCCTGGGGGGCTCACCGTCAACATCACCAGGGTCATCTCGTCTGATCTTATACCACAATGCACCACATACCGGGCATGCGTTCAAATCCTTGTATGCACCACGGTAGAGGATGCAGTCATTAGGGCATGCATGTATCTTCTCCACCTCCAATCCTAGAGGGCATACGACCTTCTTTGTTGCGTATGTATTGTCGGGCAATTCGTTATCCTTTGGAAGCTTCTTCTTCAATATTTTCATTAGCTTCTCAAATCCTTTGTCAGGCACAACATTCTCTGCCTTCCACTGCAGCAATTCCAGTATGATACCGAGCTTTGTGTTGCCATCTTCGCAATTAGGGTACAACCCTTTTTTGTGATCCTCTAACATGTGATCGAACTTCAGCTTCTCCTTTTGACTTTTGCATTGCGTCCTTGCATCGACAATGACCCGGCGGAGATCATCATCATCGGGCACATCGTCTGGTTCCTCTTGATCTTCAGCAGCCTCACCCGTTGCAGCATCATTGGGCACATCGTATGGTTCCTCTTGATCTTCACCAGCTCCCCCCGTTGCAGCATCACCATATTCAGGGGGCACATAGTTGTCTTCGTACTCTTCTTCTTCGCAGTCTTCCATCATAACCACTATTTCTCCGTGCATCGTCCAAACATTATAGTGTGGCATGAAACCCTTGTAAAGAAGGTGGGAGTGAAGGATTTTCTGGTTAGAGTAAGACCTCGTATTCCCACATTCAGTGCATGGACAACACATAAAACCATTCTGCTTGTTTGCCTCAGCCGCATCGAGAAACTCATGCACGCCCTTAATGTACTCGGAGGTGTGTCTGTCACCGTACATCCATTGTCGGTTCATCTACGTGCATTATATATAATTAAGTGTCCAAATTAATAGAAGTTCATCATCACATTAAAACCAAAGTACATACATAGTTCTCATCTAACAACATATAGCTCTCCAGGGCATCTAATTAATTAAACCATACATTCAAACTATATAAAACATTTCAATGAGAAAACAAATGCGATCATAATCGCAACCAAGGTAACAATTGATCCAATGGCATAATGATACCAAGCCTCGGTATGAATGGCATATTTTCTAATCTTTCTAATCTTCAAGCGCATTGCATCCATCTTGATCTTGTGATCATCGATGACATCTGCAACATGCAACTCCAATATCATCTTCTCCTCCTCAATTTTTTTTATTTTTTCCTTCAACAAATTGTTTTCTTCTTCAACTAAATTTAACCTCTCGACAATAGGGTCAGTTGGAATTTCCGATTCACATACATCCTACATAAATAAAATCTATGTCACATTGGTCGGCATAATTTTCATAAACAATAAATGAACCAATAGTTATAAAGATAATGTATTTACCACATCCGAATCATAGACAGGACGAGGGCCGACGGGGGCGGATACAAAAACCATCGCACTATATAAGATGCAATAATAAAAGTAAGAAAAAAATACAAGTATCTATGTAAACATACAAGTAAGAATATTTTTCCTTTCAGAAAGAAGATAAGAACAAGAGGCTCACCACGGTGGTGCCGGCGATGAGCTCGGCGCAGGTGATCGACGGCGGTGAAGACGGGGACGGGGCATGATAGACCGCTAAACCTAGACAAATATTGAGGAAAATGGAGCTTGGAGGTCAAGCTTGGAGAGGAGAAAGCTTAAGTAGTGTGGCGCGGGCATTCCATCAAACACCTTCTATGCATAGGAGGTGAGCTAGAGCACCACCAAGCCCTCTCCCCCTCGGCCAGAAAAAACAGATCAGTGTGCTCTGCTCTTACGCGAGGGGGTATATATAGGCACCTCATTGGTCCCGGTTGGTGGCATGAACCAGGACTAAAGGGGAGCCTT
The DNA here is from genome assembly GCF_002162155.2 of Triticum dicoccoides. Classification (NCBI taxonomy): domain Eukaryota; kingdom Viridiplantae; phylum Streptophyta; class Magnoliopsida; order Poales; family Poaceae; genus Triticum; species Triticum dicoccoides. The sequence continues at coordinate 456,369,748 of NC_041388.1, read as the reverse complement.
TGTTCCCGGTTCAAGCCACCAACCGGGACCAATGGTGGTGGTCCAGGAGCGAGGCCCATTGGTCCCGGTTTGTCCCACCAACCGGGACCAATGGTGGTGGTCCAGGAGCGAGGCCCATTGGTCCCGGTTTGTCCCACCAACCGGGACCAATGGCCCACGTGGCCCGGCCGGCCCCCTGGGCTCACGAACCGGGTCCAATGCCCCCATGGGTCCCAATTCTAGACTGAACCGGGACTAATGGGCTGACCCGGCCTGGACCTTTGCCCCCTTTTCTACTAGTGACGGTGCTCCTCCTCCGGCGACCTCCTCCCTCCTCTCCTCCTCTCGGTGCTCCTCCTTCCTCTCCTGCTCACGGTCCTCCTCCTCCTCTCCGGCGACCTCCTCCTTCCTCCTCTCCTAATCCTCACGGTCTCTCCACCCTCCTCTCCTCCTCACGGTCTCCCCTCCCTCCTCCTCTACTTCCGGCCACATGTGGAGCTTCCCTGGCACAAAGAACGTACCAGATCCAGATCGAGAATAAAATTTGAAAAAAATTCAGGCAAAAGAAACAAGCAAAAAAAAAGCCAAATCTAGATCCAGGTCCAAATTCAAAATTCAAAAATAGCAATGGCGCATGGTGGGGGTTAGACGGTGCGCCACTACTATTTTCCCGCCTTCAAAATTCAAAAAAAATCAAAAAAACAAGTTACCAGTGGCGCACCTGTAGCAATAGTAATGGCGCACTACAAGGTGCGCCACTGTTATCTATAATACTAATGATGCACCAGAGGTGCACCATTAGTATTTGTTACTAGTGGCGTGGTAATAGTGGCGCACCTATAGTGCACCATTAATGGCAAAAATAGGTGCGCCACTAACAGTCCTTTTTCTAGTAGTGTACGTCCGAACGGAAACGTGTTCCCTGAATTGACTGTGTGGGATGTACATAAGAACTCAAACATATTTCTTGGATTGACTATGTGTGATATACATACGAACGGAAATGTGTTTCTAGGATTCACCGTGTGGGATGTACATACCTACGGAAATGATTTTCTCGGATTACCGTGTGCGATGTACATACCTATGGAAATGATTGGGTTTCGATTCCTTGCCTGATCGCACATGGCCCTAGCCTGGGTCCAAGGAGGGCCTATCCCCGATGATTTCTGGGTCGTGTGGGAAGGACACCCTATCGCACACAGTCACTTGGCAACGGTTCCAAATGCCATCGCGGAAAGGGGTTAAAACTGTTTGTTAGGACCGACGCGTACCAGTGATAGATTATGGAGAATCATATAACCGGAAGTCAAGCAACACTCGGACTGAACTCAAGCAAAGGGTATAGGCTAGGTAGAAATGATCTTGCTCAATAATGAGAAGGTATTCATAAGCAATACCTACAACATTTTTCTTCTGGAAACAGAATTGAGAACAACGAGGTGGTGAAACAAAGGGCAATTATTGTTGCACAAGGGTTCATGCAGGTACCAAACTATTCTCTAGAGGTGGAATCTCTTTCCAATTACTTATATCATTAGAAGTACAAAATCATCTATCTCTGAAGTTGATAGATGTAGTGATAACATATCCATGTGGATCACTAGATTCAGACATATATGGTTGATTCCCAATGGAATCTCACTTCTGAATCGAAATGCAATACGCAACATACATTGTGTAAAATCAGTAAGTCACCATAAGACTTATTGTTGTCGGTACATATGATACAAGCGATGTAGTTAGATCCTTATACACAAGGATTACTCCTACAATGATGATTTCCATGTTTGTGTGTCAGCAATGACAACACATTTAATCATCTAAATGACGAAGTTTAAAATGTTCGATTTGGTAAAAAATACCGCTTGTTACAACAACTTGAGCACCTTCATTCATACATTATGGTATACTATGTTGTCTATATCCAAAATATATTGGAGAAACTCATTGTGGACAAATCTTATCCATCCATAACTCTCATGGTAGTTTATTCTCTAGACGTAGAGGAAGATCTATTTAGACCAAGAGATGATGGAAATGAGATATTAATTGGGACTCAACGTTCCATAATGGCATTGGATCCACCAAACACTTTGGTTGGTACTCAAGAATATCTTTCGATATCTACAAGTCATCAAACATCTTGTCCTGGTTTTTCAATTTCATAGAAACATGAACAATTATATCTTTGGATACATCGATCAGATCCCTATTATGTCAGATCGTAGACAAGCTTAGTGTTCCTCCTAGGTGTAGTAGCCCTCTCATGAGAAGTCTTCGAAACAGACCTCATGGCTACATCCAACAACCATTATCTCAACGATAGTGTTTCTTGTGTTGCCCGGATACGAACACGTTAGAAATAAGCAATATCACTATATTGCATATCTTGCAAGTCAAATCATGCGACGGATTTGTTCATCAGGTTTCTACCAAGTTTTATGTTCCAGAAATGTGTTCATGGAATTGGTAGGTGACGGCTTCGAATTTTGCAAGAATCAGGGGGGGTATCTACCTGAATTGTTCCTGTTCAATGCATCATACTATACTCTTTTTCCCTTCATGAGTTTACTTTCCAGGTTCTCATAAAGGTTTTTAATGAGGTAATATCAACATGAGATCACATGTCATACATTCAGTTTTCCCCACCAGGGTTTTTAGGAAAGTATATACGACATATTATTGTCCTCTAAATTCTATTAATATACTTCATATTGAGTTAACGAAGGCAATAATCATTATATGTTGGATCATTTTCTCTTTATTTTCCCACTGGGTTTGAAGGATTTTTACCAGCATAGCCTGCACTACTCCCCACAATTTTCCTACAGGGTTTTTGGAGGAGACTTAACCAAATATGATGGATCCTTATGCAGTCAAGCGGTGATTAGGCAGAATGTTAAGAATAATAACCCATGCAGTTATTAGGGGATAATCCCCGCTCTTTGCCACTTGTGCAGTTCCGCATGGCTAGCAACCGTCATGACGATTACAGCTTGGAGAGACGCCTCCAGTGAACCGTCGCCTCCCTCGGAGGCAACCGTTCCATTGTATATAAGCTTCAATCATAAATAAATAATACACAGTTGATTCATTTGTTGTCTCTCTCGTTTGTCTCTCTATTACACATCAACACATTTAAAAGATACAGATCCCATCTAATCACTTTCATTATATTTGAGCTAGGTTGCTCATATTTCTCCATTATTGACAACACTTGTGTTGTCATCTTATCTTATGCAAAAGGTTTAAACATGATGAGTAATGGAAATGTGGAACTCATATATAAATAACTTGCCAAAATTTGCCACACTTCTAGTGAACTAGAAAAAAACAAATTCATAACTTTGATAAATGGTGAACAGTACATGCATTGTTCGTTATTAAAAATTCACAAAATTTTCATTTTTGTGTAGCTCACATGTTAACGTATTTCATCGTGAAACATTATACACTTGTGGAATGCATCCATATGAACATATGTAGAAAAACCTATGATTTTTTTCAAACTTCGAACTATGGTTTTTGATGCACAATACAATACAATACAAACTCATACAACACTATTCATTATAACATTCATATATCAGAACGTCAAATACTTAAGTGGCTTTATTTCACTCTTTATGAATATTGGCCCCAACGCCTACTAGTTCCCAGCTAGCAACTTTGCATCAGTTATCATTTTGTCCTTTTTCCTCTGCCTTCTTGCCAAGCTCCAATATCATATTGGCAGCTGCAGAGCACCTCCCATCATGTGGGGTCGGACGAGGATCGCCAGTGATGCACATCTCAAAATCAGGGCATTTCAAACATACTTCGCCAACGTGCATTCCTGAAAAGATAGGAGATTGACTGGTGAATAAGTGCTCAAAAAACAATCTGTGAGTATGAATGAAAGAAGATGGCACTAAATCAAATTGTAGTTCTTGGTTATTGCTAGGTGGAGACCTATTCAGTTCTTGACAAGTGGAATGCAATGAAGTGAGTAGAGGTGAACTCTTATAGACCGTACAATGGCGTGACACATGTCTTTGGTAACTAAGGGCCGAACCGTGGTGTTGAATAAACCTAACACCTGAATAGGGCATAGACAAGTGGTTTATAGATCTGACCACTTGAAAAAAAAATCCCAAGCATGCTAAGCATAGTACACCATGTATGCTAACAGTTCAATGCATGATACTAAGGGGACACTAAAGGGATTGGATTCAATAAACGCTAATCAGGAAGTATCATGGCACAAGACCCATTTGTATGGAATTCTTTATTATTGTGCCTATATGGTCCATGAACCCAATGCTTGTCCATTTGGAAAATTAAAGAGATAAGAGTAAATGTATTTACACATACCATCTTCTAGTGAAGGTACTATGTGTATCTAGGGGCCATTCAATCACAATCACAGCAGATCTCATCAAGCTCCTGCATTGACAAATGTCAAAGATACAGATTGCATTTAAAAATTAATGTATCCATTCAGCACAAGGTTTCTTACCTTGCATTTATCGCGTTGGGCAAGTCCCTCCTTCAAGTTCAATCCCATCCTGTTAGTGCTCTTGGTTTTCCCATCATCGCTTGAGAAAGTTAGACTGGCAACTTTCATTCTATTTGAGCTAGGTTCCTTATATTTCTCCATTATTAACAACACTTCTATTGTCATCTTCTCTTGTGCATAAGGTTTAAACATGATGAGTAATGGAAATGTGGAACTCATATAGAAATAACTTGCCAAATTTTTCCACACTTCTAATAGATGGTTTGTCCACGGTTTAAAATGAGGTACACGAGTTTAAAACAACACTTTGGGAAATGTATGGCTCCCAGCAAAACATGCCCACAATGTTTGCCACAAAACAATGATAATTCTACAAGTGATTATCAATCTAACGATATTTAGTTGTGGAAAATAGTAGAATACCAGTCTTAATTTTCTGAATGTCCATATCACATTGAGCAATTCTGTCTTGAAGTGTGAATTCTTTACGAAGCTGAAACAATGAGGGGACGAATTCACATCAGATTCTCAACTAGAACAAAATATAAGAAAAACAAGCATAATTTTTTTTACTGAAACAAAAGAGAAGACATATAACATATAATAGAATCCCGTATTTTCTGAATCACTAGCCTGGAATCACGAAACTGATCATTGCTATTCTCAGCGACGCCGCCTTCAATGAAATTAAGAACACATAGGTTAAAGAAGTTGGAGGACCAACAACCAATAATAGGGAAAACAAGTTGTCTTGCAATCGCAACCTGACTTAGGCACTTCCATGATTTGGTGATCCAAGGTAGCATCCTTCCTTACAGCATCAACAAGTGGTGCCTGATACAACAAACCATTTATTCAAATGCCCTACATCTATGTTACTCACAATAATATAGAGTGCATAGGAAAACAAAAATGAAGGAAAAGTGCAACAACCAGCACGACAACCTATAGATATACATGGTGGCTAAACTAAGTGAGTGCGCAAATGCTCTAATCGTACTCCCCATGCGCTGTGCTATGCCCAAGTGCCCACAACTCCTGCTACTAACCATGGCAAAAAAAAACACTGCCATGTATAGTAAATGAAAATAAAATCATTATGACATGTTGTGCAACACTCCCCAATCCTATAATCTAATCATAAAATAATTCGAACACATAGTAATGTTACTAGTCTCGTTCATAATCATTATTATGCACTTCGGCGGTAGGCAAGGTCAACCAAACCAGCAACTATTTTGGTCTCTTGTGGTAAAGGGTTTCTCCGAATGTACATAGTAATAATCTATAGGCTGTTACGCCTGATGCCTAGGATGAGAAATTGATTCTCTCGCGGTATCAAGCAAGGTGATGCAACATCTCCTTATCTTTGTCTTCTATGTGCTGAAGGCTTATCTAGTTTATTAATGTTTTTAGGCCCCAAATTTCTTGCTAAAGGAAATAGAGTGGGGATCCGTGCACCATGGACATCTCACTTTTTATTTGCTGATGATTGTATTGTTTTTACTCAGGCGTCAGGAAGCAACAAGACTAATGAAATTCTGGAAGCCTACAAAATAGGATCAGGTCAGTTGGTGAATCCAGCAAAATCTACTCTCTTCTTATCAGAAATTATTCGGCAGAAGCTGAAACCGAAGTTACCCAATGTCTCAATATTGAGAGAGAAGCCCTGGAGGAAAAATATTTAGGACTGCCAACTGCTATTGGCAGATCTATCTTGCGGGAGCCTTTGAAAAAATATGTTCATGAATCCAGAACCTTGTTATATGGATGGTGTGAAAGAAGTTATAGGTGCAGCTGGCAGAGAAATCCTCATCAAAGCAATGGCACAATCAGTGCCCACATTCTCAATGAGCTGTTTTCCGCTATCAAAGACAATTTGTAAAAAGATTACCTCAAGCCTAGCTCGATATTGGTGGGGAGGAGATGGAGATACAAGCAAATTACATTGGAAGAAATGGTCAGATATAGCTCATACGAAGACAGGAGGATGTATGGGCTTCAGGGACTTACACTTATTAATTCAACATTGCAATGCTTGGGTTACAAGGTTGGAGATTAATGACAAAACATGATTCCTTGTGTGCCCACACTCTTCGTGGAAGGTACTATGATGATGGCACTTTCATGGGTGCTAAGAAGAAACGCAATAACTCTCACACATGGAAAACTATTTTGAAGGGCAAATAAGTTATAGAAAAAAGGCCTAATTAAAAGGATTGGGGATGGCAGTACAACAAAAATCTGGAACAAAACTGGATCCCAGAGATTCTCGGATTTAAGCCAATATTTAGGAAGCCAGAGGCCACAGCAGTTATGGTTCAGGACTTTTTACCTCCGGATGGATTGTCTTGGGACAAACAAGCATTAGAGCTCAATTTCCTATCAGCAGACGCGAGAGCTATTATAAAAAATCCTTTGGGAACATTGCAAGAGGATACTTGGGCTTGGAGCCTGGAAAGACATGGCCTGTATACGGTCAGATCAGCATAACGCTTACTGGCTTCACACTCACGAGTAGAGGAAAACTACAAAAATAACACGTCAAGGTCATCTCGAAGTGATGAAAATCCAATATGGAGAAGACTGGAGGTTAAAAATCCCCCCAAAGGTAATTGTTTTTGGTGGCGTGTTACTAATAACTATATGCCTGTGCGTGCAAACTTCTTTTTAAAAGATACATGGACTCTCAAATCACATCCCTTGAGTGTGATGCTCGTGATGAAACTTCTTATCATATTTTGGTGAAATGTACTTTCGCTTCCCTGTTTTGGCAATCCTTCAAAGAGATGTTTAACATCAATCTCCCAAATTTCCACCCTCTTACTTGGTGTCCAGATTTATTAGATGAAGCGACTTGCCAGACTGAAGATTGCAGTCCCATTTTTTGTGGTATGTGGGCTATCTTGACTGCTAGGAATGGAAGGCGATATGTTGAAAACCCAATGAACCTAAGACAAACATGTAGATTGGCTAAAGAAACAGCATGCGACCTAATCTGTGCCACAAGTGTTCCAAGTGCGAAGATGTCAATTTTCAGGTGCATAAATGGGCTCTCCCTCCAGCTGGTTATGTTAAAATTAATGTTGATGCATGTTTCTTTTTAGAGAACCAGCATGGGCTACAGGAGTGGTGATCAGAGGTGAACAAGGCCAGGTTATTGCAGCTGCATGCAAATGGTATGATTATGTACCAGATAGCATTACAGCTGAAGCTTTTGCTTATTGAAATGCAGTTGTATTGGCTAATAAGCTGAAGCTGGAAAATGATCTAATGGAGACTGATAACCTGGAGCTGGTGGCGTTGAGGAACTCTAGAACAAGGAACCGATCGTCAATCCTACCAGTTCTTCAGATTTAAGAGCTTAGTGGGAGTTGTTGTTCTTTTGTACTGAACCATGTAAAAAAGGAGGCAAATATGGCTGCGCATCATCTGGCCAAACTTGCTTCTTCCAGTATTGTTGGTTGTATTTGGATGCACAATGTACCAGATGCTGTACTCCCATGTATTCAGCATGATTGTCATGCTGTTGCCTAATTTAATATTAAGTTCTTGATTCACAAAAAACAAGGGTGAGAAAATGATGGTTAACCAGGTAAAGACGGTAGTAATCAAGTAGGATTTTCTAGTAATAAGTGCATGTGCACGTTCGTGAGGAACGATGCAAATTGGAATTCACATGTAGTAGTTACACGTACATGTGACTTTCCAAACTAACTAGTATTACCATAAAATGTGAAGATGGTATAGTAATGGTCTATAACTCTTTACAGCTAGCCTAATACTACTACCATATAGGTTTCTATTTGATATATTTGTGGTAGTATAAAGATGGCTTATGATGGTCGAAAAAAATTAGAGTAGAGGTTTTTTCTGTTAACAAAGAAGGGGAAAAGAAGGTAAGAGCTTTAGCAAAGCAACTTATACTGGGATATTATCTAATATAGGTCCTATTAAGCAAGAGCCACGAATTCTATGGGCATCACTTTCAGTCAATATGTAACATACGACGATGGTCTTATTTTATAAACTAAGTAGTGATTGATCAAAGGAATGTAACCTAAAATCATAATACTATCTAATAGGTAAAAGCAAACCTGCTAATCAACTCTTCTAGAGACATTTCCACAAGTTTGGCTTTCATGGTTTGGACATACTCCAGAATGAACACCTTGGTAGTGTCCTTTCTTTACTTAATGAATATGCCAACTTTTCGTCGAGAACACGGAAGTTTGAGCGCTCCATACCTGTTGAAAAATAGAAAATGCACATACAGTTAAAAAATCAAGTTCATAAATTACACTCTTTGCACTATTATATTTAAAGAACCAAATAAATAGAGTTCTCTAGCAAACAAACAGTTCATGTGCAAGGAAAATTAACCATTATAGTGTCCCAAGTATTTTCCTTGACTAGCAGAGCACTTGTACACAACCAAGAAATGTGAGAGGTACATTTTTGGGTACATTCAGGACCGTTCTTGCTTTCTATGTATAAAGCAAATGTAAAACAAAAACACAAACTCATTTTTTTCTGGATTGTTTAGCAGTTCTAATTTAGGACAGTTGCAACAATAACTCTAGTTTACAAAATTACCATCAACTCTGATCCACGTCCTTCTCCTGGTTTTGGTCAGTATATTTAAGGCATGAAAAATTCTGGTTGGTAACACTAATAGTCATCTAATCCAAGCAAGGAAACTATAGACATGTTTCTGTAGACACAAAGACTGCATGCCTATCTCTTGATGCTCTAGGATGAAAATTAATAAAACTAACAGTTTTATATCTTATAGAGGCAACACCTTGTCGTCTAAAAAAGGGAAACAGCAGACATAGATACATACAATTACGGGCAGTAATGGTAAAATCTGACCTGTTCTATGCTCCACCTCTGAAAATGCTAGTTTCTGAAACATATATGGTCCAGCCAAAGCTGAATTACCAGCTTCTGTATCAATTTCCTTCTCTATGGTTGACCAGATACCCTCAGTATTAGCACTACACTCCATCAAACATATTTTTCTTGTTGGGTCGAGAAGAAGCACGGCAACTTTTGATATTGGCCACAATGCCATGTCTGGAGAATCTTTGCTTGCATCCAGTCCCCGGGCGATCTCACAAGCCTGCATTGCCGCTCTGTCAAAAATAGATGAGCTCACATGCTTCCCAGACTTGTTTTGCTGCTTGTGGTAGTGCGTGAGCATATCTTCTCCAATAAAAGGTGAAGCACACACAAGAAACAGTTTGGCATCAGCAAACAGAAGGTATGGAAACATCATGCTGTGGTAGTAATTGTACAGAATGATAGCCGTATGAATCTGCAAAACCACAAGCCGGTGTGACAGATTAGCAGATAATCAGTTTTTTGTTATGTATGTAAAGAGGAACAATATTTTGGATGTATTAAAGAAGAAACATAATAATTATTTTGGAATATACATAAATAAAATGTGACAAGCATTGCATGAATACAACAGGAAACTGGACTAATACAATTGCAAAGGTAAATTGATAGGGGGAAATGTAAGCATTACCTAGCAATGTCTGCAATCCAACAAAGCAGGCTAGCTTCAGGTGGTACCAGATGCTATGATGCGTCGCAAGGCCGTCACTACACACTACCGGAATAGGGCTCTACGCCGACAGCCAAATATATGCCGACGGCTGCCGTCGGCGTACTCCGAGTTATGCCGACAGCTAACTCCTGGCCGTCGGCGTACAATGGCCGTCGGGCTATCCGCGTCTACGCCGACAGCAGCCGTCGGCATATATAGGCCGTCGGCTTATTCCAGACTACGCCTACAGCTGCCGTCGGCATATATAGGCCGTCGGCATAGATGCGGGCCCGCTGACAACTGTCATCACGGCCGGCTAACGACGTCAAATCTATGCTGAGGGCCGTGACGGTGGCCGTCGGCATAGATACAGGTGACACGTCACCGATCCAGAGCGCATCGACCAGGAGCTATGCCGACGGCAGCCGTCGGCATAGCCGACACGTCATCGGTCCGCGGCGCTGTACATCTGCCCTGGCCGCACCTATGCCGACGGCAAAGCCGTCGGCATAGTTTTTTTTTCTTTTTTTTTCTTTTTTTCCATATAGTATTATTATTATTATTAAGCATACAATATGTGTTAATAAGCATACCTATAGATTGTGTTAATAAGCATATAGTATGTGTTAATAATCATACATATAGTTTTTTTCTTTTTCTTCACTGTTTTCTTTATTATTTTTATTTAACTAACTTACATACAGTATGTGTTAATAAGCATACATACATTATTTTTTGGTTCTGTACAAAGCGTTGTGACCCCCCTCACGAACGGTGCCGCCGCCAGCCGGCAACTGGAATGGGGAACAGCCGCATCGGGTCTATACGAAGGGGACTTTGCTCCAAGTATTTATATATATCGGATGACCTACCACAACCGGATGGTGTTATGGCATGTCCGAAGAGGCGGCACGCATCTCCGGGGTGTGGCCCCGTCACGGACGGCGCCGCCGCCAGCACCTGGAGGGGGGGAACGGACGCGTCTGGTCTACATGAAGTGGATTTAGCTGTGGGTTTGGCCCGGATGTTGCTCCCCGGTGTCCCTCTGGGCCGACCCGACACAACCCGTGGCCGTAGGCATAGACCGCGAGTCCGGTAGTGACACTTCCAGCCATCCTCGGACGCGGCACACATTTGCCACTGTCAACCACGAGGGGAGACCACGCCGCCACCGCCGGCATTTTCCCATCTCATATATAGAGTGGTCTACCATCGGTTCTTGATGATAAGCCACACAAAGAATTTGCATTTGGGTGGTGCCCAATTGATACAAACATGAGGGGACATGGTGGTGGGTATGGCCCCTCGAATTGTACCTTGTATGCGGAGGCCGCCGAGTACACCCCGTTGGTGGTGAGGGTCCAAGTAATAGCATCGGGGACATCCTCCTGAAGCTGGACAAGCTCAAGCTTGGCCCATAAGGTGTAGAACTGCTGGATATGGATGATGGAGAGCCCGCTCGACATGTCGATCCTGGCAATCCAAGCAAGGTCTTGCAGGGCTTCTCACACCGTTGAATTATTCCTTTTTGAGATGATGAAAATGGAGGGGGCGATGTCTTTCGGCTTCCACCCATTGAGCCACGGTGAGTGCCAGAAATTGGCCGTGGAACCATTTCCAATAGTGATGGTGCTGGCAGCGTGGACGAGACCCAGATGAACATGGATTTTTAGAGCACTTGCACCCAGGCCCTGCTATCCTAGCTGTCCAATATCGCTTTAAGATCCGTGTGACACAACTAACTTTCTATATGAAATTTTTCTCTTTTTTGTTTCTCCCACATAGAAGATATCTTGAAGTTCAAACCTATGCAGCGTGGCAAAGCTTTCTAACTAGAATATAGGATAAATCTTTCAGAATTTTTTGCCCGACATAAATACTAAAAATATGATTTTTTTTAATCAAACAATACGTATTTTGTATATTTATATTTGACAAATAAAATTAGAAAGATTTATCCTAGATTCTACATAGAAAGCTTTGCCACGCTACATAGGTTTGAACTTCAAGATATGTTCAATGTGAGAGAAACAAAAAAGAGAAATGTATTTGCACGGATCTTAAAGCAGGAAATGGATGGCTAGATAGATAAGGCCTAGGTGCATGTGCTCTAATATATATTTTCGAGACCCAGATTGACCCAAGCTCTGTGAGGCTCCTTCCAGGCAAACCATGCCCATCTCAGGCGCAGTGCTCTAGCAAATTTACGGAGGTCTACATACAAGTCCTAGCCCACCAAGGCTTTTCGGTCGAGGCTCCTTCCAATTAAGGGCCGTCCTGCCTGGCGCAGCCATGAAACGCCCCTGATGACAGTATCTCAGCGGGGAGGAAGCGCGCGTGGCCGGGAAGCTTTACAGAAACAAGATCGATGCCAGGGCAACGGATCGGAGCCACAAGGCTTTTCTCCAAGCTTGTCGGCACGCCAAAACTGTAACGAAATCTACTACCCCAAAGGCCCAAACCCACATCGGCACAGCACGCGCCATTCCCAATCGAAATCAAAAACCCACCCGGCGGCCTAGCTATAGGCATATGCATGTTGTGGAGGGAGTCTTCTCACCTGCTGCGCAACGGCGGTCTGCTTCTCGGGTGCCATATAGGGCCGCTCCAGGCCCTGCGGCAGCGCGGGCTTCACCAGGCGCTCCACCAGCAACCCCACCGCCTCCTCCATCGATCTGCTTCAACCGCTCCTCTTCTGTCGCTGCACAGTACAGCCGACTCGAATGCCCGGCCTCCACCGATTCGATCTCTAGGGTTTGGTGTTGGTGGTTGGTGGCTGCTCGGCGTTTCGGTGGGCTGGGGGTTTTGTATGGGGAGAGAGATCGAAAGAGGGAGGGAGGGAACTCGGTGGAGGCGGAAAATTGAATGGGGGCGGGAATTGTCTTGAAGACCAATTGTGCGTGGATGGATTCCGTTACGGGTCTTGAAGAAATATACAGGAGTTTTTTTTAGGAAAAAGAGTAGCAAGTAAAACATAAAAGGCAATGCATGAGTGATTTTCTGTAACAAATCATACTTTTTTTGGCACGTGGTAAAGCCATTGTTGAAAAAAAAAATAAGGATGCTGTCAAAACCCAATTTGTTGAAAATAAGGAAGATGGAAATAATGTGAAACACATAACTACAGGTAAGAGCAAATCCAAACCACCGCCCAAACCAAAATTTAATGATTTTAATCAAAAGTTGTGGTCCAACCCAGTGACCAACATCCGAGGCAAGTATAAATAGAGTTATCAAATCCATCCCTATGTAAGCAATTGGGCAAAAGAAAAGAGCCATC